>NW_026947517.1:16550200-16912700 GCF_034190915.1 Cavia porcellus
TAGGGTTTAGTCGTAGGGTGAGCATTACGTTTATGTGTAGGTTTAGGTTATGGTTAAGGTTAGAGGTTAGATGTCCGGGTTAAGTTTAGGTTTAGGGTTAGGGTTAGGGTTAGGTTTAGGGTTAGAGGTTATGGTTAGGGTCAGGGCTAGGTTTAGGGTTAGGGTTAATGTTAGACTCAGTTTTCGGGTTAGGGTTAGGGTTAGTGCTAGGTTTATGGGTAAGCTTAGGTGTTAGGTGTTAGTGTTAGGTGTTAGGGGTTAGGGTTAGGGTTAGGGGTTAGGTGTTAAGGATATGGTTAGGGTTATGGGTAGCATTACGGTTAGGGTTAGGGTTTTGTTTACGTTTACGGATGGGTTAGTGTTAGCGTTAGTGTTAGGGTTAGGGATTAGGGTTAGGGTTAAGGTTCTGGTTAGGGATTTGTGTTAGGTTTATGGGTTAGTGTTATGCTTAGGGTTAGGGTTATGGTAAACAGTAGGGTTAGGGTTAGGGTTAGGTTTATGTTTAGGTCTAAAGGTTAGGATTAAATTTAGAGATTAGGGTTATGGTTAGGGTTATTTCTATGTTAGGGTTACCTTTAGGTGTTAGTCGTTCTGTATAGAGTCATTGTTAGGCTTCGTATTATGGCTAGGTTTAGGGTTATGATTAGGTTTAGATTTGGTGTTAGGTTTAGAGTTAGGGTTAGGGTTAGGGTTAGAGTTAGAAGTAGTGTTATATTTTCAGTTAGGGTTAGGGGTTAGGTTTTAAGGATATGGTTAGGGTTATGGGTAGCCTTACGGTTAAGGTGAGAGTTTCATTTAGGTTTATGGATGGGTTAGTCTTAGCTTTAGGGTTAGGGTTAGGGATTAGGGTTAGGGTTAAGGATTAGGGTTAGGCTTAGTGATCGGGTTAGGGTTAGGTTTATGAGTTAGTGTTACACTTAGGGTTAGGGTTATGGTAAGCGGTAACGTTAGGCTTATGTATTAGAGTTAGTGTTCAGGTTAGGGTTAGGGTTACGGTTAGGGATTAGGGTTAGGGTTCATGTTAGGGTTAGTGTTAGGCTCAGTATTAGGATTAGGGTTAGGGATAGGTCTAGGGTTAGGGTTAGGATTATTGTTAGGGTTAGTGTTAGAGTTAGGGTTAGGGTTAGAGATAGGTTTAGGGTTAGGTGTTAGTGTTAGAGTTAGGGGTAGGGTTAGGGTTTTGGGTGATTGTTAGTGTTAGGATTAGAATTAGGGTTAGTGTTAGGTTAGAAAGTTAGGGTTAGAGTTAGCGTGAGGGTTAGAGTTATGGTTATTGTTTGGGTTATGATTAGTTTTAGGGTTAGGGTTAAGGTTATGGTTAGGGTTAACGTTAGGTTTAGGGTTAGGTTAGGGTTAGTGTTACGTTTAGGTTAGGGTTAGGGGTTAGCTTTTAGGGATAGTGTTAGGGTTAGGTTTCAGGTTACGGTTAGTGTTAGGGTTTTGAATAGGTTTCGGGTTCGGATTAGGGGTACCGTTAGGTTTAGTGTTATTGTTAGGTTTAGTGTTAGGGTCAGAGTTAGGTTTAGAGTTCGGATTAGTGTTAGGGTTAAGGTTAGGGTTACGGTTAGTTTTAAGGTTAGGTTTAGGTTTAGGGTTAGGGTTTTGTGGTAGGGTTAGGGTTACAGTTAGCTTTAGGTTTAGGTTAGGGTTAGGTTTAGAGGTAGAGGTTAGTGTTAGAGTTAGGTTAACAGTTTGTGTTAGGGCTAGGGTTAGGTGTTAAGGATAATGTTAGGGTTATGGTTAGGGTTACAGTTAGGGTTAGGGTTACGTTTAGGTTTATGGTTAGGCTTAGTGTTAGGGTTAGGTTTAGGGATTTGTGATAGGTTTAGATTTAGTGTTAGGGTTAGGTTTAGGGGTTTAGTGTTACTGTTAGGTTTAGGATTATGTTAAGGGTTATAGTTAGGCTTATGTTTTTGGCTTATTGTTCATGTTATAGTTAGGCATAGGGTTAGTTTTAGGTTCAGGGATTAGGGTTAGAGTTAGATTTATGATTAGGGTTAGGGTTACTGTTAGGGTTAGGTTTAGGTTAGGGATAGGTTTAGGGGTTAGGTGTTAGGGATAGGGTCAGGGTTAGGCTTCAGATTCTGGTTAGGGTTAGGGTGATGATTAGGTATCGGATTAGGGTTAGGGTTAGGGTTATTGTTAGGGTTAGGGTTAGGGATAGGGTCCAGGCTTAGGGTTAGTGTTAGGGTTAGATTTTCAGTTAAGGGTAGGATTAAGTTAAGGTTTGGTTTATGGGTTAGGTATTCGGGATAGGGTCAGGGTTAGGTTACGGATTAAACTTAGGGTTAGTGTTAGGGTTAGGTTTAGATTTAGGCTTAGGGTAAGTGTTAGGGGTAGGAATATGTTTAGGTTTAAGGAGAGGTTTAGGGTTAGATTAAGAGTTAGGGTTAGATTTTCAGTTAGGAATAGGGTTTAGGTGTTAAGGATATGGTAAGGGTTATGATTAGGGTTACGGTTAGTGTTAGGGCTTGGGTTAGCTTTAGAGTTAGGGTTAGGGCTTGTGTTGGCATTAGGGTTTTATGGTTAGGGTCCCTGGATTTAGGGTTTAGGGTTAGGGTTAGGGTTAGGCTTAGGGTTAGGTTTAGGGTTATGTTTAGGGTTAGGTTTATTATTAGGATTATGGCTAGGTATAGGGTTATTGATATTGTTAGGGTTAGGGTTATTGTTAAGTTTTGGGTTAGGGTTAGGTTTAGGGTTAGGTTTAGGGTTAGAGATATTGTTAGGTTTAGGATTCATGTTAGGGTTAGTGTTAGATGTTAGGATTAGTGTTAGGGTTAGCCTTAGGTTTAGGGTTAGGTTTAGGGTTATCGTTAGGGTTAGGGTTAGGCTTAGGGTTCCGGTTACGATTAGGGTTTGTGTTAGGGTTAGGGGTAGGTTTAGGTGTTAGGTGTTAGGGATAGTGTTAGGGTTATGCTTTAGGTTACAGTTAGGGTTAGTGTCATGATTAGGTATACGGTTAGGCTTAGGGTTAGCATTAGGTTTAGGGATAGGGTTAGGGCTTAGTTGTTACTAATAGGTTTAGGGTGAGGGTTAGGGTTAAGGTTTGTGTTAGGGTCAGGATTAGGTTTAGATTTAGGGTTAGGGTGAGCTTTTAGTGTTAGGGTTAGGGTTACGTTTAGGTTTAGGTTTAGGTTTAGGGTTAGGTTTAGAGGTTATTTTTAGTCAGGGTTAGGTTTAGTGTTAAGGTTAGTGTTAGCGTTAGTTTTCGGGTTAGGGTTAAGGTTAGTGCTAGATTTAGGGGTAGACTTAGGGGTTAGGTGTTAGGGATAGGGTTATAGTTAGGGCGAAGGTTAATGTTAGGGTTAGGGTTAATTTTAGGGTTAGGGTTTGGGTTTAGTGTTATGGATAGGGTTCCGCTTAGGTTTAGGTTTATGGTTAGGGTTAAGCTTCGGGTTAGGGTTAGAGGTTAGTTTTAGGTTTAGGGTTATGTTTATGGTTTGGGTTGGGTTAAGGTTTGCGTTTAGGTTAAGGTTAGTGTTTGGGTTAGGTTTCCAGTTAGGGTTAAGGGTAGAAGTTAGTGTTAGGTTTAGGGTTAGGGTTAGGGTTAGAGTTTAGCATTAGGGGTAGGGTTAGGGTTAGGGTTAGGGCTTAGGGATAGGGTTAGGGTTATGTTTATGTTTAGCTCTTATGGTTAGGGTTAGTTTTAGAGGTTAGGATTATGGTTAGGGTTAGGTTTATGTTAGGGTTAGCTTTAGGTGTTAGTTGTTAGGTATAGGGTCATTGTTAGGCTGCGAATTACTGTTAGCTTTAGGGTTATGATTAGGTTTAGGATTGGTGTTAGGTTTAGAGTTAGGGTTAGGGATAGGGTTAGAGTTAAGGTTAGGGTTAGATTTTTGGTTAGGGTTAGGGGTTAGGTGTTAAGGATATGGTTAGTGTTATGGATAGCATTACGGTTAGGGTTAGGGTTTCATTTAGGTTTACGGATGGGTTAGTGTTAGCGTTAGGGTTAGGGTTAGGGATTAGGGTTAGGAACAGGTTTTAGGTTAGGGTTAGGTTTACGGGTTAATGTTACACTTAGGGTTAGGGTTATGGTAATCGTTAGGGTTAGGTTTTCGTAGTAGTGTTAGTGTTCGGGTTAGGGATAGTGTTACGGTTAGGGATTAGGGTTAGGGTTAGTGTGAGGGTTAGTGGTGTGCTCAGTGTAAGGATTAGGGTTAGGGATAGGTTTAGGGTAAGCGTAAGGATTATTGTAAGTGTTAGGGTTAGGGTTAGGGTTAGGTTTGGGTTAGGGTTAGGGTTAGAGGTTAGACGTTAGGGTTATGATTAAGTTAGGTTTAGGGTTAGGGTTAGAGGTTATGGTTCTGGTCAAGGTTAGGTTTAAGGTTAGGGTTAGAGTTAGCCTCATTTTTCGGGTTAGGATTACAGTTAGTGCTAGGTTTAATGTTAAGCTTAGGGATTAGGTGTTAGGGATAGGGTTATGGTTAGGGTTAAGGTTAATGTTAGGGTTAGGGCTAATTTTAGGGTTATGGTTATGGATAGGGTTATGCTTAGGGTTAGGGTTATGTTTAGGGTTAGGGTTAGTATTAGGATTAGGGCTAGGGATAGGCTCAGTGATATTGTTAGTTTTAGGGATATTGTTAGGGTTATTGTTAAGTTTTGGATTAGGTTTAGGGTTAGAGTTAGGGTTAGGGTTAGTGTTAGGGTTAGGGTTAGGGGTAGTGTTAGATTTAGGATTAGTGTTAGGGTTAGTGTTAGAGGTTGGGTTTAGGGTTAGAATTCTGGTTAGGGTTAGGTTTAGGGTTAGCGTTAGGTTTAGGATTAGGGTTAGGATTAGGGTTATGGTTAGGGTTTGAGTTAGGTTTAGGGATAGGTTTAGGTGCTAATTGTTAGTGATAGTGTTAGAGTTATGCTTCAGGTTATGGTTAGGGTTAGGGTTATTATTAGGTTTAGGGTTAGGCTTAAGGTTAGCTTTAGGTCTAGGGTTAGTTTTAGGGCTTAGGTGTTACGGATAGGATTAGGTTAGGGTTACGGTTAAGTTTAGGTTAGGGTTAGGCTTAGGGTTAGCCTTAGCGTTAGAGTTAGTGTTTAGTGTTAGGGTTAGGGTTACCTTTAGGTTGGGTTTAGGGTTGGTGTTTGGTTTATGGGTAGGGTTAGGATTAGGATTCGATGTTATGGTTAGGGTTTGGGTTAGTTTTAGGGTTAGGGTTTGTGTTAGCATTAGTTTTCGGGTTAGGTATAGGGTTAGTGCTAGGTTTAGGGGTAGGCTTAGTGGTTAGGTGTTAGAGATAGGTTTATGGTTAGGGTTAAGGTTAGTGTTAGTGTTAGGGTTAATTTTATCGTTAGGGTTAGGGTTCAGGGTTAGGGATACAGTTACAGTTCGGTTTAGGTTTAGGGTTACGGTTAGGCCTAGGGTTAGGTTTAGAGGTTAGTGTTAGTGTTAGGGTTACATGTAGGGTTAGGGTAGGGTTACACTTAGCATTTAGGGTTAGGGTTAGGTTTCCTGTTAGGGTTATCGGTAGAAGTTAGCATTAATTTTAGGGTTAGGTTTAGGGTTAGGGTTAGGGTTAGGGTTTGGGCTTATGGTTAGGTTTAGAGTTAGGTTTCTGTTTAGTTCTAAGTGTTAGGATTAGGTTTAGAGTTTAGGATTATGGTTAGGGTTAGGTTTATGTTAGGGATATGTTTAGGTGTTAGTTGTTAGGTATAGGGTCAGTGTTAGGCTTCGGATTATGGTTAGGTTTACGGTTATGATTAGCTTTAGGTTTGGTGTTAGGGTTAGAGTTAGGGTTAGGGTTAGAGTTAGAGTTAGAGTTAGGGTTAGATTTTGGTTTAGGGTTGGGGTTTAGGTGTTAAGGATATGCTTAGGGTTATGGGTAGCATTACAGTTAGGGTTACAGTTTCATTTAGTTTTAAGGCTGGGTTAGTGTTAGCATTCGGGTTAGGGTTGGAGATTAGGGTTAGTATTAGGGGTTGGGTTAGAGTTAGGTTTATGGGTTAGTTTTACGGTTAGAGTTAGGGTTACAGTAATCATTAGTGTTAGGCTTTCGTATTAGTGTTAGTGTTCAGGTTAGGGTTAGGGTTACAGTTAGGGATTAGGGTTAGGGTTAGTGTTAGAGTTAGGGTTAGGGTTAGGTGTTAGGGTGAGGGTTAGAGTTATGATTAGGATTAGGGTTAGTGTTAAGGTTAGAAGGTTACGGTTAGAGTTAGCGTGAGCACTAGGTTTAGGGTTATGGTTAAGTTTATGATTAGGTTTAGGGTAGGGTTATGGTTATGGTTAGGGTTAGGGTTAGCGTTAGGGTTAGTGTTAGGGTTAGGGTAGGGTTAGTGTTAAGTTTAGGTTAGGGTTAGGCTTTAGGTTTTAGTTATAGTGTTACTTTTAGGCTTCGAGTTATGGTTAGGGTTAGAGTTTTTAATAGGTTTAGGGTTAGGGTTAGGGGTAGCATTAGGTTTAGTGTTAGGGTAAGGGTTACTGTTAGGGTTAGTGGTAGGGTTAAGGTTAGGGTTCGGATTAGTGTTAGGGTTAAGGTTAGTGTTAGGGTTAGTTTAAAGGTTAGATTTATGTTTAGAGTTACGGTTTAATGGTTGGGTTAGGGTTACAGTTATGTTTAGGTTTAGGTTAGGGTTAGGGTTAGAGATTAGCGGTTAGGGTTAGGGTTAGCTTTAGGGTTAGGGTTATTGTTAGGGTTAGGTTTAGGGTTAAGTTTAGGGTTAGGTTTAATGTTTGGCTTAAGGTTAGTGTTAGTGTTAGGGTTAGGGTTACGTTTAGGGTTAGTGTTATGGTTAGGATTAGGGGTATTGTTACGTTTTGTGTTAGGGTTCTGGTTACAGTTACGATTAGCTTTAGGTTTAGGGTTAGGTTTAGGGTTAGGGATAGTATTAGGTTTAGTGTTAGGGAGAGCGTGAGGGATACTGTTAGGTTTAGGGTTATTGTTAGGGTTAGGTTTAGCCTTAAGGTTAGGTTTAGGTATAGGGTTAGGGTTTGGGATATTGTTAGAAGTTAGGTTTAGGGTTAGTGGTAGGTTTAGCGTTAGGGTTAGGGTTAGAGGTTAAGATTAGGGTTAGTGTTAGCATTAGGGTTAGATTTATGGTTAGGGTTACTGTTAGATTTTGGGTTAGTGTTCAGGGTTAGAGTTAGAGGTTAGGGTTAGGGTTCGTGTTACAGTTAGAGTTTTGGTTTAGGGTTTGTGTTAGGATTATGGTTACAGTTAGGGTTAGAATTAGAGATTAGGGTTAGAGTTGGGTTTAGTGTTAGTTTTAGGGTTAAGGTTAGAGTTTTGCATTAGGTTAGGGTTAGGTTTAGGGTTAAGGTTAGGGTTAGGTTTAGGGTTATGATTAGGATTTACGGTTAGGTTTATGGTTATCGTTAGGGTTCTTTTTTGTGTTAGTTTTTGTCTTAGGTTTAGGCGATCGAGTTAGACGTTAGTGTTAGGGTTAGTTTTAGGGTTAGAGTTTTTGGGTTAGGGCTAGTGTAAGGGTTATGATTAGGGTTAGGGCTTGCGTTAAAAGTTAGGCTTAGGGTTAGGGTTATGTTTAGGGCTGGGTTTAGGTTAGGGTTAGGTTTGGGGGTTAGGTGTTAGGATTAGGGTCAGGCTTAGGCTTCAGATTACGGTTAGGGTTAGGGTTACAATAAGGTTTAGGTTGAGGGTTAGGGTTAGTGTAAGGGTTAGTGTTAGAGTTAGGTTTACAGTTTGGTTTAGGGATAGGGGTTAGGTGTTAAGGATAATGTTATGGTTATGGTAAGGGTTACGGTTAAGGTTATGTTTATTTAGGTTTATGGTTGGGCTTAGTGTTAGGGGTAGGGTTAGGGATTAGGGATAGGTTTAGAGTTAGGGTTAGGGTTAGGGTTAGGGTTAGGTTTAGGTTTAGGAGTTAGTGTTACTGTTAGGTTTAGGATTATGGTAAGGGTTAGGTTTAGCCTTACATATTAGGGTTATTGCTCATGTTAGGGTTAGGCATAGGGTTAGGGTCACCTTTAGGGATTGGGGTTAGGGTTATGGTTAAGGTTACTGTTAGGAAGAGGGTTTCTTTTAGGGATAGGGTTAGGTTAGGTTTAGGTTTAAGGGTTAGGTGTTAGGGATAGTGTCAGGGTTATGCTTTGGATTATGGTTAGTGTTAGGGTTAGATTTTCAGTTCGGGTTATGGTTACATTAAAGTTTGGTTTAGGGGTTAGATATTATGGATAAGTTCAGGGTTAGGCTTCGGATTACAGTTAGGGTTAGGGTTAGGGTTATGGTTACATTTAGGGTTAAGGTAGGTGTTAGGGTTAGGGTTAGGTTTAGGCTTAGGGTTTGGTTTATGGTTATGGTTAGAGTAAGGTTTCGATTTTCAGTTAGGATTAGGGTTTAGGTGTTAAGGATATGGTTAGCATTATGGTTAGGGTTAGGTTTAGGGTTAGAGTTAGGGTTAGGATTTGTGTTAGCCTTAGGGTTTTATGGTTAGGGTTCCTAAGGTTAGGGTTAGGCTTAGGCTTATGCTTAGGGTTAGGGATAGTGTTAGGTTTAGGGTTAGTGTTAGGGTTAGGGTTAGAGTTTAGGATAAGGGTTAGGGTTAGTGTTAGTGTTAGGGATAGGTTTAGGGTAAGGGTTAGGGTTACGGTTAGGGTTTGGGTTAGGGTTAGACTTTAGAGTTAGAGATTAGTTTTAGCGTTAGTGTTAGGGTTAGAGTTTAGGGTTAGGGTTTGTGTTAGGGTTATGTTTAGGTTTAGGGTTAGAGTTAGGATTAGAGTTAGGGTTAGTGCTAGGGTTAGGGTTAGGGTTAGTCTTAGTGGTAGGTTTAGGGTTAGGGTTAGGTTTAGGGTTTGTGTTAGTGTTAGGGTTTTACGGATTTGCTCCTTAGGGTTAGGGTTTAGGGTTAGGGTTAGCATTAGGCTTAGTGGTAGGGTTAGGTTTAGGGGTAGATTTAGGGGTTAGGTGTTAGTGATAGGGTTAGGGTTAGCCTTCACTTTGCGGTTATGGTTAGGGTTATGATTAGGTTTAGGGTTAGGTTTAAGGTTAGCGTTAGGTTTAGGGTTAGGTTTAGTGTTAGTGTTAGGTTTAGGGTTAGGGTTAGGGGTTAGGTGTTAGGGATATGGTTAGGGTTAGAGTTAACGTTTTGTTTAGGTTTAGGTGTTTGGTTAGTTTTAGGGTTAGGGTTGGCCTTTAGTGCTAGGGTTAGTGTTATGGTTAGATTTAGGTTTAGGGTTAGGGTTAGAGGTTAGGTTTAGGGTTAGGGTTAGGGTTAGATTTAGGATCAGCATTAGTTTTATGTTTAGGTTTAGGTTTAATGCCAGGTTTAGTGTTAGGGTTAGGTGATAGGCGTTAGGGATAAGGTTAGTGTTAGGGTTAAGGTCAAGGTTTTGGTTAGGGTTAATTTTTTGGTTATGTTTATGGTTTAGGGTTAGGGATATGCTTACGGTTAGCTTTAGGATTATGGTTAGGTTAGAGTTTAGGGTTAGTGTTATGGTTAGGTTTAGGGTTAGAGTTAGGGTTATGGTTAGAGATTAGGGTTAGGGTTAGTGTTAGCGTTAGGTTTCCAGTTAGGTTTATGGTTAGAAGTTAGCGTTGGGGTTAGTGTTAGGGTTAGGGTTAGAGGTTAGTGTTAGGGTTAATGTTAGTGTTAGGTTTAGTGTTAGGGCTTAAGGTTGTTAGGGTTAGTGTTATGGTTAGAGGTATGGTTTAAGGTTAGGTTTAGGGGTTAGGGTTATGGTTAGGGTTAGGTTTAGGTTTAGGTTTAGGTTAGGGTTAGAGTTAGTGTTATGGTTATGGTTAAGGTTACGGTTAGGGTTAGCGTTTGGGTTAGGATAGGATCACAATTAGTGTTAGGGTTAGCTTTAGGGTTAGGGTTAGTTTTAGGGTTAGGCTTAGCATTAGGGTTATGGTTAGGGTAATTGTTAGGATTAGTGCTAGGGTTAGAGGTTCGTGTTAAGTTTAGAGTTAGGGTTAGGGTTAGTATTACAGTTAGAGTTCAGGGTTAGGGTTCGGGTTAGTGTTAGGGGTCAGGTGTTAGTGATAGGATTAGGGTTTGGGTTAGCATTAGGGTTTGGTTTAGAGTTAGGGTTAGGGTTAGGCATAGCGTTATTGTTAGAGTTTTTGTTTACAGTTAGGGTTAGGGTTAGGGTTAGGTTTACTGTTAGGCTTAGAGTTAGGTTTAGGGTTAGTGTTAGGGTTAGTGTTAGGGTTATTTCTAGGGTTAGTGTTAGTGTTAGGGTTAGGGTTAGTGTTAGGCTTAGAGGTTTTGGTTAGGGTTATTGTTAGGGTTAGGGCGAAAGCTTAGGTTCCGGTTTAGGGTTAGTGTTAGTATTAGTGTTAGGAATAGGGTAAGGGTCAGGATTAGGGTTAGTGCTTACTTTCAGGGTAAGGGTTACAGTTAGGTTTATGGTTAGGTTTAGAGGTTAGTTTTATTGTTAGGGTTAGGGTTAGGTTCAATTTGAGTGTTAGGGTTATGGTTAGATTTAGGGTTAGGTTTAGGTTTAGGCTTAGGGTTATGGTTAGGGTTAGGATTACAATCAGGTTAGCATTAGGTTTAGGGTTAGGTTTAGGCTTAGGGTTTGCATTAGATGTAGTGTTAGTGTTAGGGTTAGGGTTAGGCTTAGGCGTTAGGTGTTAGGGATAGGGTTATGGGTTAGGGTTATGTTTAGGGTTAGGGTTAGCGTTTCATGTTAGGGTTAATGTTAGGGTTAGTGTGATGGTTAGGGTTAGGGATAGGTTGAGTGTTAGGGTTAGGGTGAGTATTAGAGTTAGAAGTTATTTTTAGTGTTAAGTTGCGGATTAGGGTTAGGAATAGTTTTACGATTAGGGTTAGTGTTAGAGGTTATATTTAGTGATAGGGTTGGGGTTAGGGTTAGGGTTATAGTTAGGTTTAGAGGTATGGGTTAGGGTTAGCGTTGGGTTAGGGTTAGCGTTATGGTTAGAGTTTAGGGTTATGGTTAGTTTTAGGGTTAGGGTTAGTTTTAAGGTTAGGGTTAGGGTTCCACTTAGTGTTGGGGTTAGGGTTAGGGTTAGAGTTAGGGTTAGTTTTAGGCTTAGGGTTATGGTTATGTTTAGGGTTAGGGTTAGGGTTAAGTTTAGGTTTAGGGGTTAGGTGTTAGTGAGAGGGTTAGGGTTAGGCTTTGGTTTACAGTTAGTGTTAGGGATACAATTTTGTTTAGGCTTAGGGGTAGGTTTATGATTATGGTTAGAGTTAGATTTAGAGTTAGGGTTAGGGTTAGGGTTAGGGGTTAGATGTTTGTGATATGGTTATTGTTAGGGTTAGGTTTAGTGTTTGGTTTAGTGTTAGGGTTAAGTTTAGTGATAGTGTTAGGGTTAGGTTTTAGGGTTAGGGTTAGGTTTCGTTTTAGGGTTAGCTTTAATTTTAGGGTTATGGTTAGTTTTAGGGTTAGAAGTTAGGTTTAGTGTTAGGGTTAGGGTTAGTGTTAGGGTAATGGCTACAGGGTAGTGTTTGGCTTAGGGTTAGAGATAGGGTTAGGCTTAGAGTTAGGATTAGAGCTCATGGTTAGTGTTAGTGTTAGGGTTAGGGTTAAAGCTTAGGTTTAGGGTTATGGTTAGGATTAGGGTTATTGTTATGGTTAGAATTTAGGGTTAGGTTTAAGTTTTGGGTTAGTGTTAGTGTTAGGGTTAGGGTTATGGTTAGAGGTTAGCGTTTGGCTTAGGGTTAGAGTTAGGGTTAGGTTTAGGGTTAGTGTTAGGCTTAGAGGTTATGCTTAGGGTTAGGGTTAGTGTTAGGGTAAAAGCTTAGTTTCAGTGTTAGAGTTAGGTTTATGGTTAGGGATAGGGTAAGGGTAAGGATTAGTGTCAGGTGTTAGTTTTAGGGTTAGGGTTACGATTATTGTTAGGGTTAGATTTAGAGGTTAGTGTTAGGGTCAGTGTTAGGGATAGGGTTAATGTGAGGGTTAGGGTTAGGGTTAGAGTTAGGGTTCGGTTTAGGTTTAGGTTTATGGTTAGGGTTAGGGTTACAATTAGGTTAGCATTAGGGTTAGCGTTAGGGTTAGCAGTTAGCGTTATGTTTGGGTTAGTGTTACGATTAAAGCGTAGGTTTATGGTTAGGTTTAGGGTTAGGTGTTAAGTGTTAGCGATAGGGTTAGTGTTAGAGTTAGGGTTTGTGCTAGAGTTAGAGCTTAGTGTTAGGGTTAGAGTTAGGGTTAGGGTTAGTGTTACTGTTAGAGTTTATGGTTAGGTTTACGTTTAGGGTTATGGTTAGGGTTATAGTTAGATGTTAGCGCTTGGTATAGGGTTAGAATTAGGGTTAGGGTTAGGGTTAGGCTTAGAGGTTATGGTTAGGGTTAGGGTTAGGTTTAGGTTTAGTATTAGGGTGAAAGCTTAGGTTCAGTGTTAGTGTTAGTGTTAGGGTTAGGGTTAGGGATAGGCTAAGGGTTAGGTTTAGGTTTAGTGGTTATTTTTAGGATTAAGGTCACCATTAGTGTTAAGGCTAGGTTTAGAGGTTAGTTTTAGGGTTAGGGTTAGGGTTAGTTTTAGTGTGAGGGTTAGGGTTAGGGTTAGAGTTAGGGTTAGGTTTAGGGTTAGGCTTAGGGTTATGTTTAGGGTTAGTATTGCAATTAGGTTAGCGTTAGGGTTAGGGTAAGTTTTAGTGTTAGGGTTTGCGTTAGATGTAGTGTTAGGTTTAGGGTTAGGTTTAGTTGTTAGGTGTTAGGGATAGAGTTATGGGTTAGGGTTAGTGTTATGGTTAGGGTTAGCGTTTAGGGTTTGGTAGGTTTAGGGTTCTTATCGTTATGTTTAGTGTTAGGTTGAGGTTTAGGGTTAGGGTTAGAGTAAGGTTTAGTATTAGCTTTAGGGTTATGGTTAGGGATATGTTTAAGTTTAGGGTTAGTGTTAGAGGTTAGGGTTAGTGTTAGTGTTAGTGTTAGGTTTTGGGTTAGGGTTAGGGTTAGGATTAGAGGTATGGGTTAGGGTTAGCATTAGGGTTAGGTTTAGGGTTAGGGTTAGGATTAGAAGTTAGGGTTATTGGTAAGGTTAGTGTTATGTTTACGTTTAGAGTTAGGATTAGTTTTAGGTTTGGGGTTAGGGTTTAGGTATTAGGGAGTGGGTTAAGTTTAGGTTTCTGATCACGGTTAGGGTTAGGGTTACGATTAGGTTTAGGTTTAGGGTTAGGCTTAGGGTTAGGGTTAGGGTTAGATTTAGTTTTAATTTTAGGGTTAGGTTTAGCATTAGGGTTAAGGCATAGGTGTTAGGGATAGGGTTAGCGTTAATGTTAGGCTTAGTGTTAGGGTTAGGGTTAGGTTTACGGTTAGGGTTAGGATTAGGGATAGTGTTAATTTTAATGTTGGAGATTACTGTTAGTGTTAGGGTTAGGGCCAGGGTTACAGTTAGGCTTCGGTTATGCTTATGGTTTGGGTTACGATTAGGTTAGGGTTAGGGTTAGGGTTAGGGTTAGGGTTTAGGTTTAGTGTTGGGTTAGTGTTAGGGTTAGGATTATGGTTAGAGGTTAGCGTTAGGTTTGGGTTAGGGTTAGGTTTAAAACTTAGGTTTAAGGTTATTGTTATGGTTAGGGTTAGTGTAAGTTTTAGGGTTATGGTTAGAGGTTAGCGTTTGGTTTAGGGTTAGATTTAGTGCTAGGATTAGCGTTAGGTTTAGGCTTAGAGGTTATGTTTAGTGTTAGTGTTAGGGTTAGGGTTAAAGCTTAGGTTAAGGGTTAGGATTAGGTTTAGGGTTATTTTTAGTGGTAGGATAACGGTTAGGATTAGCGTTAGTGATTATTTTTAGTGTTAGGATTACTATTAGGGTTAGATTTAGATGTTAGTGTTAGGGTTAATGTTAGTGATAGGGTTAGTGTGAGGTTTAGAGTTAGAGTTAAGGTTAGGGTTAGGCATAGGCTTAGGGTTATGCTTAGGTTTAGAGTTACAATTAGGTTAGTGTTAAGGTTAGGGTGAAGTTTAGGGGTTAGGTGTTAGGGAAAGGCTTATGAGATAGGGTTAGGGTTAGGTTTATGTTTAGGGTTAGCATTTAGGGTTAGGGTTAGGTTTAGGGTTAGGGTTAGTGGAATGGTTGAGGTTATGGTTAGGTTGAGGTTTTGTGTTAGGATTAGTGTTATCGTTGGATGTTATGTTTAGTGTTATGGTTAGGGTTAGTTTTACGTTTAGGATTATGATAGGGTTTAGGGTTAGGGTTAGGGTTTAGCATATGCTAGGGTTATGGTTTTGGTTAGGGTTAGGTATTACAGTCAGGTTTAGGGTTAGTTTAAGGGGTAGGGTTAGGGTTAGGTTTAGGGTTACGGATAGTGTTAGGATTTGGAATAGGATCAGGGTTAGGGTTAGGTTAGCGTTAGGTTTTGGGGTTAGGTGTTAGGGATAGGGTTAACAATAGGCTTAGGGTTAAGGTTAGAGTTATGGTTAGATTTTGTTTTAATTTTAGGGTTAGGTTTAGTGTAAGGGTTAGAGGTTATATGTTTGGGATAGGGTTAGGGTTTTGGTTAGGGTTAATTTTAAGGTTAGGGTTAGGGTTAGAGTTAAGGATAGTGTTATGTTTAGGGTTATGGTTTAGTGTTAGTGTTAGGATTAGGGTTAGGGTTATGTTTAGGCTTCGGGTTATGGTAATGGTTAGGGTTACGATTAGGTTAGGGCTTGGTTTTGGGTTAGGATTAGATGTTAGGGATAGTTTTAGGGTTAGGTTTAGTGTTATGGTTAGAGTTCAGGGTTACCGTTAGTTTTAGGGTTAGGGTTAGGGTTATGGTTAGAGGTTAGTGTTAAGTTTGGGTTAGGGTTCAGGTTAATGCTGAGGTTTAATGTTAAGCTTAGTGTTAGGGTTAGGTTTAGTGTTAGGTTAAGGGTTGTGGTTAGGGATAGGGTTATGGTTAGAGGTTAGCATTTAGTTTAGGGTTAGAGTTAGGGCTAGGGTTAGGGTTAGGTTTTGCATAGAAGTAATAGGGTTAGGGTTAAAGCTTAAGATAAGGGTTAGGGTTAAGATTAGGTTTTGGTATAGGGTAAGGGTTAGGGTTAGCATTAGTGGTTAGCCTTAGGGGTAGGGTTATGGTTACGGTTAGGGTTAGGTTTAGAGGTTAGTGTTAGTGTTAGGGTTAGGGTTAGTGTTAGTGTTTGTGTTAGGGTTAGGGTTAGAGTTAGGGTTTTGCTTAGAGTTAGGCTTAGGGTTATGGTTAGGTTTTTGATTACAATTAGGTTACGGTTAGGCTTAGGGTTAGATTTAGGTTTTGCATTAGATATAGTGTTAGTGTTAGGGTTAGGGTTAGGTTTAGTTGTTAGGTATTAGGAATAGGGATATGGGTTAGATTTAGCGTTAGAATTATGTTTAGGGTTAGGGTTATTGTTAGGGTTAGAGGTTATCCTTTGGTTTAGTGTTAGAGTTAGGGTTAGGGTTAGTGTTAGGGATAGCCTTAGAGGTTATGGTTCCGGTTATGTTTAGGGTTAGCGTTAGGGTTTATGCTTAGGTTCAGGGTTACAGTTAGTGTTAGGGTTAGGGTTACGGTTAGAGTTTAGGGTTAGATTTAAGGTTTGGGTTAGGGTTAGGGTTAGTGTTATGTTTAGAGGTTTGCATTTGTTTTAGGGATAGAGTTAGGGTTAGGGTTAAGGTTAGTGTTAGGCTTAGAGTTTATGGTTATGGTTAGGGTTATGGTTAATTTTAAAGCTTAGGTTCAGGGTTAGGGTTAGGATTAAGGATATGGTGAGAGTTAGGATTAGGGCTAGTGGTTAGTTTTTTGGTTAGCGTTAGGTTTAGAGTTAGGGTTAGATTTAGAGTATAGTTATATGGTTAGGTTTAGTTTTAGGGTTTGTGTGAGAGTTAGGGTTAGGTTTAGGTTTAGGGTTAGGGTTAGCGGTTAGCGTTAGGTTTGGTTTAGGTTTATGGATAAAGCATAGGTTTATGTGTAGTGTTAGGGTAAGTGTTAGGGTTAGTGTTAGGGTTAGTGTTAGTGTTACGGATAGTGTTAGGGTTATCGTTACAGGTTAGCATTAGGTTTATTAATAGAGTATGTGGTTAGGGTTAGGGTTAGTGTGAGGCTTAGAAGTTATGTTTATGGTCATGGTTAGGATTAGTTTTAAAGCTTAGGTTTAGGGTTAGGTTTAGCATTATGGTTAGGTATAGGGTAAGGGTTAGGATTAGGGTTAGTAGTTAGGTTTATGGTTAGGTTTACAGTTATGTTTAAGGTTAGGTTTAGAGGTTAGTGTTAGTGTTAGGGTTAGGGTTAGTGTTAGGCTTAGGGTTAGTTTTGGAGTTAGGTTTAGGGTTGGGTTAGCATTAGGGTTAGGTTTAGGGTTAGGTTTAGGGTTAGGGATAGGGTGATAGCTAGGCTTTGGATTATGGTAAGGGTTAGGGTTATGATTAAATTAGGGTTATATTTAGGGTTAGCGTTAGGGTTATGGTTAGTGTTAGGATTTGGATTAGGATTAGGGTTAGTGATACTGTTGAGTTTAGGCGTTATGTGTTAGGGATATTTTTAGTGTTAGGCTTCGAGTTACGGTTCGCTTTAGGGTTATGATGACGTTAGGTTTAGTGTCACGGTCAGGTTTAGGGTTAGGGATAGTGTTTGCATTACAATAAGGGTTAGTTTTAGGGTTAGGGTTAGGGTTAGGTTTAGGGGTTAGGTGTTAGCCATAGGGTTATAGTTAGGGTTAGGTTTAGGGTTAAGGTTATGGTTAGTGTTAGCGTTTATGGTTAGGGTTACGGTTACAGTTAGTGTTATGTTTAGTGTTGGGGTTGGTGAGATTTAGCGTTAGGGTTAAGGTTAGAATTAGTGTCAGGGCTTAAGGTCAGGGGTTAGGCTTAGGGTTATAGCTTAATGTTAGGTGTTAGGTTTAGGGGTTAGCATATGGTTAAGGTTAGGGGTAGGGTTATGGGTAGGGTTATGGTTTCGATTAGGGTTAGAGATTATGGTTACGGTTAGGTTATGGTTAAGGTTAGTGTTCCTTTTAGGTTTAGATTTTAGTGTCAGGGATAGGGTTAGGGTTAGTTTTAGGTTTAGCGTTAGGGTTAGGTTTAGGGTTAGAAGTTAGGGTTAGGGTTAGGTTTAGGCTTAGGCTTAGGCTTAGGGTTTGTGTTAGGTTTAGGTTTAGGGTTTAGATTTAGGTTTAGGGTTAGGGTTACGGTTAGGGTTTGTATTAGTGTTAGCGTTAAGGTTAGCTTGAGGTTTAGGGTTAGGTTTAAGTTTAGGGTTAAGGTTAGCTTTAGGGTTAGAAGTTAGGGTTAGGGTTAGGGTTAGGCTTAGACTTAGGCTTAGGCTTAGGGTTTGGGTTAGGTTTAGGGTTATGGTTTAGGGTTAGGCCTAGGGTTAGTGTTATGGTTAGGCTTAGGGTTAGGGTTAGGTTTAGAGTTACAATTGGGTTTAGTGTTAGGTTTAGGGTTAAGGTTAGCATTAGTTTTAGGGGTTAGGTGTTAGTGATAGGGTTAGGGTTAGGGTTAGGGTTAGGATTAGGGTTACGGTTAGCCTTAGGGTTATGGTTAGGGTTAGGGATAGTGGGTTAGGGTTAGGCTTAGGGTTAGGCTTAGAGGTTATGGTTAGGGATAGTGTTAGTGATAGGGTGAAAACTTACATTCACTGCGAGGGTTAGTGTTAGAGTTAGTGTTAGGGATAGGGTAAGATTTGGAATTAGGGTTAATGGTTAGTTTTAGGGTTAGGATTACGGTTAGGGTTAGGGTTAGGTTTAGAGGTTAGTTTCAGGTTTAGTTTTAGGTTTGGAGTTAGGGTTAGTACTGCAATTAAGTTAGCATTATGGTTAGGGTTTCAGTTATGTTTAGGGTAACGGTTTGCATTACATGTAGTGTTAGGGTAAGGGTGAAGGTTAGTGTTAGGTTTAGGGATTAGGTGTTAGGTATAGGGTTATGAGTTAGGATTAGGGCTAGTGTTATGGTTAGGGTTAGGGTTAGGTTGAGGATTAGGGTTAGGGTTAGTGTTAGGGTTAGAAGTTAGGTTTATTGTTAGGTTTAGTTTTAGGGTTAGGGATAGGTTTACAGTTAGGGTTAGTGTTAGAGGTTAGGGTTAGTTTTAGGGTTAGGGTTAGTGTTAGAGGTATGTGTTAGGGTTAGGGTTAGCGTTAGGGTTATGGATATGGTAGGGTTATGTTAGTGTTAAGGTTAGGGTTACGTATTAAGGTCAGTGTTAGGGTTAGTGTAAGGGGGAGGTTTAGGGTTCAGGTAAGGGATTAATGTTAGGTTTAGGGTTAGGGTTATGGTTATATTTAGAGTAAGGATTAGAGATAGGATTAGAAGATAGTGTTAGGGGTATGGTTAGTTTTATGGTTACGTTTTGGGTTAGGGTTAATGTTAGAGTTAGGCTTAGGGTTTAGGAGTTAGGGAGAGGGATAAGGTTAGGCTTAGGGTTACGGATAGGGTTAGGGTTACGATTAGGTTTAGGGTTAGGCTTAGGGTTAAGGTTAGGGTTAGGGTTAGATTTTGTTTTTTTTTATTGTTAGGTTTAGCGTTAGGGTTAGGGTTTATGTGTTTGGGATAGGCTTATGGTTAGGGTTAGGGTTTATTTGTTCGGGATAGGGTTATGGTTAGGGTTAGTTTTACGTTTAGGTTTAGGGTTAGGGATAGTGTTAGGTTTAGGGTAATGGTTTAGTGTTAGTGTTAGGTTTAGGTTTAGTGTTACGTTTAGGCTTTGGGTTACAGTTATGGTTAGGGTTACGATTAGGTTAGAGCTACGTTTTGGGTTAGGATTAGATGTTAGCAATAGTTTTAGGGTTAGGGTTAGTGTTATGGTTAGAGTTCAGGGTTACGGTTAGGTTTAAGGTTAGGGTTAGTGTTATGGTTAGAGTTTTGCATTAGGTTTGGGTTAGGGTTGAAGTTATAGCTGAGGTTTAATGTTAGGCTTAGTGTTAGGGTCAGGGTTAGTGTTAGGTTAAGGTTATGGTTAGGGATAGGGTTATGGTTAGAGGTTAGCATTTGGTTTAGGGTTAGAGTTAGGGCTAGCATTATGGTTAGGTTTAGGCTTAGAGGTAATGGTTAGGGTTAGGGTTAAAGCTTAGGTTTTGATTTAGGTTTAGGATTAGGTTTAGGGATAGGGTAAGGGAAGGGTTAATGTTAGTGGTTAGCTTTAGGGGTAGGGTTAGGTTAGGGTTAGGGTTACGCTTAGAAGTTAGTGTTAGTGTGAGTGTTAGTGTTAGGGTTAGGGTTAGTGTTAGTGTTAGTTTTAGGTTTAGGGTTAGATTTAGGAATAGGCTTAGGGTTAGGCTTAGGGTTATGCTTAGGTTTTGGATTACAATTAGGTTAGGGTTAGGGTTAGATTTAGATTTTGCATTAGATTTAGTGTTAGTGTTAGGTTTAGGGTTAGGTTTAGGGGTTAGGTGTTAGGAATAGGGATATGGGTTAGGTTTAGGGTTAGAATTAGGGTTAGGGTTGTGTTACGGTTAGGGTTAGTGTTTAGGGTTAGTGTTAGTGTTATCAATGGGGTTAGGGTTACATTGTGGTTTAGGTTTAGAGTTAGTGTTATGGTCAGATGTTAGGTTTAGTGTCTGGTTAAGGCTTAGGGTTAGAGTTATGGTAAGGTTAGGGTTTGGGTTATTTTTTCCAGTCATGGTTAGTGTTAGTATAAGGGATAGGTTTAGTGTTAGGGTAACGGATTAATGTTAGGTTTATTGTTAGGGTCACATTTGGGTTATGGTTAGTGTTAGGTTTAATGCTTAGGTTTAGGGTTAGGTTTAACGTTAGGGTTAGGTATAGGGTAATGTTTAGGATTAGGGTTAGTAGTTAGGTTTATGGTTAGGTTTATGGTTATGTTTAAGGTTAGGTTTAGAGGTTAGTGTTAGCATTAGGGTTAGGGTTAGTGTTAGGCTTAGGGTTAGCTTTGGAGTTAGTTTTAGGGTTGGGTTAGCGTTAGGGTTAGGTTTAGGGTTAGGTTTAGGGTTAGGGATAGGGTGACAGCCAGGCTTTGGGTCACGGTAAGGGTTAGGGTTATGATTAAGTTAAGGTTATATTTAGGGTTAGAGTTAGGGTTAAGGTAAGTGTTAGGATTTGGATTAGGATTAGGGTTAGTGTTAGTGTTGGGTTTAGGGTTATGTGTTAGGGATAGTTTTAGGGTTAGGCTTCGGGTTACGGTTCACTTTAGGTTTATGATGTGGTTAGGTTTAGTGTTACGGTCAGGTTTAGGGTTAGGGATAGCATTTGCGTTACAATAAGGGTTAGTTTTAGGGTTAGGGTTAGGTTTAGGGGTTAGGTGTTAGCGATAGGGTTATAGTTAGGGTTAGGTTTAGGGTTAAGGTTATGGTTAGTGTTAGCATTTATGGTAGGGTTACGGTTACGGTTAGTGTTATATTTAGTGTTAGGCTTAGGTGAAATTTAGGGTTAGGGTTAAGGTTAGGATTAGTGTCAGGGCTTAAGGTCATTGGTTAGGCTTAGGGTTATGGCTTAGTGTTAGGTGTTAGGTTTAGGGGTTAGCGTATGGTTAGGGTTAGGGGTAGGGTTAGGGCTAGGGTTGTGGTTTCGATTAGGGTTAGAGATTATGGTTACGGTTAGGGTTATGGTTAGGGTTAGTGTTCCTTTTAGGTTTAGATGTTAAGGTCAGGAATAGGGTTAGGTTTAGGTTTAACGTTAGGTTTAGGTTTAGGTTTAGAAGTTAGGGTTAGGCTTAGGCTTAGGCTTAGGCTTAGGCTTAGGCTTAGGGTTTGTGTTAGGTTTAGATTTAGGATTTAGGGTTAGGTTTATGGTTAGGCTTACAGTTATGTTTTGTAGTTAGGGTTAGCGTTAAGGTTAGCTTGAGGTTTAGGTTTAGGTTTAGGTTTAGTTTTAGGGTTAAGGTTAAGTTTAGGGTTAGAAGTTAGGGTTAGGATTAGTGTTAGGCTTAGGCTTAGGTTTAGGCTTAGTGTTTGGGTTAGGTTTAGGGTTAGTGTTTAGGGTTAGACTTAGGATTAGGGTTACAGATAGCCTTAGGCTAACAGTTAGGGTTAGAGTTACAATTAGGTGTAGTGTTAGGTTTAGTTTTAGTTTTACTTTTAGGGTTAGGGTTAGCGTTAGTTTTAGGGGTTGGGTGTAAGTGATAGGTTAGTGTTAGGGTTAGCATTAGGGTTACGGTTAGCCTTAGGGTTACAGTTAGGGTTAGGGATAGTGGGTTAGGGTTAGGCATAGGTTTAGGGTTAGGGTTAGGCTTACAGGTTATGGTTAGGAATAGTGTAAATGATAGAGTGAAAGCTTAGGTTCACTGTTAGGGTTAGTATTAGAGTTAGTGTTAGGGATAGGGTAAGGTTTGGAATTAGGGTTAGTGGTTAGTTTTATGTTTAGGATCACGGTTAGGATTAGCGTTAATATTAGAGGTTAGTTTTAGGCTTACTTTTAGGGTTTGTTAGGTTTAGGACTACAATTAAGTTAGCATTACGGTTAGGGTTAGGGTTATGGTTAGGGTTAGGGTTTGTGTTACATGTAATGTTAGGTTTAGGGTGTAAGTTAGCGTTTGGTTTAGGGTTTAGGTGTTAGGGATAGGGTTATGAGTTAGGGTTAGGGTTAGTGTTATGGTTATGGTTAGGGTTAGGTTGAGGTTTACGGTTAGGGTTAGGGTTAGAAGTTAGGTTTAGTGTTAGGTTTAGGTTTAGGGTTAGGGATAGGTATAAAGTTAGGGTTAGTGTTAGAGGTTAGGGTTAGTGTTATGGTTAAGGTTAGTGTTAGAGGTATGGGTTAGAGTTAGGGTTAGCTTTAGGGTTAGGGATATGGTAGGGTTATGCTAGTATTAGTGTTAGGGTTACGTATTACAGTCAGGGTTAGGGTTAGTTTAAGGGGTAGGGTTAGGGTTCAGGTAAGGGATTAATGTTAGGTTTAGGGTTAGGGTTAGGGTTATAGTTAGGGTAAAGGTTAGAGATAGGATTAGAAGTTAGTGTTAGGGGTATGTTTAGTTTTATGTTTATGTTTTGGGTTAGGGATAGTGTTAGAGTTAGGGTTTGGTTTTAGGAGTTATGGAGATGTATAAGGTTAGGCTTCGGGTTACAGATAGGGTTAGGGTTATGATTAGGTTTAGGGTTAGGCTTAGGGTTAAGGTTAGGGGTAGGGTTAGATTTTGTTTTAATTTTAGGGTTTGGTTTAGCGTTAGGGTTAGGTGTTATGTGTTTGGGATAGGGTTGGGTTTAGGGTTAGGGTTAGTTTTACGTTTAGGTTTAGGGTTAGGGATATTGTTAAGTTTAGGGTTATGGTTTAGTGTTAGTGTTACGGTTAGGGTTAGGGTTACGTTTAGGCTTTGGGTTATGGCTATGGTTAGGGTTACAATTAGGTTAGGGCTAGGTTTTGGTTTAGGATTAGATGTTAGGGATAGTTTTAGGGTTAGGGTTAGTGTTACGGTTAGAGTTCAGACTTAAAGTTAGGTTTAGGGTTAGGAATAGCGTTTGCGTTACAATAAGGGTTAGTTTTAGGGTTAGGGTTAGGTTTAGGGGTTAGGTGTTAGCGATAGGGTTATAGTTAGGGTTAGGTTTAGGGTTAAGGTTATTGTTAGTGTTAGCATTTATGGTTAGGGTTACGGTTAGGGTTAGGGTTAGAGGTTAATTTTAGGGTTGGTTAAGGTTAGGATTAGGTTTAGGGTTAGGGTTAGAGTTAAACCTTAGTTCAGCATCTGTTTTAGTGTTAGCGTTAGGGTTAGGGAAAGGGTAAGGGTTAAAATTATCTTTAGTTTTAGGGTTAGGGTTAGTGTGAGGTTTAGGGTTAGGGTTAGAGTTACGGTTAGGGCTAGTCTTAGTGTTATTGTTAGGGTTAGGGTTACAATTAGGTTATCGTTAGGGTTATGGTTAGGGTTAGGGATAGGTATATGGTTAGGGTTAGCGGTTAGCATTCTTTTGGATTAGGATTATGGTTAAAGCTTAGGTTTAGGGTTAGGGTTAGTTTTAGGTTTAGTGTTAGGGTTATTGTTAGATTTAGGGATAGGGTTAGGGTTAGGGTTAGGGTTGTATTATCGTTAGAGGTTTGTGTTGGGTTTCGTGATAGAATTTGGGGTTAGGGTTAGGGTTAGGGTCAGGCTTAGAAGTTATGCTTAGGGTTAAGGTTAGGGTTAGGGTTAAAGCTTAGATTTAGGGTTAGTGTTAGCTTTAGGTTTAGGGATAGTGTAAGGGTTAGGATTGGGATTAGTCCTTATTTTAGGGTGAGGTTGACGGTTAGGTTTAGAGTTAGTGTTAGGGTTAGGTTTGGGGTTATTGTTAGGGTTAGGGTTAGCTTAAGGTTAGGGTTAACTTTAGGATTAGGGTTAACTTTAGGGTTAGGGATAGGTTTATGCCTAGACTTTGGGTTTTAGGTAAGGTTTAGGTTTACATTTAGGTTATTGTTAGAGATAGGGTTAGGTTTAGGATTATGGTTAGTGTTAGGATTTGGATTAGGATTACTCTTAGGGTTAGGGTTAGGGTTAGGCTTCAAGTTACGGTGAGGTATAGGCTTATGATGAGGTTAGGGTTAGTGTTAGGTTTAGGGTTTGGGTTATGTGTAGCATATGCGTTAAATTTAAGGTTAGTTTTACAGTGAGGGCTATAGTTATGTTTACGGATTAGGTGTTAGTGATAGGGTTATAGTTAGGGTTAGGTTTAGTGTTAGGTTTAGAGTTACGGTTAATATTAAGGTTAGTGTTAGTGTTCAGGGTTTGGGTGATCGTTAGGGTTAGTGTTATTGTTAGTGTTAGGGTTAGGTTGAGGATTATTGTTATGGTTAGTCTTAGGATTAGTGTTAGGGCTTAAGGTTAGGGGTTAGGCTTAGGGTTATGGCTTAGGGTTAAGTGCTGGCTTTGTGGGTTATCGTTATGGTTATTGTTATGGGTAGTGTGAGGGTTAGGGTTAGGGCAAGGTTAGGGTTCTGATTAGGGTTAGAGATTATGGTTACAGTTAGGGTTATGGTTAGGGTTAGTATTCCAGTTAGGTTTAGAGGTTATTGTCAGGGTTAGTGTTAGGTTTAGGTTTTGTTTTAGGTTTATGTTTAGGGTTAGGGTTAGGGTTAGATTTAGGGGTAGGGTTAGGTTTAGGGTTAGTTTTAGAGTTAGGTTTAGGGTTAGGGTTAGAGGTTAGGTGTTAGCGATCGGGTTAGTGTTAGGGTTAGGTTTAGTGTTTGGTTTAGGGTTAGGGTTAGGTTTAGGGTTAGTTTTAGAGTTAGGTTTAGGGTTAGGGTTAGAGGTTAGGTGTTAGCGATAGGGTTAGTGTTAGGGTTAGGTTTAGTGTTTGGTTTAGGGTTAGGGTTAGGGTTAGGGATAGGGTTAGGGTTAGGGTTAGGGTTATGCTTTATGTTTAGGGTTAGGTTTAGGGTTCGGGTTAGCTTTAGTTTTATGGTTAGGGTTAGTTTTAGGGTAAGAAGTTAGGTTTAGTTTTAGGGTTAGCATTAGGGTTAGGGTTAGGTTAAGTGTTAGGTTATGGTTAGAGGTTAGTGTTTGGTTTAGGGTTAGAGTTAGGGTTGTGCTTATTGTTAGTGTTTGGCTTAGACGTTATGGTTACGGTTAGCATTAGGGTTAGAGTTAAAGCTTAAGTTCAGTGTTACGGTTAGGGTTAGGGCTAGAGTTATGGTTAGAATTTAGGGTTAGGTTTAATGTTAGGGATACGGTTAGGGTTAGGCTTAGGGTTATGGTTACAGGTTAGCGTTTTGTTTAAGGTTAGAATTAGAGTTAGGGTTAGGGATACTGTTACACTTAGAACTTAGGGTTAGGGTTAGGGTTAGGGTTAAACGTTAGGTTCAGGGTTAGGGCAAGTGTTAGGGTTAGGGTTAGGGATAGGTATAGGAATAGGGATAGGGATAGGGATAGGGATAGGGCCAGGGTTAGGATTAGGGTTAGTGATTAGTTTTAGGGTTAGATTTAGAGATTAGTGTTAGGGTTAGATTTAGGGTTAGGTTTAGTGTGAGGATTACGGTTAGGGTTAGAGTTAGGGTTAGGTTTAGGATTAGGGTTATGGTTAGTGTTAGTGTTACAATTACATTAGCATTAGGCTTAGGGTTATCTTTAGCGTTAGGTTTAGGTTTAGGCTTAGGGTTAGCAGTTAGTGTTAGGTTTCGGTTAGGGTTATGGTTGAAGCTTAGTTTTAGGTTTAGGTTTAGGGTAAGATTTAGGGTAAGTGTTAAGATTAGTGTTAGGGTTAGGGATTGGGTTAGGGTTATCATTACAGGTTAGCATTAGGTTTAGTGATAGAGTATGGTGTTAGGGTTAGTGTTAGGGTTAGGCTTAGAAATTATACTTAGGGTTAGTGTTATGGTTAGGGTTAGGGTTAGGTTCAGGTTTAGGGTTAGGGTAAGGTTTAGAATTTAGGCTTAGTGTTAGGTCTATGTTTAGGGTTAGGGATAGGTTTAAAGTTAGGTTTAGTGTTAGAGGTTAGGGTTAGAGTTAGGGTTATGTTTAGGGTGAGGTTTAGGGTTAGTGTTAGAGGTATGGGTTAGGTTTAGAGTTAGGTTTATGCTAGGGTTAGGGTTAGGGATATGTATTACAGTCAGGGTTAGGGTTAGTTTAAGTGGTATGGTTAGGTTTCAGGTAAGGGATTAATGTTAGGTTTAGGATTAGGGTTATGGTTATAGTTAGGGTTAGGGTTACAGTTAGGATTAGAAGTTAGCATTAGTGGTATGGTTAGTGTTATAGTTAGGTTTAGTCTTAGGGTTAGTTTTAGGGTTAGTGTTAGGTTTAGAAGTTAGGTTTAGTGTTAGGGTTAGGGTTAGGTTTATGGTTAGAGGTTAGCATTTGGTTTATGGTTAGAGTTAGAGTTAGGGTTAGGGTTAAGGTTAGGCTTAGAGGTTATGATTAGGATTTGGGTTAGGGTTAGGTTTAAAGCTTAGGTTCAGTGTTACAGTTAGTGTTAGAGTTAGGGTTATGGTTAGAGTTTAGGGTTAGATTTAAGGTTAGGGTGAAGGTTAGGGTTATGGTTAGAGGTTAGCATTTGATTTAGGGTTAAAGCTAGGGTTAGGGTTCGGGTTAGTGTTAAGCTTAGAGGTTATGGTTAGGGTTAGGTTTAGGGTTAAAGCTTAGGTTCAGAGTTAGTGTTAGTGTTAGAGTTTATGTTAGGGTTAACGATAGGGTAAGGGTTAGGATCAGGGTTAATGGTTAGTTTTATCGTTGGGTTTATGGTTAGATTTAGAAGTTAGTGTTAGGGTTAGGGTTAGGGTTAGTGTGAGGGTTAGGGTTAGGGTTAAAGTTAGGGTTAGGGTTAGTCTTAGGATTTTTGTTAGGATCAGGGTTACAATTAAGTTAGCTTTAGGGTTAGGGTTAGGTTTTATGTTAGGGTTAGGGGTAGTGGTAGGGGTATGGTTAGGGTTAACAGTTAGCTTTGGGTTTGGGTTAGGGTTATGGTTAAAGCATAAGTTTAGTGTTAGGTTTAGGGTTAGCTTTAGAGTTAGGGCTAGGGATAGTGTTAGTGTTATGTTAGGATTATCTTTAGAGGTTAGCGTTGGGTGTAGTGATAGAGTTTGTGGATTCGGTTAGGTTTAGTGTCAGGCTTAGAAATTATGTTTAGAAATTATGTTTAGGGTTAAGGTTAGGGTTAGGGTTAAAGCTTAGGTTTAGGGTTAGTGTTAGCGTTAGTGTTAGGGATAGGGTAATGGTTAGGATTATTGTTAGTCCTTACGTTTAGGGTGAGATTACAGTTAGGTTAAGGGTTAGGTTTAGAGGTTAGTGTTAGGGTTAGGGTTGGTGTTAGTGTTAGGGAAAGGGATAGGTTTAGAGTTAGGTTTAGGTTTAAGGTTAGGGTTAGTGTAAGGTTTAGGGTTGACTTTAGGGTTAGGGATAGGGTTACGGCTAGGTTTCAGGATAAGGTAAGATATAGGGTTACGATTAGGTTAGGGTTAGAGTTAGAGATAGGTTTAGGATTATGGTTAGTGTTAGGATTTGGATTAGGATTAGGGCTAGGGTTAGGGTTAGCGTTAGTGTTAGGCTTCCGGTTACGGTTAGGTTTAGGCTTAAAATGAGGTTAGGGTTAGTGTTAGGTTTAGGGTTAGGGTTAGGGGTAGCATTTACGTTAGATTTAAGGTTAGTTTTACAGTGAGGGTTAGGGTTAGGGTTCGGGGTTAGGTGTTAGTGATAGGCTTATATTTAGGTTGAGTTATAGATTTAGTGTTCAGGTTATGGTTAGTGTTAGCGTTTAGGGTATGGGTTATGGTTAGGGTTAGTGTTATGTTAAGTGTTTAGGTTAGGTTGAGGTTTATTGTTAGGTTTAGGGTAGGATTAGTGTTAGGGCTTAAGGTTATGGGTCAGGCTTAGGGTTATGGCTTAGTGTTAGGTGTTAGGTTTAATGGTTAGCGTTATGCTTATTGTTAGGGGTACTGTTAGTGTTAGGTTTAGGATTAGGCTTACAATTAGCAGTAGAAATTATGGCTAGGCCCAGATTTGGTTTAGAGTTAAAGTTAGGTTTAGGCTTAGGGTTATGGTTAGGTTTAGTGTTACAATTAAGTTAGCATTAGTGTTAGGATTATTGTTAGGTTTAGGGTTAGGTTTAGGCTTAAGGTTAGCATTAGCAGTTAGCTTTAGGTTTGGGTTAAGGTTATGGTTAAAGTTTAGGATTATGTTTAGGTTTAGGGTTAGGGTTAGGGTTAGTGTTAGTGTTAGTGTTAGTGTTAGGGTTAGGGTTAGGTTTAGTGTTAGGTTTAGGGCTTAGGTGTTAGGGATCAGGTTACAGTTAGGGTAGGTTTAGGGTTAGGGTGAGGCTTAGAAGTTATGGTTAGGGTTAGAGTTAGGGTTAAAGTTAATTTAGGGTTAGGATTAGCGTTAGGGTTAGGGATAGGGTAAAGGTTAGGATTATGGTTAGTCGTTAAGTTTAGCATTAGGTTTACGGTTAGGGTTAGGGTTAGGTTTAGAGGTTACTGTAAGGTTAGGCTTAGGGATAGGGTTAGTGTTAGTTTTAGGGATAGGTTTAGAGTTAGGTTGAGGTTTAGTGTTAGGGTGAGCATTAGGTTTAGTTTTAGGTTTAGAGATAGAATTACGTCTAGGCTTCGGGTTACAGTAAGGGTTATGGTAACGATTAGTTTAGCATTATAGTTATGGTTAGGGTTAGGTTTAGGGTTACGGGTAGTGTTAGGATTTGGATTAGGATTAGGATTAGGGTTAGGGTTAGGATTAGGTTTAGGGGCTAGGTGTTAGGGATAGGGTTAAGGTTAGGTTTCAGTATACAGTTAGATTTAGGGTAACAATGAGGTTAGGGATAGTGTTAGTGGTAGCGTTTGCATTAGACTTAGGGTTACTTTTAGGGTTAGGCTTTGGGTTAGGTTTAGGGGTTAGGTGTTGGTGATAGGGTTATAGTTAGGGTTAGCTTCAGGTTTAGGGTTAAGGTTATGTATATCGTGAGCATTTAGGGTTAGGCTTAGGGTTAGGGTTATGGTTAGGGTTAATGTTATTGTTAGTGTTAGGGTTAGGTTGAGGTTTAGGGTTTGGGTTAAGGTTAGGATTAGTGTTAGGGCTTAAGGTTAGGGGTTAGGCTTAGGGTTATGGCTTAGGGTTTGGTGTTAAGTTTAGGGTTTTGCGTTATGCTTAGGGTTAGGTGTAGGTTTAGGTTTAGGTTTAGGATTAGGTTTTCTATTAGAGTTAGAGATTATTGTTACGGTTAGGGTTATGGTTAGGGTTAGTGTTCCCTTTAGGTTTAGAGGTTAGGGTCAGGGTTATGGTTGGCGTTAGGCTTAGTGTTAGTGTTAGGTTTTATGGTAAGGGTTTAGTGTTAGTGTCAGTGTTAAGGTTAAGGTTAAGGTTAGGCTTAGGTTTAGGGTTAGGGTTAGGTTTAGGATTATGGTTAGAGTTTAGCATTAAGGTTATGTTTAGGGTTAGGTTTAAGGTAGGTTTAGAGTTAGGGTTAGGGTTAGATGGTTAGGGTTAGGATTATGGTTAGGATAAGGGTTAGGTTTAGGTTTATGGTTAGGGTTAGGATTAGAGTTAGGGTTAGGCTTAAGGTTTGTGTTAGGTTTAGGGTTAGGGTTTAATGTTAGTGTAAGTGTTAGGTATAGGGTTAGGGTTAAAGTTCGGCTTCAGTTTACGGTTAGGGCTAGGGTTATGATTAGGTTTAGAGTTAGCCTTTGGTTACAGTTAGGGTTAGGATTAGGGTTAGGGTTAGGGTTAGGGTTAGGGTTAGGGTTAGAGTTTGGATTAGGCTTAGTCTTAGAGGTTATGGTTAGTGTTAGGTTTAGGGATAGGGTGAAAGCTTAGAATCAGGGTTATGGTTAGTGTTACGGTTAGAGTTAGGGATAGGGTAAGGGTTACTTTTAGGGTTAGTGGTTACTTTTAGGGTTAGGGTTACCAATAGGGTTAGGGTTAGGGTTAGAGGTTAGTTTTAGTGTTAGGTTTAGAGGTAGTTTTAATGTGAGGGTTAGGGTTAGTGTTAGAGTTAGAGTTAGGGTTAGGGTTAGGCTTAGGGTTAGAGTTTGGGTTAGGATTACAATTAGGTTATCATTATGGCTACGGTTAGTGTTAGGTTTAGGTTTAGGGTTTGCCTTAGTTGTAGTGTTAGGGTTAGGGTTAGTGTTAGGTTTAGGGGTTAGGTGTTAGGGATAGGGTAATGGGTTAATGGTTAGGGTTAGGGTTAGACTTTAGGTTAGGTTTAGGGTTAGGGTTAGTGTTAGGGTTATTGTTAGGTTGAGGTTTAGGGTTAGGGTTAGGGGTAGTATTAGGGTTAGTGTTAGATTTTGTTTTAATTTTAGGGATAGGTTTAGCGTTAGGGTTAGGGGTTACGTGTTCGGGATAGGCTTAGGGTTAGCGTTAGTGTTAGTTTTATGGTTAGGTTTAGAGTTAGGGATAGTGTTAGGTTTAGTGTTATGGTTTAGTGTTAATATTAGTGTTAGGGTTAAGGTTAGGTTTAGGCTTTGGATTACGGGTATGTTTAGGGTTATGATTAGATTAGGTCTAGGTTTTGGATTAGGATTAGATGTTTGGGATAGTTTTAGGGTTAGGGTTAGTGTTATGGTTAGAGTTCAGTGTTATGGTTAGATTTAGGTTTAGGGTTATGCTTAGAGGTTAGCGTTAGGTTTGGGTTAGGGTTAGGGTTAAAGCTGAGGTTTAATGTTAGTCTTAATATTAGGGTTAGGGTTAGTGTTAGGTTAAGGGTTATGTTTAGGGATAGGGTTATGGTTAGAGGTTAGAGTTAGGACTAGGGTTATGGTTAGGTTTAGGCTTAGAGGTAATGGTTAGGGTTAGGCTCAAAGGTTAGGTTAAGGTTTAGGTTTAGGATTAGGTTTAGGGATAGGGTAAGGGTTAGGGTTAGTGTTAGTGGTTAGGTGTAGGGCTAGGTTTACGGTTGGGTTTAGGGTTTGGTTTAGAGGTTACTGTTAGTGTAAGGGTTAGGGTTAGTGTTAGTATTGCGGTTAGGGTTAGAGTTAGGGTTAGGCTTAGGTTTATGGTTAGGTTTTGGATTACAATTAGGTTAGGGTTAGGGTTAGGGTTAGATTTAGGTTTTGTGTTAGATTTACTGTTAGTGTTAGGGTTAGGTTTAGGTTTAGGCGTTAGGTGTTAAGAATAGGGATATGGGTTAAGTTTAGGGTTAGAATTAGTGTTAGGGTTAGGGTGACTGTCAGGGTTAGAGTTTAGGCTTAGGGTTAGGGTTAGTGTTATCGTTGGGTTTAGGGTTAGATTGAGGGTTAGGGTTAGGGTTAGTGTTATGTTCAGATGTTAGATTTAGGGTTCGTGTTAGTGTTAGGGTTAGGGTTATGCTAAGGTTAGGGTTTGCGTTAGGTATTACAGTCAGGGTTAGTGTTATTATAAGTGGTAGGTTTGGGTTAAGGTAAGGGATTAAGCTTAGGTTTAGGTTTAGGGTCATGGTTAGGGTTGGGTTTTTAGGTTAGTGTTAGGTTTAGGTTTAGGGTTAGTGTAATGGTTAGGGTTAGGGTTATTGTTAGGGTTACTGTTAGGGTTAGTGTTATGGTTAGAGGTTAGAATTCAGTTTTGGGTTAGATTTAGGGTTAGGTTTAGTGTTAGGCTTAGGCTTAGAGGTGATGATTAGTGTTAGGTTTTGGATTAGGGTTAAAGCTTAGGTTCACGGTTAGGGTTAGGGTTAGGGTTATGGATAGGGTTATGATTATGTTGATGTTTAATGTTAGGTTAGGGTTGGCGTTAGGGTTAGGTTTAGGGTTAGCGTTAGGATTAGGTTTAGGGTTAAGATTAGAATTTAGGTTTAGGTTTAGGGTTAGGGTTACTCTTAGTGTTAGGGTTATGATTAAGGTTAGTGTTAGGGGTTCGGTTACGGATAGGGTTAGGGTTGGGCTTTGGGTTATGGTTCGGGTTAGGGTAACAATTAGGGTTAGGTTTAGGTTTAGGGTTAGAGTTTGGGGTAGGAATAGGTTTAGGGTTAGTTTTAGAGTTAGGGTTAGGGTTATGGTTAGGGGTTAAGTGTTAGCTATAGGGATAGGGTTAGGGTTAGATTTGGTGTTTGGCTTAGTGTTAGGGTTAGGGTTAGTTTTAGGGTTAGGTTTAGGGGTTAAGTGTTAGGAATAGGGATATGGGTCAGGTTTAGGGTTCGAATTAGGGTTACGGTTAGGGTTAGCATTTAGGGCTAGGGTTAGTGTTATCGTTGGGGTTAGGGCTAGTTTGAGGTTTAGGGTTACGGTTAGTGTTATGGTCAGATGTTTGGTTTAGTGTCCGGTTTAGGCTTAGTGTTAGCTTTATGCTAAGGTTAGGGTTAGGGTTAGTTTTCAGAGTCAGGGTTAGTGGTAGTATAAGGGGTAGGCTTAGGGTTAGGGTAAGGGATTAATGTTAGTTTTATTGTTAGGGTAATGGTCAGGGTTAGGTTTTTAGGTTAGTGTCAGTGTTAGGGTTAGTGTGAGTGTTATGGTTAGGCTTAGGGTTATGATTAGAAGTTAGCATTCAGTTTTGGGTTAGATTTAGGGTTAGGGTTAGTGTTGGGCTTAGGCTAAGTGTTGATGGTTAGTGCTAGGGTTAGGCTCAGGTTTAAAGCTTAGATTCAGGTTTAGGGTTAGTGTTAGGGGTAGGGTTAGGATTATGCATAGGTTTATGGTTATGGTGAGGTTTAGTGTTAGGTTAGGTTTAGGGTTAGGTTTAGGGTTAGGTTTAAGTTTAGGGTTAGGATTAGAATTTAGGGTTAGGTTTACGGTTAGGGTCACACTTAGTGTTAGCGTTATGATTAAGGTTAGGGTTAGGGTTTAGGTGTTATGGATAGGGTTTGGGTTGGGCTTTGGGTTTCGGTTAGGGTTAGGGCAACAATTAGGGTTAGGTTTAGAGTTAGGATTAGAGTTAGGGGTAGGGTTAGGTTTAGGGTTAGTTTTAGAGTTAGAGTTAGGGTTAGAGTTAGGGGTTAAGTGTTAGCGATAGGGATAGTGTTAGGGTTAGATTTAATGATCGGTTTAGTGTTAATGTTAGGGTTAGGGATAGTGTTAGTTTTAGGTTTAGGGTTTAGGTTTAGGGTTAGGTTTAGGGTTAGGGTTAGCTCAAATTTTAGGGTTACCATTAGTGTCAGGGTTACAAGTTAGGTTAACTGTTATGGTTAGCATTAGGGTTAGGGTTAGGGTTAGGTTTAGGTTTAGAGGTTTTCATTTGGTTTAGTGTTAGAGTTAGGGATGTGGTTAGTGTTAGGGTTAGGCTTAGAGGTTATGGTTCAGGTCATGGTTATGGTTAGGGTTAGGGTTAAAGCTTAGGTTCAGTGTTACGGTTAGGGTTACGTTTAGAGTTTAGGGAAAGGTTTAAGGTATGGGTTAGGGTTAGGGATAGTGTTATGTTTAGATGTTAGCGTTTGTTTTAGGGTTAGAGTTAGGGCTAGTGTTAGTGTTAGTGTTGGGCTTAGAGGTTATGGTTATGGTTAGGGTTAGGGTTAGCTTTAGATCTTAGGTTCAGGGTTAGGGTTAGGGTTAAGATTAGGGGTTAGGAGTTAGTGATAGGCTTTTATTTAGGTTGAGTTTTAGACTTAGTGTTCAGGTATGGTTAGTGTTAGCTTTTGGGGTTTGGGTTACAGTTGGGGTTAGTGTTATTGTTAGTGTTAAGGTTAGGTTGAGGTTTATTGTTAGGTTTAGGGTAGGATTAGTGTTAGGGCTTAAAGTTATGGGTTAGGCTTAGGGTTATGGCTTAGTGTTAGGTGTTAGGTTTAATGGTTAGTGTTATGCTTATTATTAGGGGTACTGTTAGTGTTAGGTTTAGGTTTAGGCTTACAAATAGCATTAGAGATTATAGCTAGGCCCAGGGTTAGGGTTAGAGTTAGGGTTAGGTTTAGCCTTAGGGTTTTGGGTAGGTTTAGTGTTACAATTAAGTTAGCATTAGGATTAGGATTAGTGTTAGGTTTAGGGTTAGGTTTAGGCTTAAGTTTAGCATTAGCGGTTAGCTTTAGGTTTGGGTTAGGGTTATGGTTAAAGCTTAGGTTTTGGTTTAGGTTTAGGGTTAGGGTTAGGCTTAGTGTTAGGGTTAGTGTTAGTGTTAGTGTTAGGGTTAGGGTTAGGCTTAGTGTTAGGTTTAGCGCTTAGGTGTTAGGGATCAGGTTACAGTTAGGGTAGGTTTAGGGTTAGGGTGAGGCTTTGAAGTTATGGTTAGGATTAGAGTTAGGGTTAAAGTTAATTTAGGTTTAGGGTTAGGGTTAGGGTTAGGGATAGGGTAAAGTTTAGGATTATGGTTAGTCGTTAAGTTTAGCATTAGGTTTATGGTTAGGGTTAGGTTTAGAGTTTACTGTTAGGTTAGGCTTAGGGATAGGGTTAGTGTTAGTTTTAGGGTTAGGTTTAGAGTTAGGTTGAGGTTTAGTGTTAGGGTGAGCATTAGGTTTAGGTTTAGGTTTAGAGATAGAATTACGTCTAGGCTTCGGGTTACAGTAAGGGTTATGGTTACAATTAGTTTAGCATTAGAGTTATGGTTAGGGTTAGGTTTAGGGTTACGGATAGTGTTAGGATTTGGATTAGGATTAGGGTTAGGGTTAGGATTAGGTTTAGGGGTTAGGTGTTAGGGATAGGGTTAAGGTTAGGCTTCAGTTTACAGTTAGGTTTAGGGTTACAATGAGGTTAGGGTTAGTGTTAGTGGTAGCGTTTGCGTTAGACTTAGGGTTACTTTTAGGGTTAGGCTTTGGGTTAGGTTTAGGGGTTAGGTGTTAGTGATAGGGTTATATTTAGGGTTAGATTCAGGTTTAGGGTAAATGTTATGTATATCGTGAGCATTTAGGGTTAGGCTTAGGGTTAGGGTTATGGTTAGGTTTAGTGTTATTGTTAGCAGTAGAGTTAGGTTGACGTTTAGGGTTTGGGTGAGGGTTAGGATTAGTGTTAGGGCTTAAGGTTAGGGGTTAGTTACATTAGGGAAACTATTTGGTTTTGATACATGCGAGATTGATTTATTTCCCTTATGAGTATGGTCTCAAGCTGCGCCCATTTATTGATAAATATCTCAATGTGATCCTTCTTTATAGCTGAATAATACTCCATTGTATAGAAATACCACAACTTTTTTATCCATTCCTCAGTTGATGGACACTTGGGTTGTTTCCAACATCTGGCGATTACAAATTGTGCTGCTATAAACATAGGCGCACATATATCACTGTGGTATGATGCTTTCAGTTCTTCTGGGAATATGCCTAGAAGTGGAATAGCTGGAATAAATGGGATTTCCAATTCCAACTTTTGAGAAATCTCCAGACAGACCTCCACAAAGGCTGTACCAGTCTACACTCCCACCAACGGTGCAGGAGAGTTCCTTTTTCCCCACAGCCTCTCCAGCATTTGTTGGTGTTGGTTTTCTTGATCCTGGCCATTCTTTCAGGAGTGAGATGGTATCTCAGTGTGGTTTTAATTTGCATTTCTCTAATGACCAATGATGATGAGCATTTTTTCATGTATTTATTTACCATTTGCATTTCTTCATCTGAGAATTGCGTATTCATCTCAGATGCCCATTTTTGGATTGGATCTTTGAATTGTAAGTAATGATTCAAATATATAAAAATATGTGGTAATCATGATTCCCCATTATGTGGCCTTGAAACCTTATAAAATTTTCACTTATTAATTAGAAAGGCTTTATTCTGGGCTTCTTGATATGGAAATATTTGAAGCTATAGTATATGAAGTTTTATCCAAATATTCCAAGGAAAAAGACAGACACTATGGTAACTACTATTGTTTAAAAAATTATTTAGTTACTTCTTATGTTTATTTTAATTAAGGGAAAATTTAAAAAATTAGGATATATAATAGTAACTCTTTTTGTTTTCCTATTAACTTGTTTTGAAGTCCTGTAATACTCCCACGATCTTGTTTTGACTGATTAGACTCTGTTCCATTTTGTGCGATAGTATCAAGTTTGAGGGTATAGGCAACTACTTTGAAGGCAATAAGATTCACTAAGATGCCCATTCTGGTTTGACTATTGTCTCCTTTGGAAGTCCTGTAATGTTTACAATGCCTAAGTTTTATTGGTCTTGTTCTCTACTGTTTTATCCAACTTTATAATATCTAATGAGATAGACAATTCTTTTTAAGGAAACAAGAGACAACGTTGATAACCATTGTTAATAACCTTGTACTCTGTTCTACATCATGTGCTATGTCTATCCTTGGTTTTGACTGACAGCTTTGTTTTGCCATATTTGACTTTATTCTCTCCCCCCCCCAAAAAGTAATAAGAACTAAGGAGTAATAAAATCCAAAATGTGTAAATTTTATTGTAAAAAACAGAGGGAGGAAAAAAAAGAGCTCTAACGGATATAACAGCAAGTGTGTTTAGGGGTGTTAAATAGCTGACTATATTAATGTTTTTGGATCATTGAACACAGCTGTTTGCAGTCTTTCTGTTTGAATGTCTACTTTGTATTCTTTGATACTGTGATTTGAGCAACTATTTCCAAGATGATAATATGTAATCTACTAACAGGTGATTTCTTTTTTTTTTTTTTTTTGTAGTTCTGTATTATGTGTACCCTTACACTGCTTTGTTTTGTTTTGTGTTTTTCTCTTTTTCCTCTTAAATAAAAAAAAGGTTAGGGGTTAGGCTTAGGGTTATGGCTTAGGGTTTGGTGTTAAGTTTAGGGTTTTGCATTATGCTTAGGGTTAGGTGTAGGTTTAGGTTTAGGTTTAGGATTAGGTTTTCTATTACAGTTAGAGATTATTGTTACAGTTAGGGTTATGGTTAGGGTTAGTGTTCCCTTTAGGTTTAGAGGTTAGGGTCAGGGTTATGGTTGGTGTTAGGCTTAGTGTTAGTGTTAGGTTTTATGGTAAGTGTTTAGGGTTAGTGTTAGGGTTCAGGTTAAGGTTACGGTTAGGCTTAGGTTTAGGGTTAGGGTTAGGTTTAGGATTATGGTTAGAGTTTAGCATTAGGGTTAGGTTTAGGGTAGGGTTAGCGTTAGGGTTAGGGTTAGATGGTTAGGGTTAGGATTATGGTTAGGATAAGGGTTAGGTTTAGGTTTATGGTTAGGGTTAGGATTAGAGTTAGGGTTAGGCTTAAGGTTAGTGTTAGGTTTAGGGTTAGGGTTTAGTGTTAGTGTAAATGTTGGGTATAGGCTTAGGGTTAAATTTCAGCTTCAGTTTACGGTTAGGGCTAGGGTTACGTTTAGGTTTAGCGTTAACCTTGGGTTACTGTTAGGGTTAGGTTAGGGTTAGGGTTAGGGTTAGGGTTAGGGTTATGGTTTGGATTAGACTTAGGCTTAGAGGTTATGGTTAGGGTTAGGTTTAGGGATAGGGTAAAAGCTTAGGATCAGGGTTACGGTTAGTGTTAGGGTTAGAGTTAGTGATAGGGTAAGGTTTACTTTTAGGGTTAGTGTTTACTTTTACGGTTAGGGTTATCGTTAGGGTTAGGGTTAGGTTTAGAGGTTCGTTTTAGTGTTAGGTTTAGAGGTAGTTTTAATGTGAAGGTTAGGGTTAGAGTTAGAGTTAGAGTTAGGGTTAGGGTTAGGCTTAGGGTTAGAGTTTGGGTTAGGATTACAATTAGGTTATCATTACAGTTACGGTTAGTGTTAGGTTTAGGTTTAGGGTTTGCCTTAGTTGTAGTGTTAGGGTTAGGGTTAGTGTTAGGTTTAGGGGTTAGGTGTTAGGGATAGGGTAATGGGTTAATGGTTAGAGTTAGCGTTAGACTTTAGGGTTAGATTTAGGGTGAGGGTTAGTGTTAGGGTTATTGTTAGGTTGAGGTTTAGGGTTAGGGTTAGGGGTAGTATTAGGGTTAGTGTTAGATTTTGTTTTAATTTTAGTGTTAGGTTTAGCATTAGGGTTAGGAGTTACGTGTTCGGGATAGGGCTAGGGTTAGGGTTAGGGTTAGGGTTAGTTTTATGGTTAGGTTTAGGGTTAGGGATAGTGTTAGGTTTAGTGTTATTGTTTAGTGTTAATATTAGTGTTAGGGTTAGGGTTAGGTTTAGGCTTTGGGTTACGGTTATGGTTAGGGTTATGATTAGATTAGGTCTAGGTTTTGGATTAGGATTAGATGTTTGGGATAGTTATAGGGTTAGGGTTAGTGTTACGGTTAGAGTTCAGTGTTACGCTTAGACTTAGGTTTAGGGTTATGCTTAGAGGTTAGCGTTAGTTTTGGGTTAGGGTTAGGGTTAAAGCTGAGGTTTAATGCTAGGCTTAGTGTTAGGGTTAGGGTTAGTGTTAGGTTAAGGGTTATGTTTAGGGATAGGGTTATGGTTAGAGGTTAGAGTTAGGACTAGGGTTAGGGTTAGGTTTAGGCTTAGAGGTAATGTTTAGGGTTAGGCTCAAAGGTTAGGTTAAGGTTTAGGTTTAGGATTAGGTTTAGGGTCAGGGTAATGGTTAGGTTTAGTGTTAGTGGTTAGGTGTAGGGGTAGGTTTACGGTTGGGTTTAGGGTTTGGTTTAGAGGTTACTGTTAGTGTAAGGGTTAGGGTTAGTGTTAGTGTTACGGTTAGGGTTAGAGTTAGAGTTAGGCTTAGGGTTAGGCTTAGGTTTATGGTTAGGTTTTGGATTACAATTAGGTTAGTGTTAGGGTTAGGGTTAGATTTAGGTTTTGCGTTAGATTTACTGTTAGTGTTAGGGTTAGGTTTAGGTTTAGGCGTTAGATGTTAGGAATAGGGATATGGGTGAAATTTAGGGTTAGAATTAGTGTTAGGGTTAGGGTGACTGTTAGGTTTAGCGTTTAGGGTTAGGGTTAGGGTTAGTGTTATCATTGGGTTTAGGGTTAGATTGAGGGTTAGGGTTAGGGTTAGTGTTATGTTCAGATGTTAGATTTAGGGTTCGTGTTAATGTTAGGTTTAGGGTTATGCTAAGGTTAGGGTTTGCGTTAGGTATTACAGTCAGGGTTAGTGTTATTATAAGTGGTAGGTTTGGGTTAAGGTAACGGATTAAGGTTAGGTTTAGGTTTAGGTTCATGGTTAGGGTTGGGTTTTTAGGTTAGTGTTAGGTTTAGGTTTAGGGTTAGTGTAATGGTTAGGGTTAGGGTTAGTGTTATGTTTAGAGGTTAGCATTCAGTTTTGGGTTAGATTTAGGGTTAGGGTTAGTGTTAGGCTTAGGCTTAGAGGTGATGATTAGTGTTAGGGTTAGGATTAGGGTTAAAGCTTAGGTTCAGGCTTAGGGTTAGGGTCAGGGTTATGGATAGGGTTATGGTTATGTTGAGGTATAATGTTAGGTTAGGGTTGGCGTTAGGGTTAGGTTTAGGGTTAGCATTAGGATTAGGTTTAGTATTAGGATTAGAATTTAGGGTTATGTTTAGTGTTAGGGTTACGCTTAGTGTTAGGGTTATGATTAAGGTTAGTGTTAGGGTTAGGTTAGGGATAGGGTTAGGGTTGGGCTTTGGGTTATGTTTCGGGTTAGGGTAACAATTAGCGTTAGGTTTAGGTTTAGGGTTTGAGTTAGGGGTAGGGATAGGTTTAGGGTTAGTTTTAGTTAGGGTTAGGGTTATGGTTAGGGATTAAGTGTTAGCGATAGGGATAGGGTTAGGGTTAGGGTTGGTGTTCGGTTTAGTGTTAGGGTTAGGGTTAGGGCTAGGGTCAGTTTTAGGGGTTAAGTGTTAGGAATAGGGATATGGGTCAGGTTTAGGGTTAAAATTAGGGTTACCGTTAGGGTTTACATTTAGGGTTAGGGTTAGTGTTATCGTTGGGGTTAGGGTTAGTTTGAGGTTTAGGGTTACGGTTAGTGTTATGGTCAGATGTTTGGTTTAGTGTCCGGTTTAGGCTTAGGGTTAGGGTTATGCTAAGGTTATGGTTAGGGTTAGTTTTCACAGTCAGAGTTAGTGGTAGTGTAAGGGTATGCTTAGGGTTAGGGTAAGGGATTAATGTTAGGTTTATTGTTAGGGTAATGGTCAGGGTTAGGTTTAAGGTTAGGTTTTTAGGTTACTGTCAGTGTTAGGGTTAGTGTTCGTGTTATGGTTAGGGTTAGGTTTATGATTAGAAGTTAGCACTCAGTTTTGGGTTTGATTTAGGGTTAGGGTTAGTGTTGGGCTTATGCTAAGAGGTGATGGTTAGTGCTAGGATTAGGCTCAGGTTTAAAGCTTAGATTCAGGGTTAGGGTTAGTGTTAGTGTTAGGGTTAGGGTTAGGATTATGGATAGGGTTATGGTTATGGTGAGGTTTAGTGTTAGGTTAGGTTTAGGGTTAGGTTTAGGTTTAGGGTTAGGATTAGAATTTAGGGTTAGGTTTAGGGTTAGGGTCACACTTAGTGTTAGCGTTATGATTAAGGTTAGGGTTAGGGTTTAGGTGTTAGGGATAGGGTTTGGGTTGAGCTTTGGGTTTCGGTTAGGGTTAGGGCAACAATTAGGGTTAGGTTTAGAGTTAGGATTAGAGTTAGGGGTAGGGTTAGGTTTAGGGTTAGTTTTAGAGTTAGTGTTAGGGTTAGGGTTAGGGGTTAATTGTTAGCAATAGGGATAGTGTTAGGGTTAGATTTAGTGTTAGGTTTAGTGTTAAGGTTAGGGTTAGGGATAGTGTTAGGTTTAGGGTTAGGGTTTAGGTTTAGGGTTAGGTTTTGGGTTAGGGTTAGCTCAAATTTTAGGGTTACCATTAGTGTCAGTGTTACAATTTAGGTTAACTGTTAGGGTTACGTTAGGGTTAGGGTTAGGGTTAGGTTTAGGATTAGAAGTTTTCATTTGGTTTAGTGTTAGAGTTAGATTTGGGGTTAGTGTTAGGGTTAGGCTTAGAGGTTATGGTTCAGGTCATGGTTATGCTTATGGTTAGGGTTAAAGCTTAGGTTCAGGGTTACGGTTAGGGTTACATTTAGAGTTTAGGGAAAGATTTAAGGTATGGGTTAGGGTTAGGGTTAGTGTTATGTTTAGATGTTAGCGTTTGTTTTAGGGTTAGAGTTAGGGTTAATTTGAGTGTTAGTGTTGGGCTTCGAGTTTATGGTTATGGTTAGGGTTAGGGTTACCTTTAAAGCTTAGGTTCAGGGTTAGGGTTAGGGTTAAGATTAGGGGTTAGGAGTTAGTGATAGGCTTTTATTTAGGTTGAGTTTTAGACTTAGTGTTCAGGTTATGGTTAGTGTTAGCTTTTGGGGTTTGGGTTAATGTTTGGGTTAGTGTTAGTGTTAAGGTTAGGTTGAGGTTTATTGTTAGGTTTAGGGTAGGATTAGTGTTAGGGCTTAAGGTTATGGCTTAGGCTTAGGGTTATGGCTTAGTGTTAGGTGTTAGGTTTTATGGTTAGCGTTATGCTTATTGTTAGGTGTACTGTTAGTGTTAGGTTTAGTTTTAGGCTTACAAATTGCATTAGAGATTATGGCTAGGCCTAAGGTTAGGGTTAGTGTTAGGGTTAGGTTTAGGCTTAGGGTTATGGTTAGGTTTAGTGTTACAATTAAGTTAGCATAAGTGTTAGGATTAGTGTTAGGTTTAGGGTTAGGTTTAGGCTTAAGGTTAGCATTAGCGGTTAGCTTTAGGTTTGGTTTAGGTTTATGGTTAAAGCTTAGGTTTAGGTTTAGGTTTAGGGTTAGGGTTAGGGTTAGTGTTAGGGTTATTGTTAGTGTTAGAGTTAGGGTTAGGGTTAGGTTTAGTGTTAGGTTTAGGCCTTAGGTGTTAAGGATCAGGTTTCGGTTAGGTTGGGTTTAGGGTTAGGGTGAGGCTTAGAAGTTATGTTTAGGGTTAGAGTTAGGGTAAAGTTAATTTAGGATTAGGGTTAGTGTTAGGGTTAGGGATGGGGTAAGGGTTAAGATTATGGTTAGTCTTTAGAGTTAGCATTAGTTTTACGGTTAGTGTTAGGGTTAGGTTTAGAGGTTACTGTTAGGTTAGGCTTAGGGATAGGGTTAGTGTTAGTTTTAGGGATAGGTTTAGAGTTAGGTTGAGGTTTAGTGTTAGGGTGAGCATTAGGTTTAGGTTTAGGTTTAGAGATAGAATTATGTCTAGGCTTCGGGTTACGGTAAGGTTTATGGTTACGATTAGTTTAGCATTAGAGTGATGGTTAGGGTTAGGTTTAGGGTTACGGGTAGTGTTAGGATTTGGATTAGGATTAGGGTTAGGGTTAGGATTAGGTTTAGGGGTTAGGTGTTAGGGATACGACTAAGGTTAGGCTTACGTTTACAGTAAGGTAAGGTTACAGTAAGGTTACAATGAGGTTAGGGTTAGTGTTAGGGTTAGTGTTATGTTTAGCATTTGCGTTAGACTTATGGTTACTTTTAGTTTTAGGCTTTAGGTTAGGTTTAGGGGTTAGGTGTTAGTGATAGGGTTATATTTAGGGTTAGGTTCAGGTTTAGGGTTAAGGTTATGTATATTGTGAGCATTTAGAGTTAGACTTAGGGTTAGGGTTATGGTTAGAGTTAGTATTTTTGTTAGTGTTAGGGTTAGGTTGAGGTTTAGGGTTTGGGTTAGGGTTAGGATTAGTGTTAGGGCTTAAGGTTAGCGGTTAGGCTTAGGGTTATGGCTTTGGGTTTGGTGTTAAGTTTAGGGTTTTGCGTTATGCTTAGGGTTAGGGGTAGGTTTAGGTTTAGGTTTAGGGTTAGGTTTTCTATTAGAGTTAGAGATTATTGTTACGATTAGGGTTATGGTTAGGGTTAGTTTTCCCTTTAGGTTTAGAGGATAGTGTCAGGGTTATGGTTGGTGTTAGGCTTAGTTATGGTTATGGTTATTGTTACTGTTAGGTTTTATGGTAAGGGTTTAGGGTTAGTGTTAGGGTTAAGGTTAAGGTTACGGTAAGGCTTAGGTTTAGGATTAGGGTTACGTTTACTATTCTGGTTAGAGTTTAGCATTAGAGTTAGGTTTAGGGTTAGGTTTAGGGTAGAGTAAGCGTTAGGCTTAGGGTTAGATGGTTAGGTTTAGGATTATGGTTAGGATTAGGGTTAGGTTTAGGTTTTTGGTTAGGGTTAGAATTAGAGTTAGGGTTAGGCTTAAGGTTAGTGTTAGGTTTAGGGTTAGGGTTTAGTGTTAGTGTAAGTGTTAGGGTTAGGGTTAGGGTTAAAGTTCAGCTTCGGTTTACAGTTAGGGTTAGGGTTACGGTTAGGTTTAGCATTAGCCTTGGGTTACTATTAGGGTTAGGTTTAGGGTTAGGGTTAGGGTTTGGATTAGGCTTAGGCTTAGAGGCTATGGTTAAAGTTAGGTTTAGTGATAGGGTGGAAGCTTAGGATCAGGGTTATGGTTAGTGTTAGGGTTAGAGTTAATGATAGGTAAGGGTTACTTTTAGGGTTAGTGGTTACTTTAGGGTTAGGGTTACCATTACGGTTAGGGTTAGGTTTAGAGGTTCGTTTTAGTGTTAGGTTTAGAGGTAGTTTTAATGTGAGGGTTAGGGTTAGTTTTAGAGTTAGAGTTAGGGTTAGGGTTAGGCTTAGGGTTAGAGTTCGGGTTAGGATTACGATTAGGTTATCATTACGGTTATGGTTAGGGTTAGGTTTAGGTTTAGGGTTTGCCTTAGTTGTAGTGTTAGGGTTAGGTTTAGTGTTAGGTTTAGGGGTTAGGTGTTAGGGATAGGTAATGGGTTAACGGTTAGGGTTAGGGTTAGACTTTAGGGTTAGGTTTAGTGTTAGGGTTAGTGTTAGGGTTATTGTTAGGTTGAGGTTTAGGGTTAGGGTTAGGGGTAGTATTAGGGTTAGAGTTAGATTTTGTTTTAATTTTAGGGTTAGGTTTAGCATTAGGGTTAGGGGTTACGTGTTTGGGATAGTGTTAGGGTTAGGGTTAGGGTTAGTTTTATGGTTAGGTTTAGGGTTAGGGATAGTGTTAGGTTTAGTGTTATTGTTCAGTGTTAATATTAGTGTTATGGTTAGGGTTAGGTTTAGGCTTTGGGTTACGGTTATGGTTAGGTTTACGATTAGATTAGGTCTAGGTTTTGGATTAGGATTAGATGTTTGGGATAGTTTTAGGGTTAGGGTTAGGTTAGGGTTATGGTTAGGGTTAGGTTTAGCGTTAGGGTTAGGGCTAGGGATATGTTTAGGGTTAGGCTTAGGATTAGGTGTTAGTGTTAGAGTTAGGGTTAGGGTTATGTGTTAGGGTGACAGTTAGGGTTAGGATTAGAATTAAGGTTAGTCTTAGGTTTAGAAAGTTAGGGTTAGAATTAGCGTGTGGTTTAGATTTAGGGTTATTGTTAGGGTTGTGATTAGCTTTTGGGTTACGGTTATGGTTAGGGTTGGGGTTAGCATTAAATTTAGGTTTAGGGATAGTTGTAGTGTTAGGTTTAGTGTTAGGTGTTAGTGTTAGTGTTACTGTTAGGTTTAGGATTATGGTAAGGTTTAGTGTTAGGTTTATGTATTAGGGTTATTGTTTGTGTCATGGTTAGCCATAGGGTTAGGGTTAGGTTTAGGGATTAGGGTTAGGGTTAGGTTTAGGATTAGGGTTAGGGTTAGGTTATTGTTAGGGTTAGGTTTAGGTTTAGAGTTAGGGTTAGAGTTTATCATTAGGGTTAGGATTAGGGTTAGGTTTGGGCTTAGGTTTAGGGTTAGGGTTTGGTTTATGTTTAGCTCTAAGGGTTAGTGTTAGGTTTAGAGGTTAGGGTTATGGTTAGGATTAGGTTTATGTAAGGGTTATGTTTAAGTGTAAGTTGTTAGGTATAGGGTAAGTGTTAGGCTTCGGATTATGGTTAGGTTTAGTGTTACGATTAGGTTTATGTTTGGTGTATGGGTTAGAGTTATGCTTAATTGTATGGTTAGAGTAAGACGGTTAAATTTTCGGTTAGGGTTAGGGGTTAGGTGTTAAGGATATAGTTAGTGTTATGGGTAGCGTTACAGTTAGGGTTAGGGTTTCGTTTAGGCTTACGGATGGGTTAGTGTTAGCGTTAGGTTTAGGGTTAGGGATTAGGGTTAGGGTTAGTCTTAGGTTTCGGTTTAAGGCTAGGTTTACGGGTTAGTGTTATGCTTAGTGTTAGTGTTATGGTAAGCGTTAAGGTTAGGCTTTTGTATTAGTGTTAGTGTTCGGGTTAGGGTTAGGGTTACGGTTAGGGATTAGTGTTAGTGTTAGTGTTAGGTTAGTGTTAGGCTCAGTATTAGGATTAGTGTTAGGGATAGGTTTAGGGTAAGGGTTAGGATTATTGTTAGAGTTAGGGTTAGTTTTAGGGTTAGGGATAGGGTTAGGGTTAGGGTTAGGGGTTATTGTTAGAGTTAGGATTAGTGTTAGGGGTTAGGGTGAGGGTTAGTGTTAGGATTAGAATTATGGTTAGTGTTACGGTTAGAAGGTTAGGGTTAGAGTTAGCGTGAGGGTTAGGGTTAAGGTTATTTTTAGGTTTATGTTTAAGTTTAGGTTATGGTTATGGTTAGGGTTAGGGTTAGCGTTAGGTTTAGGGTTAGGGTTAGGTTTAGGGTTAAGGTTAGTGTTAGGATTAGGTTAGGGTTAGTGTTAAGTTGAGGTTAGGGTTAGTGGTTAGGTTTTAGTGATAGTGTTAGTGTTAGGCTTCAGGTTACGGTTAGGTATAAGGTATTGAATAGGTTTAGGTTTAGGTTTAGGCCTAGTGATAGGTTTAGTATTTGGGTTAGTGTTACTGTTAGGGTTAGCTTTAGGTTTAGGGTTAGGGTTAGGGTTAGGGTTAGCATTGGGATTAGGGTTAGGGTTAAGGTTAGAGTTAGGGATAGGGCTAAGGTTAGGGGTAGGGTTAGAGTTAGAGTTTAGTCATAGGGTGAGGGTTACGTTTAGGTTTAGGTTTAGGTTTAGGTTTAGGTTTAGGTTTAGGTTTAGGTTTAGGTTTAGGTTTACGTTAGGGTTAGAGGTTAGATGTTAGGGTCAGGGTTAGGGTTAGGGTTAAGTTTTGGGTTAGAGGTTATGTTTTGTGTGAGGGTTAGGTTTAGGGTTAGGCTTAGTGTTCGCCTCAGTTTTCGTGTTAGGATTAGTGTTAGTGCTAGTTTAATGTGTAAGCTTAGTGGTTAGGTCTTAGGGATTAGGTTATGGTTATGGTTAATTTTAATGTTAGGTTTAGGGTTAATTTTAGGATTAGGGTTAAGGTTTAGTGTTAGGGATATGGTTACATATTGTTTTAGGTTATTTTTATGGGTAGGCTTAGGGTTAGGGTTAGAGTTTAGGGTTAGTGTTAGCATTTAGGGTTAGGGTAAGTGTTAGGGTTAGTTTTATGGTTAGGGTTAACGGTAGAAGTTAGCGTTAGGATTAGGGTTAGGGTTATGGTTAGTGTTTAGCATTAGGGTTAGGGTTAGGTTTAGTGTTAGGATTATGGCTTAGGGTTAGACTTAGGTTTAGGTTTAGGTTTAGGTCTAAGGTCTAGGGTTAGGTTTAGAGGTTAGGGTTATGGATAGGGTTAGGTTTATGTTTGGGTTATGTTTAGGTGTTAGTTGTACAGTATAGGGTCATTGTAAGGCTTTGCATTATGGTTAGGTGTAGGGTTACGATTAGGTTTAGGTTTGGTGTTAGTTTTAGATTTAGGTTTAGTGTTAGGGTTAGAGTTAGAGTTAGGGTTAGATTTTCGGTTAGGGTTAGGGGTTAGGTGTTAAGGATATGGTTAGGGTTATGGGTAGCATTACAGTTATGATTAGGCTTTTGTTTAGGTTTATGGATGGGTTAGTGTTAGTGTTTGTTTTAGGGTTAGGGATTAGGGTTAAGGTTAGGTTTCGGTTAGCATTAGGTTTACAGGTTAGTGTTATGCTTAGGGTTAGTGTAATGGTGAATGGTAGGGTTAGGGTTAGGTTTAGGGTTAGGGTTAGGTTTATGTTTAGGTCTAAGGGTTAGGATTCGGTTTAGAGGTTAGTGTTATTGTTAGGGTTAGGTCTATGTTAGGGTTATTTTTAGGTGTTAGTTGTTAGGTATATGGTCATTGTTAGGGTTCAGATTATGCTTAGATTTAGGGTTACGATTAGGTTTAGTTTGGTGTTAGGTTTAGAGTTAGGGTTAGGCTTCGGTTTAGGGTTAGAGGTTTGGGTTTCGGTTAGGGTTAGGTTTAGGGTTTGGATAGGGTTACGGTTAGTGTTTAGCGTTATGGTTAGTGTTAGGGTTAGATTTCCGGTTAGGGTTATTGGTAGAAGTTAGCGTTAGGTTTAGGGTAAGAGTTAGGTTTAGAGTTTAGCATTAGGGTTAGGGTTAGGGCTAGATTTAGGGCTTAGGTTTAGGGTTAGGGTTTGGTTTATTTTTAGCTCTAAGGGTTAGGGTTAGGTTTAGAGGTTATGGTTATGGTTATGGTTAGGGTTAGGTTGTATGTTTAGGTGTAAGTTGTTAGTTATAGGGTCAATGTTAGGCTTCGGATTACGGTTAGGTTTAGGGTTACGATTAGGTTTAGGTTTGGTGTTAGGGTTAGAGTTATGCTTAGGGGTATGGTTAGAGTAAGAGTTATGGTTAGATTTTTGGTTAGGGTTAGGGGTTAGGTGTTAAGGATATGTTTAGTGTTATGGGTAGCATTACGGTTAGGGTTAGGGTTTCGTTTAGGTTTATGGATCAGTTAGTGTTAGCGTTAGGTTTAAGGTTAGGGATTAGGGTTAGGGTTAGTCTTAGGTTTCGGTTTAGGGCTAGGTTTATGGGTTAGTGTTACGCTTAGTGTTAGGGTTATGGTAAGCGTTAGGGTTAGGCTTTTGTATTAGTGTTAGTGTTCGGGTTAGGATTAGGGTTACGGTTAGGGATTAGTGTTAGTGTTAGTGTTAGGTTAGTGTTAGGCTCAGTATTAGTATTAGTGTTAGGGGTAGGTTTAGGGTAAGGGTTAGGTTTATTGTTAGAGTTAGGGTTAGTGTTAGGGTTAGGGATAGGGTTAGGGTTAGGGTTAGGGGTTATTGTTAGAGTTAGAATTAGTGTTAGGGGTTAGGGTGAGGGTTAGTGTTAGGATTAGAATTAGGGTTAGTGTTAGGGTTAGAAGGTTAGGGTTAGAGTTAGCGTGAGGGTTAGGGTTAAGGTTAATTTTAGGTTTATGTTTAGGTTTAGGGTTAGGGTTACGGTTAGGGTTAGGGTTAGCGTGAGGTTTAGGGTTAGGTTTAGGGTTAGGGTTAGAGTTAAGGTTAGTGTTAGGATTAGGTTAGGGTTAGTGTTAAGTTGAGGTTAGGGTTAGTGGTTAGGTTTTAGTGATAGTGTTAGTGTTAGGCTTCAGGTTACAGTTAGGTATAAGGTATTGAATAGGTTTAGGTTTAGGTTTAGGCCTAGTGTTAGTTTTAGTATTTGGGTTAGTGTTACTGTTAGGGTTAGCGTTAAGTTTAGGGTTAGGGTTAGGGTTAGGGTTAGGGTTAATGTTGGGATTAGAGTTAGGGTTAAGGTTAGGGTTAGAGATAGGGTTAAGTTTAGGGGTAGGGTTAGAATTAGAGTTTAGTCGTAGGGTGAGGGTTACATTTATGTTTAGTTTTAGGTTTAGGTTAGGGTTAGAGGTTAGATGTTAGGGTTAGGGTTAGGGTTAGGGTTAGGGATAGGGTTATAGGTTATGTTTTGTGTCAGGGTTAGGTTTATGGTTAGGCTTAGTGTTCACCTCAGTTTTCGGTTTAGGGTTATTGTTAGTGCTAGGTTTATGTGTAAGCTCTGGGTTTGGTCTTAGGGATTAGGTTATGGTTATGGTTAATTTTAATGTTAGGGTTGGGGTTAATTTTAGGATTAGGGTTAGAGTTTAGTTTTAGGGATAGGGTTACGGTTTGGTTTTGGTTTAGTTTTAGGGTTAGGCTTAGGGTTAGGTTTAGAGGTTGGGGTTAGTGTTAGCGTTTAGGATTAGGGTAAGTGTTAGGGTTAGTTTTATGGTTAGGGTTATCAGTACAAGTTATCATTAGGTTTAGGGTTAAGGTTATGGTTAGAGTTTAGCGTTAGGTTTAGGGTTAGGTTTAGGGTTAGGATTATGGCTTAGGGTTAGGCTTAGGTTTAGGTTTGTGTTTAGGTCTAAGGGCTAGGGTTAGGTTTAGAGGTTAGGGTTATGGATAGGATTAGGTTTATGTTTGGGTTATGTTTAGGTGTTAGTTGTATGGTATAGGGTCATTGTAAGGCTTTACATTACGGTTAGGTTTAGGGTTATGATTAGGTTTAGGTTTGGTGTTAGTTTTAGAGTTAGGTTTAGTGTTAGGGTTAGAGTTAGAGTTAGGGTTAGATTTTCGCTTAGGGTTAGGGGTTAGGTGTTAAGGATATGGTTAGGGTTATGGGTAGCATTACGGTTATGGTTAGGGTTTGTTTAGGTTTACGGTTGTGTTAGTGTTAGTGTTTGTGTTAGGGTTAGGGATTAGGGTTAAGGTTAGGGTTCAGTTAGGGTTAGGTTTACGGGTTAGTGTTATTCTTAGGGTTAGGGTAATGGTAAACAGTAGGGTTAGGGTTAGGTTTAGTGTTAGGGTTAGGTTTAGGTTTAGGTTTAGGTCTAAGGGTTAGGATTAGGTTTAGAGGTTAGGGTTATGGTTAGGGTTAGGTCTATATTAGGGTTATTTTTAGGTGTTAGTTGTTAGGTATATGGTCATTGTTAGGCTTCCGATTACACTTAGGTTTAGGGTTACGATTAGGTTTAGTTTTGTATTAGGTTTAGAGTTAGGGTTAGCCTTCGGTTTAGGGTTAGAGGTTCGGGTTCGGGTTAGGGTTAGGTTTAGGGTTTGGATAGGGTTATGGTTAGCATTTAGGGTTATGGTTAGTGTTAGGGTTATGTTTCCGTTTAGGGTTATTGGTAGAAGTTAGCTTTAGGTTTAGGGTTAGAGTTAGGTTTAGAGTTTAACATTAGAGTTAGGGTTAGTTCTAGCTTTAGGGCTTAGGTTTAGGGTTAGGATTAGGTTTAGGTTTGGTGTTAGGGTAGAGTTATGCTTAGGTTTTAGCATTAGGTTTAGGGTTAGGGCTAGGTTTAGGGCTTAGGTTTAGGGTTAGGGTTTGGTTTATGTTTAGCTCTAAGGGTTAGGGTTAGGTTTAGAGGTTAGAGTTATAGTTAGGGTTAGGTTTATATAAGGGTTATGTTTAGGTGTAAGTTGTTAGGTAAAGGGTCAGGTTAGGCTTCGGATTACGGTTAGGTTTAGGGTTATGATTAGGTTTAGGTTTGGTGTTAGGTTTAGTGTTAGGCTTAGGGGTATGGTGAGAGTAAGAGGGTTAGATTTTCAGTTAGGGTTAGGGGTTAGGTGTTAAGGATATGGTTAGTGTTATGGGTAGCGTTACGGTTAGGGTTAGGGTTTCGTTTAGGTTTACAGATGGGTTAGTGTTAGCGTTAGGTTTAGGGTTAGGAATTAGGGTTAGGGTTAGTCTTAGGTTTCACTTTAGGGTTAGGTTTAGGGTTACGGTAAGGGTTTGGGTTAGAGGTTATGTTTACTGTGAGGGTTAGGTTTAGGGTTAGGCTTAGTGTTCGCCTCAGTTTTCGGGTTAGGGTTAGTGTTAGTGCTAGTTTAATGTGTAAGATTAGGGGTTAGGTCTTAGGGATTAGGTTATGGTTATGGTTAATTTTAATGTTAAGGTTAGGGTTAATTTTAGGATTAGGGTTAAGGTTTAGTGTTATGGATAGGGTTACGTTTTGTTTTAGGTTATTTTTAGGGGTAGGCTTAAGGTTAGGGTTAGAGGTTAGGGTTAGGTTTAGCGTTTAGGGTTAGGGTAAGTGTTAGGGTTAGTTTTATGGTTAGGGTTATCGGTAAAAGTTAGCATTAGGTTTAGGGTTAGGGTTATGGTTAGAGTTTAGCATTAGGGTTCGTGTTAGGTTTAGTGTTAGGACTTTGGCTTAGGGTTAAGCTTAGTTTTAGGTTTATTTTTAGGTCTAAGGGCTAGGGTTAGGTTTAGAGGTTAGGGTTATGGATAGCGTTAGGTTTATGTTTGGGTTATGTTTAGGAGTTAGTTGTACGGTATAGGGTCATTGTAAGGCTTTGCATTATGGTTAGGTTTAGGGTTATGATTAGGTTTAGGTTTGGTGTTAGTTTTAGAGTTAGGTTTAGTGTTAGGGATAGGGTTACGGTTTGGTTTAGGTTTAGTTTTAGGGTTAGGCTTAGGTTTAGGGTTAGAGGTTAGGGTTAGCATTTAGGGTTAGGGTAAGTGTTAGGGTGAGTTTTATGGTTAGGGTTATCAGTGTAAGTTATCGTTAGGTTTAGGGTTAAGGTTATGATTTGCGTTTAGTATTAGGGTTAGGGTTAGGTTTAGGGTTAGGATTATGGCTTAGGATTAGGCTTAGGTTTAGGTTTATGTTTAGGTCTAAGGGCTAGGGTTAGGTTTAGAGGTTAGGGTTATGGATAGGGTTAGGTTTATGTTTGGGTTATGTTTAGGTCTTAGTTGTACGGTATAGGGTCATTGTAAGGCTTCACACTACGGTTAGGTATAGGGTTACGATTAGGTTTAGGTTTAGTGTTAGTTTTAGATTTAGGTTTAGTGTTAGGGTTAGAGTTCGAGTTACAGTTAGATTTTCGGTTAGGTTTAGGGGTTAGGAGTTATGGATATGGTTAGGGTTATGGGTAGCATTACGGTTATGGTTAGGGTTTTGTTTAGGTTTATGGATGTGTTAGTGTTAGTGTTTGTGTTAGGGTTAGGGATTAGGGTTAAGTTTAGGGTTCGGTTAGGGTTAGGTTTACAGGTTAGTGTTATGCTTAGTGTTAGGGTAATGGTAAACGGTAGGGTTAGGGTTAGGTTTAGGGTTAGGGCTAGGTTTAGGTTTATGTTTAGGTCTAAATGTTAAGATTAGGTTTAGAGGTTAGGGTTATGGTTAGGGTTACGTCTATGTTAGGGTTATTTTTAGGTATTGTTAGGTATATGGTCATTGTTAGGCTTCAGATTACACTTAGGTTTAGGGTTACCATTAGGTTTAGTTCGGTGTTAGGTTAGGGTTAGCGTTAGGGTTAGGGTTAGGGTTAGGGTTAGGGTTAGGGTTAGATTTTCGGTTAGGGTTAGGGGTTAGGTGTTTAGGATATGTTGAGGTTTATGAGTAGCGTTACGGTTAGGGTTAGAGTTTCATTTAGGTTTATGGATGGGTTAGTGTTAGCATTAGGGTTAGGGTTTGGGATTAGTGTTGTCGTTAGGGATTAGAGTTAGGGTTAGTGTTCGGGTTAGTGTTAGGCTTACGGGTTAGTGTTACGCTTAGGGTTAGGGTTATGGTAAGCGGTTGGGTTAGGCTTACTTATTAGAGTTAGTGATCAGTTTAGGGTTAGGGTTACGGTTAGGGATTAGGGTTAGGGTTCGTGTTAGGTTAGTGTTAGGCTCAGTATTAGGATTAGGGATAGGGATAGGTTTAGGGTTAGGGTTAGCATTATTGTTAGGGTTAGTGTTAGGGTTAGGGTTAGGTTTAGGGTTAGGTTAGGGCTAGGGATAGGTTTAGGTTTAGGGTTAGGTGTTAGTGTTAGAGTTAGGGTTAGGGTTATGGGTTAGCGTGAGGGATAGGGTTAGGATTAGAATTAGGGTTAGTGTTAGGGTTAGAAATTTAGGGTTAGAGTTAGCTTGGGGGTTAGAGTTAGGGTTATTGTTAGGGTTATGATTAGCTTTTAGTTTAGGGTTACTGTTAGGGTTACGGTTAGTGTTAGATTTAGGGTTAGGGTTAATGTTAGTGTTAGGTTTAGTGTTAGGGGTTAGTGTTATTGTTAGGTTTAGGATTATAGTAAGAGTTAGGGTTAGGTTTATGTATTAGGGTTATTGTTCGTGTTATGATTAGCCATAGGGTTAGGGTTATTTTTAGGGATTAGTGTTAGGTTTAGGATTAGGGTTAGGGTTACTGTCAGGGTTAGGGTTAGGTTAGTGATAAGTTTAGGGGTTAGGTGTTAGGAATAGTGTTAGCGTTAGGCTTCTGGTTATGGTTAGGGTTAGGGTTATGATTAGGTTTAGGGTTAGGCTTATGGTTACCTTTACATTTATTGTTAGTGTTAGGGCCTAGATGTTACGGATAGTTTTAGGGTTAGGGTTAGGTTTAAGGATTGGTTTAGGGTAAGGTTTAGGGTTTGGTTTAGGGTTAGGGTTAGCATTTAGTGTTAGTGTTAGGGTTATGTTTAGGTTTAGGTTTATGGTTAGGTTTAGAGGTTATAGTTAGTCAGGGTTAGGTTTAGGGTTAGGGTTAGTGTTAGCGTTAATTTTCATGTTAGGGTTAGGGTTAGTGCTAGGTTTATGGGTAGGCTTAGGTGTTAGCTGTTAGGAATAGGGTTATAGTTAGGATTAAGGTTAAGGTTAATGTTAGGGTTAGGGTTAATTTTAGGGTTATTTTTAGCGTTTAGGTTTATGAATAGGGTTACGGTTAGGTTTAGGTTTAGGGTTAGGGTTAGGCTTCGGTTTAAGGTTAGAGGTTATAGTTAGGGTTAGGGTTAAATTTATGGTTTGGATAGGGTTAGGGTTAGGGTTAGTGTTACGGTTAGTTTTCCAGTTAGGTTTATTGGTAGAAGTTAGTGTTAGATTTAGTGTTATAGTTAGGGTTAGAGTTTAGCATTATGGTTAGGGTTAGGGTTAGGTTTATGGGTTATGTGTTAGGGATAGGTTAAGGTTAGGCTTCAGGTTAGGGTGAGGGTTATGATTAGGTTTAGGGTTATGGTTAGCGTTAGCGTTAGGTTTGGGGTTAGGCTAGGGTTAGTGTTAGGTTTAGCGTTAGGGTTAGTTGTTAGCTGTAAGGGATAGGGTACGGTTAGGGTTAGGGTTAAGGTTGGGGTTAGTGTTAGTTTTAGGGTTAGTTTTACTGTTAGGGTTAGTGTTTGGTGTTAGGTTTAGGGTTAGGGTTACGGTTTGGGTTAGGGTTACATTTAGGTTTACAGCTGGGTTAGTGTTAGGGTTAGGGTTAGGTATTAGGGATTCAGTTAAGGTTCGGGTGAGGTTTAGGTTAAGGTTAGAGGTTTAGGTGTTATGGTTAGAGTTAGGGTTATGGTAAGTGTTAGGGTTAGGCTTACGTTCAGTTTAGGTTTAGGGTTAGGGTTAAGGTTAGATTTAGGTTTAGAGTTAGTGTTAGCGTTAGGTTTAGGGTTAGTGTTAGGGTTAGGTTAGGGTTAGGCTTAATGTTAAGTTCATGTTAGGATGAGGGGTTAGTTTTTGGGATAGGGTTAAGGTTAGACTTCGGGTTACGGTTAGGTTTAGTGTTATGAATATGTTTAGGGTTAGAGTTAGGGTTAGCATTAGTTTTAGTGTTAGGGTTAGGGTTAGTGTTAAGGTTACAGTTAGGGTTAGGTTTAGTGTTAGTGTTAGGCTTAGACTTAGGGCTAGGGTTAGGGTTAGGTTTATGGTTAGGGTTAAGGTTAGGATTAGAATGTTATTGTTAGTGTTAGGGTTTTGGTTTGTGTTAGGGGTAGGGTTTGGGTTATGGTTATGTTTAGGTTTAGGGTTAGGTTAGGGATAGTTTTAGTTTGAGGGTTAGTGTTAGTGTTAGTGTTAGTTATAGTGTTCGAGTTAGGGTTAGGGTTAATGTTGGGTGTAGGATTAGTGTTAGGCTTAGGTTTAGGGTTATGGTTAGGCTTAGGGTTAGAACTTAGTTTTAGGGTTAGGGTTTGGGTTAGGGTTTAGGTATAGGTTTAGTGTTAGGGTTAGGGGTAGTGTTAGGGTTGAGTGTTACTGTTAAATTTAGGGTTATGGTAAGAGTTAGAGTTAGGCTTACATATTAGGGTTAAGTTCGGGTTAGTGTTGGGGGAGGGTTAGGGTTAGGGATTAGGGTTAGGGATAGCGTAAGGTTTAGAGTTAGGCTCAGTATTAGTATTAGGGTTAGCGATAGGTTTAGGGTTAGGGTTAGGTTTATTGTTAGGTTTTAGGGTTAGGGATGCGATTAGTTTTAGGTTTAGGATTAGGGTTAAGGGTTATGGTTAGGGTTAGGTTTAGGGATAGTTTTAGGGTTAGTTTTAGGGTTAGTGCTAGGGATAAGTTTAGGGATAGTGTTAAGGTTAGGGTTAGAGTTAGGGTTAGGGTTATTGTTAGGTTTTGGCTTAGTTTTAGGTGTTAGGTGTTAGGGATATGCTTATGGTTAGGGAAAGGTTTAAGGTTATTTTTAGAGTTAGTTTTAGGTTCAAGGTTAGTGTTTAGTGTTAGGGTTAGGGTTTAGGGTTAGGGTTAGCATTAGGGTTAGGGATAGTGTTATGCTTAGTGTTAAGATTAGAGATTAGCGTTAGGTGTAGTGTTAGGGTTCGGGTTCTGGTTAGGGTTAGGTTTAGGTTTAGACAAGGTTAGAGTTGGGGTTAGGGTTAGTGTTATGGTTTTGGTTAGCTTCAGGTTTAGGGTTAGGTTTTGGGTTAAATTTAGAGTTAGGGTTAGGGTTTGTGTTAGTGTTAGGGTTTCATGGTTAGGGTTAGGGTTAGGGTTAGGGTTTAGGGTTAGTGTTAGGGTTAAGCTTAAGTTTAAGGTTTAGGGCTAGGTTTAAGTTTAGAGGTTAGGTGTTAGGGATAGGGTTAGGGTTAGGCTTCCGGTTAAGCTTAGGCTTAGTGTTATGATTAGGTTTAGGGTTAGGGTTAGGTTTAATGTTATGTTTAGTGTTTAGTTTAGGGTTAGTTTTAGGTTTAAATTTAGGGTTAGGGTTTAGGTGTTAGGGATAGTGTTAGGGTTAGGGATAGGGTTTAGTGTTAAGATTAGGGTTATGGTTAGGTTTAGGTTTAGGGTTAGGGTTGGGGTTAGAGATTAGAGGTTAGGTTTAGGGTTAGTGTTAATGTTAAGTTTAGGGTTAGGTTTATGGGTTAAGTGATAGGCATAGTGTTAGGGTTAGGGTTAGGGTTAGGGTAGAAGGTTATGGTTAGAGTTAGGGTGAAGATTAGGGTTAGGTTTAGGCTTAGTGTTAGTGGTATGGTTAGGATTAGGTTTAGGGTTCGGGTTAGGGTTAGCGTTAGAGTTAGGGTTAGGGTTAGTGTTAGGTTCAGGGTGAGGCTTAGGTTTAGGGTTAGGTTAGAGTTAGGGTTAGTGTTAAGTTTTGTTTAGGATCAGGGTAAGTTTTTGGGATAGGGTTAGGGTTAAGCTTCTGGTTACGTTTAGGTTTAGGGTTATGAATAGGTTTAGGGTTAGGGTTAGGGTTAGCATTAGGTATAGTGTTAGGGTTAGGGTTAGTGTTAGGGTTACAGTTAGGGTTACGTTTAGCGTTAGTGTTAGGGTTAGGCTTAAGTTTAGGGTTTGGGTTAGGTTTAGGGTTCGGGTTACGGTTAGGGTTTGGCTTAGGGTTAGGGGTTATAGTTAGAGGTTTAGGGTTATGTTTAGGGCTAGGGTTAGTGATAGGGTTATGGATAGTGTTAGGGTTAGGGTTAGTTTTTGGGTTATGGTTAGAGCTAGGATTAGAGTTAGGGTAGGGTTAATGTTAGTGTTATTGTTAGGTCTAAGGGTAGGGATAGGTTTAGGTTTAGGGTTTGGGTTCGGGTTAGGGTTCTTTTTAGGGCTAAGGGTTATGGTTAGCGTTAAGTGTTAGGGTTAGAGTTAGGGTTAGGTTTTGGGTTGCTGTTAGGGTTTTATGGTTAGGGTCCTTAGGGTTAGGGTTTATGTTTAGGGTTAGTGTGAGTGTTAGGGTTAGGGTTAGGCTTAGGTTTATGTTTAGGGTTAGGATTAGGATTAGGGTTAGGGTTAGGGTTAGGGTTAGGGCTAGAAATAGGGTTAGCATAGTGCTAGGGTTAGGGTTAGGGTTATTGTTAAGTTTTGGTTTAGGGTTAGGTTTAGGGTTAGGGTTAGGATTAGTGATATCTTTAGGGCTGGGGATAGTGTTGTTTTTAGGATTAGGGTTAGAGGTTAGGTTTAGGGTTACGGTTAGCATTAGGGTCAGTGTTAGGGTTAGGGTTACCGCTAGGGTTTGATTTAGGGTTAGATGTTAGATTTAGAGGTTAGGGTTAGGGTTAGTGTTAGGGTTAGAATTTAGGGTTAGGATTTGTGTTAGAGTCATGGTTAGGGTTAGGGTTAGAGTTAGGGTTAGAGTTTCGGGTTAGTGTTAGTGTTAGGATTAGGGTTAGGGTTAGGATTAGGGTTTGTCTTAGGGTTAGGGTTTTATGGTTAGGGTCCTTAGGGTTAGGGTTTAGGGTTAGGTTTTGTGTTAGGCTTAGGGTTAGGGGTAGCTTTAGGGGTTAGGTGCTAGGGATAGGGTTAGGTTTACGCTTCTGGTTTCAGTTAGGGTTAGGCTTCTGATTAGGTTTAGTGTTAGACTTAGTGTTAGCGTGAGGTTTAGGGTTAGGGTTAGGGCTTAGCTGTTATGGATAGGATTAGGGTTAGGGTTAGGGTTAGGGTTAGAGTTATGGTTAGCCTTAGGGTGAGGGTTACCTTTAGGTTTTGGGTTAGGTTAGGGTTAGCTTTATGGGTTAGGTGTTAGTGATAGGGTCACAGTTAGTCTTCAGATCATGGTTAGTGTTAAGGTTAGAAATTCAGTTAGTGTTAGGGTTACGTTAGGGTTTAGTTTAGGGGTTAGATATTAGGGATAGGTTCAGGTTTAGGCTCGGATTACAGTTAGGGTTAGGGTTACGGTTACGGTTACATTTACGGTTAAGTTAGGTGTTAGGGTTAGGATTAGGTTTAGGCTTAGGGTTAAGTTTAGTGTTAGGGTTAGTGTTAGGGTTAGATTTTCAGTTAAGATTAGGGTTTAGGTGTTAAGGATATGGTTGCGTTGTGGTAAGGGTTATGGTTAGGGTTAGGGTTAGGTTTAGGGTTAGAGTTAGGGTTATGGTTTGTGTTAGCATTAGGGTTTTATGGTTAGAGTTCCAAGGGTTAGGGTTTAGGGTTAGGGTTAGGGTTAGTCAAAGGTTTCGGGTTAGAGTTATGTTTAGGGTTAGGGTTAGTATTAGTATTAGGGCTAGGATTAGGTTTAGTGATATTGTTAGGGTTAGGGTTAGGGTTAGGGTTATTTTTAAGTTTGGGGTTAGGATTAGAGTTATGGTTAGGGTAAGGGTTAGGCTTAGAGTTAGGGATAGTGTTAGGTTTAGTGTTAGCATTACATTTAGGGTTAGAGTTTAGGATTAGGTTTAGGATTAGCGTTAGGGTTAGGGTTAGGGTTAGGGTTAGGGTTACGATTAGGGTTTGTTTAGGGTTAGGCTTTAGAGTTAGAGGTTAGTGTTAGGGTTAGTGTTAGGGTTAGAGTTTAGGGTTAGGGTTTGTGTTAGGGTTATCTTTAGGTTTAGGGTTAGATTTAGGGTTACAGTTAGGGTTAGGTTTAGGGTTAAGTTTTGTGTTAGGATTAGGGTTTTATGGTTAGGCTCCTTAGTATTAGGGTTTAGGTTTAGGGTTAAGATTAGGCTTAGTGGTACGATTAGGGTTAGGGGTTGGTTTATGGGTTAGGTGTTAGTGATAGGCTTAGGGTTAGCCTTCGGTTTGCGGTTATGGTTAGGGTTATGATTAGGTTTAGGATTAGGTTTATGGTTTGCGTTAGGTTTAGGGTTAGGTTTAGTGTTAATGTTAGGTTTAGGGTTAGGGGTTAAGTGTTAGGGATAGGGTTAGTGTTAGGTTTAACGTTTTGGTTAGGGTTAGGTGTAGGGTTAGGTCTAGGGTTAGGGTTAGCATTTAGTGTTCGCGTTAGGGTTACAGTTAGATAAAAGTTTAGGTTTAGGGTTAGGGTTAGTGTTAGAGGTTAGGGTTAGTGTTAGGGTTATTTTTAGGTTTAGCCTTAGTTTAATGGTTAGGGTTAGGGTTAGTGAAATGTTTAGTTTTAGTGATAGGTGTTAGGTGTTAGGGATAGGGTTAGGTTTAGGGTTAAGGTTAAGGTTAGGGTTATTTTTTGTTTATGTTTATGGTTTAGGGTAAGGGATAGTTTACGGTTAGGTTTAGGACTAGGTTAGGTTAGAATTTGGGTTAGAGGTTAGGGTTAGTGTTAGGGTTAGGTTTAGGGGTAGAGTTAGGGTTATGGTTAGAGATTAGGGTTAGGGTTAGTGTTAGGGTTAGGTTTCCTATTAGGGTTATGGTTAGAAGTTAGCGTTAGGGTTAGTTTTATGGTTATGGTTAGAAGTTAGGTTTAGGGTTAGGGTTACGGTTAGGGTTAGGGTTAGGGCTAGGGTTAGGGCTAGGGTTAGGGTTAGGGCTTAGGGTTAGGGTTAGGGTTAGTGTTTTTGTTAGAGCTAAGGGTTAAAGTTAGGTTTAGGGGTTAGGGTTACGGTTAGGGTTAGAGTTAGAGTTATGGATAGGGTTAGGGTTACGGTTCGGGTTAGGGATAGGATCACAATTGCTTTTAGGGTTAGGGTTAGTGTTTGGTTTAGGTTTCGGCTTAGCATTAGGGTTAGGGTTTTGTTAAGTGTTAGGGTTATTGCTAGGGTTAGAGGTTCGTGTTAGAGTTAGGGTTAGGGTGAGTGTTACAGTTAGAGTTCAGGGTTAGGGTTAGGGTTAGCGTTAGGGGTTAGGTGTTAGCGATAGGTTTATGGTTAGGGTTAGGATTAGGGTTCAGTTTAGAGTTAGGTTTAGGGTTAGGGTTAGGGTTAGGTTTAGGGTTAGGCTTAGAGTTAGGGTTATGGTTAGAGTTAGGGTTGGGATTATTGCTAGGGTTAGTGTTAGGGTTAGGGTTAGGCTTAGAGGTTAGGGTTAGGGTTATGGTTAGGTTTAGGGTTAGAGCGAAAGCTTAGATTCAGGGTTAGGGTTAGTGTTAGTGTTAGAGTTAGGAATAGGGTAGGGGTTAGGATTAGGGTTAGTGCTTAATTTTAGGGTTAGGGTTACAGTTAGGGTTAGGGTTAGGTTTACAGGTTAGTTTTAGGGTTAGGGTTAGGGTTAGGGTTATGGTTAGATGTTAGCCTTTGGTTTAGGGTTAGAATAAGGTTTAGGGTTATGGTTAGAAGTTATGGTTATGGTTAGGGTTAGGTTTAAAGCTTAGGTTCAGGGTTATGTTTAGGCTTAGGGTTAGTGTTAGGGATGTGTTAAGGGGTAGTATTAGGGTTAGTGTTTAATTTTAGTGTTAGGGTTACGGTTAGTGTTAGGGTTTGATTTAGAGGTTAGTTTTAGGGTTAGGGTTAGGGTTAGGGTTAGTGTGAATCCTAGGGTTAGCGTTAGAGTTAGGGTTAGGTTTAGGCTTAGGGTTGTGGTTAAGGATAGTGTTACAATTAGGTTAGCATTAGGCTTAGGATTAGGGTTAGGTTTAGGGTTAGATTTGGGCTTAAGTTTAGCTTTAGCGGTTACCTTAAGGTTTGTGTTAGGGTTATGGGTAAAGCTTAGGTTTTGGGTTAGGTATAGGTTTAGGGTTAGGGTTAATGTTAGGGTTAGGGTTAGTGTTAGGGTTAGTGTTAGGTTTAGCGTTAGGGTTATGGCTTAGGTGTTAGAGATCAGGTTATGGTTAGGGTAGGGTTAGGGTTATGGTGAGGCTTAGAGGTTATGGTTAGGTTTAGCGTTAGGGTTAGGGTTAAAGTTAATTTAGGGTTAGGGTTAGCGTTAGGTTAGGGATAGGCTAATGGTTTGGATTATGGCTAGTCATTAGGTGTAGGATTAGGTTTATGTTTAGGTTTAGGGTTTGGTTTAAAGGTTAGTGTTAGGTTTAGGGTTTGGGTTATTGTTAGTGTTAGGTCTAGGGTTTTGTTTAGAATTAGATTTAGGTTTAGTGTTAGGGTGAGCATTAGGGTTAGGTTTAGGTTTAGGGATAGGGTTACATCTAGGCTTCAGGTTACGGAAAGGGTTGGGGTTACAATTAGTTTAGGATTAGAGTTAGTGTTAGGGTTAGGTTTAGGGTTATGGGTAGTGTTAGGATTTGGGTTAGGATTAGTGTTAGTGTTATGGTCAGGGTTAGGTTTAGGGGTTAGGTGTTAGGAATAGGGTTAAGGATAGGCTTAGGGTTGGGGTTAGGCTTAGGGTTAGATTTTGTTTTAATTTTAGGGTTAGGTTTAGTGTTAGGGTTAGGGGTTATGTGTTTGGGATAGTGTTAGGGTTAGTGTTAGGGTTAGCTTTACGGTTATGGTTTGTGTTAGGGATAGTGTTAGGTTTAGGGTTATGGTTTGGTCTTAGTGTTAGGTTTAGGGTTAGGCTTACGTTTAGGCTTCGGGTTACGGTTATGGTTAGGGTTACGATTAGGTTAGGGATAGGTTTTGGATTAGGATTAGATGTTAGGGATAGTTTTAGGGTTAAGGTTAGTGTTACTGTTAGAGTTCAGTGTTACGTTTAGGTTTAGGGTTAGGATTAGGGTTATGCTTAGAGGTTAGCTTTAGGTTTGGTTTAGGGTTAGGGTTAAAGCTGAAGTTTAATGTTAGGCTTAGTATTGGGGTTAGTGTTAGTGTTAGTTTAAGTGTTATGGTTAGGGATAGGGTTATGGTTAGAGGTTAGCATTTGGTTTAGGGTTAGATTTAGGGCTAGGGTTAGGGTTTGGTTTAGGCTTAGAGGTAATGGTTAGGGTTAGGGCTAAAGCTTAGGTTAAGTGTTAGGGTTAGGGTTAGTATTAGGTTTAGGGAAAGGGCAAAGGTTACGGTTATCATTAGTAGTTAGTTTTAGGGGTAGGGTTATGGTTATGGTTGGGGTTAGGTTTAGAGGTTAGTGTTAGTTTTAGGGTTAGGGTTAGAGTTCGGGTTAATTTTAGTGTTAGTGTTAGGGTAAGGGTTAGAGTTAGGGTTAGGCTTAGGTTTAGGCTTAGGGTTATGGTTAGGTTTTGGATTGCAATTAGGTTAGGGTTAGGGTTAGGGTTAGATTTAGGTTTTGCATTCGATTTAGTGTTAGTGTTAGTGTTAGGGTTAGGTTTAGGGTTTAGGTGTTAGGAATAGGGATATGGGTTAGGTTTAGGCTTAGAATTAGGGTTAGGGTTAGGGTTATGGTTAGGGTTAGAAGTTATCCTTTGGTTTAGTGTTAGAGTTAGGGTTAGGGTTAGTGTTAGGGTTAGCCTTAGAGGTTATGGTTCAGGTTATGTTTAGGGTTAGGGTTAGGCTTAATGCTTAGGTTCAGGGTTACGGTTAGTGTTAGGTTTAGGGTTACAGTTAGAGAATACGGTTAGGTTTAAGGTTAGGGTTAGGTTAGGGTTAGTGTTCTGTTTAGAGGTTGGCATTTATTTCAGCGTTAGAGGTAGGGATACGGTTAGGGTTAGTGTTAGGGTTGGGGTTAGTTTTGGAGTTAGGTTTAGGGTAGGTTTAGCATTAGGGTTAGGTTTAGGTTTAGGTTTAGTGTTAGGGATAGGGTGACAGCTAGACTTTGGGTTGCGGTAAGGGTTAGGGTTATTATTAAGTTAGGGTTACAGTTAGGGTTAGTGTTAGGCTTATGGTTAGTGGTAGGATTTGGGTTAGGATTACGGTTAGTGTTAGTGTTAGGGTTAGGGGTTAGGTGTTAGGGATAGTTTTAGGTTTAGGCTTCGGGTTATGGTTAGCTTTAGTGTTACAATGAGGTTAGGGTTATTGTTAGGGTCAGGGTTAAGTTTAGGGGTAGCGTTTGCGTTAGAATAATGGTTAGTTTTAGGATTAGGGTTAGGGTTAGGTTTAGGGGTTAGGTGTTAGTGATAGGGTTATAGTTAGTGTTAGGTTTAGGGTTAGTTTTAGGTTTAGTTTAAAGTTATGGTTAGTGTTAGGGTTTATGGTTAGGGTTACGGTTATGGTTAGTGTTATGTTTACTGTTAGGGTTAGGTTGAGGTTTAGGGTTAGGCATAGAGTTAGGATTAGTGTCAGGGCTTAAGGTCAGGGGTTAGGCTTAGGGTTATGGCTTAGGCTTAGGTGTTAGGTTTAAGGGTTAGTGTTATGTTTAGGGTTAGGTTTAGGGTTTAGATTAGGGTTAGAGATTATGGTTACGGTTAGGGTTATGGTTAGTGTTAGTGTTCCTTTTAGGTTTAGATGTTAGGGTCAGGGATAAGGTTAGGATTAGGTTTAGGTTTAGGGTTAGGGTTAGGTTTACGGTTAGAAGTTAGGGTTTGAGTGAGGGTTAGGATTAGGCTTAGCCTTAGGCTTAGGGTTTTGATTTTGTTTAGGGTTAGGGTTTAGGGTTAGGGTTAGAGTTACGGTTAGGCTTGGGGTTACAATTAGGTTTAGTGTTAGTTTTAGGATTAGGTTTATGTTTAGTGTTAGTTTTAAGGTTAGGGTTAGTGTTAGGGTTAGGGCTTAGGTGTTAGGGATAGGGTTAGGGTTATTGTTAGGGTTACGGTTAGCCTTGGGGTTAGGGTTAGGGTTAAAGATAGTGGGTTAGTGTTTGGGTTAGGGTTAGGGATAGCATTAGGCTTAGAGGTTATGATTGGTGATAGGGTTAGGGATAGGGTTAAACTTAGGTTCACTGTTAGGGTTAGCGTTAGACTTAGGGTTAGTGATAGGGTAATGGTTAGGATTAGGATTAGTGGCTAGTTTTAGTGTTAGGATTACGGTTAGGGTTAAGGTGAGGGTTAGAGGTTAGTTTTAGGGTTAGGTTTAGGTTTGGGGTAAGGGTTAGCACTACAATTAGGTTAGCGTTACGGTTAGGGTTAAGTTTATGGTTAGGGTTAGGGTTTGCGTTACATATAGTGTTAGGGTTAGGGTGAAGGTTAGGGTTAGGTTTAGGGGTTAGTTGTTAGGGATAAGGTTATGAGTAAGGGTTAGGGTTAGTGTTATTTTTAGGGTTAGTGTTAGGTTGAGGTTTAGGATTAGGGTTAGGGTTAGGGTTAGAAGTTAGGTTTATTGTTAGGTTTAGGTTTAGGGTTAGGAATATGTTTAAATTTAGGGTTAGTGTTAGACGTTAGGTTTAGTGTTAGAGTTAGGTCTAGTGTTAGGGTTAGGGTTAATGTTAGAGGTTAGGGTTAGCGTTAGGTTTAGCGTTAGGGTTAGGGATATGGCAGGGTTATGCTAGTGTTAGGGTTAAGGTTATGTATTACGGTCAGGGTTAGGGTTAGTTTAAGGGGGTAGGCTTAGGGTTCAGGTAAGGGATTAATGTTAGGTTTAGGGTTAGGGTTATGGTTATAGTTAGGGTTAGGTTTAGAGATAGGATTAGAAGATAGTGTTAGGGGTATGTTTAGTTTTATGGTTATGTTTAGGGTTAGGGGTAGGGTTTAGGAGTTAGGGAGAGAGGTAAGGTTAGGCTTCGGGTTACGGTTAGGGTTAGGGTTACGATTAGGTTTAGGGTTAGGCTTAGGGTTATGGTTAGGGTTAGGGTTAGTTTTACAGATAAGGTTAGGGTTACTGACAGTGTTAGGTTTAGGTTTATGGTTTAGTGTTAGTGTTAGGGTTAGGGTTCTGTTTAGGCTTCGGGTTTTGGTTATATTTAGGGTTATGATTAGGTTAGGGCTAGGTTTTTGGGTTAGAATGTAATGTTAGGGATAGTTTTAGAATTAGGGTTAGTGTTACGGTTAGAGTTCAGGTTTTCGGTTAGGTTTAGGGGTAGGGTTCGTGTTATGGTTAGAGGTTAGTGTTAGGTTTGTGTTAGTGTTAGTGTTAAAGCTGAGGTTTAATGTTAGGCTTAGTGTTAAGGTTAGGTTTAGTGTTAGGTTAAGGGTTATGGTTAGGGATAGGGTTATGGTTAAGGTTAGCATTTGGTTTAGGGTTAGAGTTAGGGCTAGGGTTAGGGTTAGGTTTAGACTTAGAGGTAATGATTAGGGTTAGGGTTAGGGTTAGGTTTAAGGTTATGTTTAGTGCTAGCTTTTAGGTTTGGGGTTACATTATATTTAGTTTTACGGTTAGTGTTATGGTTAAGTTGAGGTTTAGGGTTAGAGTTAGGGTTAGGATTAGTGTTAGGGCTTACAGTTAGGGGTTAGGCTTAAGGTTATGGCTTAGGTTTAGGTTTTAGGTTTAGGGGTTAGTGTTATGTTTATTGTTAGGTATAGGTTTAGGGTTAGGTTTAGGGTTACGATTAGGGTTAGAGATTATGGTTACAGTGAGGGTTATGGTTAGGCTTTGTGTCCGGTTAGGTTTAGAGGTTAGGGTCACAGTTAGGGTGAGGGTTAGGTTTAGTTTTAGTTTTAGAGTTAGGGTTACTGTTATAAGTTAGGGTTAGTGTTAGGGTTAGAGTTTGGGTTAGGCTTACGGTTAATGTTAAGTTTTGGGTTAGGGTTTCAGGTTAGTGTTAGGGTTAGGGTTAGGGTTAGGTTTAGGGTTAGGGTTAGGGTTAGGGTTAGGGTCCCGGTTAGACTTCGCATTATGGTTAGGGTTAGGGTTACGATTAGGTTTAGGGTTAGCCTTAGGGTTAGGTTTAGGGTTAGGGTTAGGGTTACGGCTAGGTTTAGTGTTAGTTTTAGGGTTAGGTTTAGCATTAGGATTAGGTGTTAGGTGTGAGGGATAGGGATAGGGTTATGGTAGGGTTAAGGTTAGGTTTACGGTTAGGGTTAGGGTTAGGGATAGTGTAAGTTTTAGTGTTAGGGTTAGGGTTAGGGTTAGGGTTAGGGTTAGGTTATTGTTAGGGTTAGGTTTAGGTTTAGAGTTAGGTTTAGGTTGAGGGTTATGGTTAGTTTTAGGGTTAGGGTTTGGTTTAGTGTTAGGGATAGGGTATGGCTAGGCTTCGGGTAATGGTTAGTGTTTGGTTTATGATTAGGTTAGGGTTAGGATTATGGTTAGTTTTAGGATTTGGATTAGGATTAGGGTTAGGGTTAGGGGTAGGGGTTAGGTGTTTGGGATAGGGTTTGGGTTAGGCTTCGAATTACGGTTATTCTTAGGGTTACAATGAGTTTAGGTTTAGTGTTTGCCTTAGGGTTAGGGTTAGGGGTAGCGTTTGCGTTAGATTTAGTGTTAGTTTTAGGGTTTGTGTTAGGGTTAGTTTTAGGGGTTAGGTGTTAGTGATAGGGTTATAGTTAGGGTTAGCTTCAGTGTCAGCTTTAGGATTATGTTTAGGATTATGTTTAGGTTTAAGGTTAAGATTATTGTAAGTGTTAACATAGGGTTAGGGTTACGGTTAGGGTTAGTGTTATGGTTAGTGTTAGGGTTAGGTTGAGGTTTAGGGCTGGGGTTAGTGTTAGGATTAGTGTTAGGGCTTAAGGTTAGGCGTTAGGCTTAGGGTTAACGTTAGGGTTAGGGTTAGGCTTCTGGTTACGGTTAGATTTAGGCTTAAGATGAGTTTAGTGTTAGTTTTAGGTTTAGGATTAGGGTTAGGGGTAGCATTTGCGTTAGATTTAAGGTTAGTTTTACGGTGAGGGTTAGGGTTAGGTTTAGGGGTCAGGTGTTAGAGATAGAGTTATATTTAGGTTTATTTTAAGAGTTAGGATTAAGATTATGGTTAGTGTTAGCATTTAGGGTTTGGGTTACGGTTAGGGTTAATGTTATGGTTAGTGTTAAGTTTTGGTTGAGGTCTATTGTTAGGGTTAGGGTAGGATTAGTGTTAGGGCTTAAGGTTAAGGGTTAGGCTTAGAGTTATGGATTATGGTTAGGTGCTAGGTTTAATGGTTAGCATTATGCTGATTGTTAGGGCTAGTGTTAGGGTTAGGGTTAGGGTTAGGGTTAGGGTTAGGCTTACAATTAGCGTTAGAGATTATGGTTACAGTTAGGGTTATTGTTAGGGTTAGTGTTCCCGTTAGGTTTAGAGGTTAGGGTCAGGGTTAGGGTTGGGGTTAGGTTTAGTTTTAGGTTTTGGGTTAGGGTTAGGGTTAGAGTTAGGGGTAGGGTTAGGTTTAGGGTTAGTTTTAGAGTTAGGGTTAGGGTTAGGTTAGAGGTTAGGTATTAGCGACAGCGTTAGTGTTAGGGTTAGGTTTACTCTTCGGTTTAGGGTTAGGGATAGGTTTAGGGATTGTGTTAGGGTTAGGGTTACAGTTAGCGTTTATGTTTAGGGTTAGGTTTAGGGTTCGGGTTAGCTTTAGTTTTAGGGTTAGGATTAGTTTTAGGGTCCGAAGTTAGGTATAGTGTTAGGGTTAGCGTTAGGGTTAGGATTAGGGTAAGTGTTTGGGTTACGGTTAGAAGTTAGCGTTTGGTATAGGGTTAGAGTTATGTTTCGGCTTAGTGTTAGGGTTAGGCTTAGAGGTTATCGTTAGGGTTAGGGGTAGGGTTAAATCTTAGGTTTTGGGTTACGGTTATGGTTAGGGTTAGAGTTACGGTTAGAGTATAGGGGTAGTTTTAAGGTTAGGGTTAGCTTTAGGGTTAGGGTTGGTGTTATTGTTACACGTTATTTTGGTTTAGGGTTAGAGTTGGGGTTAAAGTTAGTGTTAGTGTTAGGCTTAGAGCTTAAGGTTAGGTTTAGGGTTAAAGCTTAGGTTCATGTTAGGGTTAAGGTTAGGGTTAGGAATAGGGCCAGGGTTAGGATTAGGGTTAGTGGTTAGTTTTACGGTTAGGGTTATGGTTTGGGTTAGGGTTAGATTTACAGATTAGTGTTAGGGTTAGGTGTAGTGTGAGGATTAGGGTTAAGGTTAGAGTTAGGGTTAGGGTTAGGCTTATGGTTATGGTTATGGTTAGTGTTACAATTAGGTTAGCGTTAGGGTTAGGGTTAGGTTTAGGGTTAGTGTTAGGATTAGCGGTAAGCATTAGGTTTGGGTTAGGGTTATGGTTAAAGTTTAGCTTTAGGGTTAGGTTAAGAGATAGAGTTAGTGTTAAGGTTAGTTTTAGGATTAGGTATTGGGTTAGGGTTATCTTTAGAGGTTAGCGTTAGGTTTAGTGATAGAGTATGGAGTTAGGTTTGGGTTAGGGTTAGGTGTAGGGTTAAGGTTAGCGGTTAGCATTCGGTTTTGGTTAGGATTATGGTTAAAGCTTAGGTTTTGGGTTAGGGTTAGTGTTAGGTTTAGTTGTAGGGTTAGTGTTAGGGATAGAGTTAGGGTTAGGGTAGGATTATCATTAGAGGTTAGCATTGGGTGTAGTGATAGAGTTTGGGGTTAGGGTTAGTGTTAGGGTAAGGCTTAGAAGTTATGGTTAGGGTTAAGGATAGTGTTAGGGTTAAAGCTTAGGTTTAGGGTTAGTGTTAGCATTAGGGTTAGGGATAGTGTAAGTGTTAGTATTAGATTTAGACCTTATGTTTATGGTTAGGTTTACGGATAGGTTTAGGGTTAGGTTTAGATGTTATAGTTATGGTTAGTGTTGGGGTTAGTGTTAGGGATAGGGTTAGGTTTAGAGTTAAGTTTAGGTTTATGGTTAGTGTTAGGGTTAGTGTTAGGTTTAGGGTTAACTTTAGGGTTAGGGATAGGTTTACAGCTAGTCTTCGGGTTAAGGTAAGGGTCAGGGTTACGATTAGGGTAGGGTTAGAGTTAGGGTTAGGTTTAGGATTACGGTTAGTGTTAGGATTTGGATTAGGATTAGGGTTAGGGTTAGTGTTAGGCTTTAGGTTACAGTTAGTTTTAGGCTTATGATGAGGTTAAGGTTAGTGTCAGGTTTAGGGTTAGGGTTAGGGGTAGCGTTTGCATTAGATTTAAGGTTAGTTTTATGGTGAGGGTTATGGTTAGGTTTAGGAGTTAGGTGTTACTGATAGGGTTATAGTTAGGGTTAGGTTTAGAATTAGCTTTAGAGTTAGGTTTAAGGTTATGTTTAGTGTTAGCATTAAGGATCTGGGTTATGGTTCGGGTTAGTGTTATGGTTAGTGTTAGGGTTAGGTTGAGGTTTATTGTTAGGGTTAGGATTAGTGTTAGGGCTTATTGTTAGGGGTTAGGCTTAGGGTTATGGCTTAGTGTTCGGTGTTAGGGTTAGGGGTTAGCGTTATGGTTATTGTTATTGGTACTGTTAGGTTTAGGGTTAGGGTTAGAGTTACGATTAGGGTTAGAGATTATGGTTATGGTTAAGTTTATGGTTAGGGTTGGTGTTCTGGTTAAGTTTAGAGGTTAGGGTCAGGGTTAGGTTTAGGGTTAGGTTTAGTAACAGGTTTATGGTTAGGGTTATGGTTAGAGTTAGTGGTCGGGTTAGGTTTAGGATTAGTTTTTGAGTTACATTTAGGGTTAGGGTTAGAGGTTAGGTGTTAGCGATAGGATTAGTGTTAGGGTTAGGTTTAGGGTTCGGTTTAGGGTTAGGGTTAGGGTTAGTGATAGTGTTAGGGTTAGGGTTAGGGTTAGGATTTATGTTTAGGATTAGGTTTAGGGTTCGAGTTAGCTTTAGTTTTAGGGTTATGGTTAGTTTTAAGGTTAGAAGTTAGGTATAGTGTTAGGGTTAGCGTTAGGGTTAGGGTTAGAGTAAGTCTTAGGGTTCTGGTTAGAGGTTAGCGTTTGATTTAGGGTTAGAGTTAGGGTTAGGCTTAGTGTTAGGGATAGGCTTAGAGGTTACGCTTAGGGTTAGGGTTTGGGTTAAGCTTAGGTTCAGGGTTACGGTTAGGGTTAGGGTTAGGGTTACGGTTAGAGTTTAGGGTTAGGTTTAAGTTTAGGGATAGGGTTAGGGTTAGGGTTGGAGTTATGGCTACAGGTTAGCATTTGGTTTAGGTTTAGTGTTAGTGTTAGGGTTAGTGTTAAGCTTAGAGCTTAGTGTGAGGGTTATGTTTAGGGTTAAAGCTTAGGTTCAGGGTTAGGGTTAGGGTTAGGGTTAGGCTTAGGGATACGGCCATGCTTAGGATTAGGGTTAGTGGTTAGTTTTAGGTTTATGGTAATGATTAGGGTTAGGGTTAGATTTAGAGATTAGTGTTAGTGTTAGTTTTAAGGTTAGGATTAGTGTGAGGATTAGTGTTATGGTTAGAATTAGGGTTCTGATTAGGCTTAGGGTTATGGTTAGGTTTAGTGTTACAATTAGGTTAGCCTTAGGGTTAAGGTTAGTGTTACTTTTAGGTTTAGGGTTAGGGTTAGGGTTAGGTTTAGGGTTATGGTTAGAGTTAGCAATTAGTGTTAGGTTTGGGTTAGGGTTATGGTTAAAGCTTATGTTTAGGTTTATGGTTAGGGTAAGAGTTACTGTTAGTGTTAAGGTTAGTGTTAGGGTTAGGGATTGGGTTAGGTTTATCTTTAGAGGTTAACGTTAGATTTAGTGATAGAGCATGGGGTTAGTTAGGGTTAGGGTTAGGCTTAGAAGGTATGGTTAGGGTTAGGGTTAAAGCTTAGGTTGAGGGTTATGGTTAGCGTTAGGTTTATGGATAGGGTAAGGATTAGGATTACAGTTAGTCGTTAGGTTTAGGGTTAGCTTTATGGTTAGTTTTAGGGTTAGGTTTAGTGGTTATTGTTAGGGTTAGTGTCAGGTTTAGGTTTAGGGTTAGTATTAGGGTTAGGATTAGGTTTGGAGTTAGATTTAGGCTTAGAGTTAGGGTTAGCATTAGGGTTAGGTTTAGGGTTAGGGTTAGGGTTGCGGCTAGGCTTCGGGTTACCGTAAGTTTTAAGGTTACGATTAGGTTAGGGTTAGAGTTAGAGTTAGGGTTAGCTTTAGGGTTACTTTTAGTCTTAGGAGTTGTATTAGGATTAGGGTTAGTGTTAGGGTTAGTGTTAGCGGTTAGGTGTTAGGGATAGTTTTAAGGTTTGGCTTCCGGTTACGGTTAGCTTTAGGGTTACGATGAGGTTAGGGTTAGTGTTAGTGTTAGGGTTAGGATTAGGGGTAGCATTTGCATTAGATTTAGTGTTAGTTTTAGGGTTGGAGTTAGGGTTAGGTTTAGGGGTTATGTGTTAGTGATAGGGTTATAGTTAGAATTAGGTTTAGGTTTAGAGTTAAGGTTATGGTTAGTGTTAGCGTTTAGGTCTAGGGTTATGGTTAAGCTTAGTGTTATGGTTAATGTTAGGGTTAGGTTGAGGTTTAGGGTTAGGGTTAGAGTTAGCATTAGTGTCAGTGCTTAAGTTCAGGGGTTAGGCTTAGGGTTATGGCTGAGAGTTTGGTGTTAGGTTTAGGGTTTAGCGTTATGGTTAAGGTTAGGTTTAGGGTTAGGATTAGGGTTAGGGTTATGATTCGTGTTAGAGATTATGGTTATGGTTAGGGTTAGTCTTCCATTTAAGTTTAGAGGTTAGGGTCAGAGATAGGGTTAGGTTTAGGTTTAGGGTTAGGTTTAGGGTTAGGGTTAGGGTTAGGGTTAGGCTTAGGGTTAGGCTTAGGGTGAGTGTTAGGTTTATGGTTAGGTTTTAGTGTTAGTGTTATGGTTAGTTTTAGGGTTAGGGTTAGGGTTACATTTATGCTTAGGTTATGGTTTGGGTTAGGGTTAGGATTAGGTTTAGGGTTAGAGTTAGTGTTAGGGTTAGGGTTAGTTTTAGGTTTAGGGTTAGGGGTTAGGTGTTAGGGATAGTGTTAGGGTTAGCGTAGTGTTATGGTTAGGTTTACGTTTAGGGTTTGGGTTAGGGGTAGTGGGTTAGTGTTAGGGTTAGGGTTAGGTTTAGGGTTAAGGTTAGCCTTAGAGGTTATTGTTAGCATTAGTGTTAGGGATAGGGTAAGGGTTAAGAATAGGTTTAGTGGTTAGTTTTAGGGTTGGGGTATGTTTAGGGTTCGGGTTAGGGTTACTGGTTAGTTTTAGGGTTAGGGTTAGTGTGTGAGTGTTAGGGTTAGGGTTAGAGGTAGGCTTAGGGTTAGGGTTAGGCTTGAGGTTATGGTTAGGTTTAGGATTACAATTAGGATAGAGTTACTGTTAGGGTTATGGTTATGATTAGGGTTAGGGTTTGCGTTTGATGTAGTGTTAGGGTTAAGGTTAGGGTTGGGTTAGGGTTAGGGTTAGGGTTAGGGATTAGGTGTTAGGGATAGGGTTATGTGTTAGGGTTACGGTTAGGATTAAGGTTACGGTTAGGGTTAGATTTTAAGGTTAGGGTTAGTGTTAGTGTTATGGTTAGTGTTAGGATTAGGTTGAGGTTTAGGGTTAGGGTTAGAAGTTAGGTTTAGTGTTAGGTTTTGGTTTAGGGTTTGGTTGAGGTTTAGGGTTAGGGTTAGAAGTTAGGGTTAGTGTTAGGTTTAGGGTTAGGGTTAGGGATAGGATTAAAGTTAGGGTTAGTGTTAGAGTTTAGGGTTATTGTTAGGTTTAGGTTTACGGATATTGTTAGAGGTATGGGTTAGGGCTAGGGTTAGCATTAGCCTTAGGGTTAGTGTTAGGGTTAGGATTATGCTAGGGTTAGGCTTAGGGTAACGTATTACAGACAGGGTTATTTTTAGTTTAAGTGGCAGGGTTAGGGTTCAGGCAAGGGATTAATGCTAGGTTTAGGTTTAGCATTATAGTTATAGTTATGGTTAGTGTTAGAGTTAGGATTAAAAATTAGTGTTAGGGGTATGGTTATTGTTATGGTTACATTTATGGTTAGGGTTAGTTTTAGGGTTAGGTTTAGGTGTTAGGTGAGGGGTAGTTTTAGTGTTAGGGTTAGCTTTAATTTTAGGTTTAGGGTTATTGTTAATGTTAGAAGTTAGGTTTAGTGTTAGGGTTAGGGTTAGTTTTATGGTTAGAGGTTAGCATTTGGTTTTGGGTTAGAGTTCGCGTTAGGGTTAAGGTTAGGCTTAGAGGTTATGGTTAGGGTTAGGGTTAGGGATAGGGTGAAAGCTTAGGTTCAGTGTTAGGGTTAGTGTTAGGTTTAGGGTTAGGGATATGGTAAGGTTTAGGATTAGGTTTAGTGGTTAGTTTTAGTGCTAAGGGTATGGTTATGGTTCGGGTTAGGTTTAGAGTTTAGTTTTAGGGTTAAGGTTAGGTTTAGGTTCAGTGTGAGGGTTAGGGTTAGGGTTAGATTTAGGGTTAGGGTTAGGCTTAGGGTTAGGGTTGGGATTAGAATTAGGTTAGAGTTACAGTTAGGGTTAGGGTTATGGTTAGGGTTAGGGTTTGCGTTTTATGTAGTGTTAGGGTTAGGTTTAGGGTTTAGGTGTTAGGGATAGGGTTATGAGTTAGGATTATGGTTAGGGTTAGGGTTAGTGTTAGAATTTAGGGTTAGGTTTAGGGTTAGTGTTATGGTTAGGGTTAGGGTTAGGTTGAGGTTTAGGGTTAGGGTTAGAAGTTAGGTTTAGTGTCAGGTTTAGGGTTAGGGTTAGAGATAGGTTTAAAGTTAGGTTTACTGTTAGAGTTTAGGGTTAGTGTTAGGGTTCTGTTTAGGGTTAGGTTTAGGGTTAGTGTTAGAGGTATTAGTTAGGGTTAGGGTTAGCGTTAGGGTTAGAGTTAGGGTTAGGGATAGGGTTAGGGTTAAGTTAGGGTTAGGGTTAGGGTTAGGTTTAGGTTTAGGATTAGTGTTAGAGTTAGGGTTAGAATTTAGTTTAGTGTCAGGGTTTGTGTTAGGGTTAGGTTTATCCTTATGTGTTAGCATTTGGTTTTGGGTTATAGTTAGTGTTGGGTTAGTGTTAGGGTTACGTTTAGAGGTTATGGTTAGGCGTAGCGATAGGGTTAGTGTTAAAGCTTAGGTTCAGGTTTACGGTTAGTTTTAGGGTTACTGTTAGAGTTTAGGGTTAGGTTTAAAGTTATGGTTAGGGTTAGGGTTATGGTTAGATGTTAGTTTTTGTTTTAGGGTTAGAGTTAGGGTTAGTGAGAGTGTTAGTGTTAGGCTTAGAGGTTATGGTTATGGTTAAAGCTTATTTTCATGGTTACAGTTAGGGTTAGGGTTATGGTTATGGATATGGTAAGTGTTAGGATTAGGGTTAGTTTTTACTTTTAGGGTTAGGGTTATGGTTATTGTTTTTGTTAGGTTCAGAGGTTAATGTTAGTGTTAGTGTTTGTGTTATGGTTAGGGTTAGTGTGAGGGTTTTGGTTAGGGTTAGAGTTAGGTTTAGGTTTACTGTTAGGCTTAGGTTTATGGTTCGAGTTAGGGTTACAATTTGGTTAGCGTTAGGGTTAGGATTAGGGTTTCAGTTAGGGTTTGCATTAGATTTAGTTTTAGGTTTAGGTTTAGGGTTAGGTTTAGGTGTTAGGTGTTAGGGATAGGATTATGGGTTAGAGTTAGTGTTAGGGTTGGCATTAGGTTTAGGGTTAGTGTTAGTGTTATGCTTAGGGTTAGAGTTTAGTGTTAGTGTTAGGGTTAGGGTTAATGTTATGGATAGGTTTAGGGTTAGGTTGAGGTTTGAGGTTAAGTTTAAGGTTAGTGTTAGAAGTTAGGTTTAGTGTTAGGTTTACGGTTTTGGTTAGGGATAGGTTTAGGGTTAGGGTTATTGTTTGAGGATAGGGTTAGGGTTAGGGTTAGATGTATGGGTTAGGGTTAGGGTTATGCTGGGGTTAGGGTTAGGGTTAGGCTTAGTGTTAGTTTAAGGGGTAGGTTTAGGGTTAATGTAAGCAATTAATGTTATGTCTGGGTTAGTGTTATGGTTAGGGTTAAGGTTAGGATAAGAACTTAGCATTAGGGGTAGGGTAAGGGATATGGTTTCATTTAGGGTTAGGTTTAGGGTTACGTTTAGGGTTAGGGGTTAGGTGTTAAGGAGAGTGTAAAGTTTAGGCTTCAGGTTACAGTTAGGGTTAGTGTTATGATTATGTTTAGGGTTAGGCTTAGCATTTGGGTTAGGGTTATGGTTAAGTTTAGTGTTAGTTTTAGGGTTAGGTTTAGCGTTACGGTTAGAAGTTAGGTGTTAGGTATAGGGTTAGGGTTAGTGTTAGGGTTAGGGCTAGTTTTACAGTTATGATTAGGGATATTGTTAGGTTGAGAGATAGGGTTAAGGGTTAGTGTTAGGGTTAGGATTAGCATTAGTGTTACAGTTAGGCTTAGGTTTACACTTAGCGTTAGAGTTACATTTAGGTTAGGGTTAGGGTTAGGCTTAAGGTTAGGATAATGTTAGGGTTAGATGTTAGGAATAGGTTTAGGGTTAGGGTTAGTGTTACCATTAGAGTTTAGGGTTAGGGTTAGCTTTAGGGTTAAGGTTAGGGTTAGGGTTAGTGGTTAGCTTTAGTTTTGGTTTAGGGTAAGGGTTAAAGCTTAGCTTTAGGATTAGGGATAGTGTTAGAGTTAGGGTTAGGGTTAGGGTTAGGGTTAGGGTTAGGGTTAGGGTTAGAGGTTAGCGTTACTTTTAGTGATAGAGTTTGGGGTTAGGGTGAGGATTAGGGTGAGGCTTAGAAGTTATATTTATGGTTATGGTTAGGGTTAGGGTTAAAGCTTAGGTTTAGGGTTAGGGATAGCGTTAGGGTTAGGTATAGTGTAAGGGTTAGCATTACGGTTAGTCTTTAGGTTTAGGGTAAGGTTTATGGTTAGGGTTAGGGTTAGGTTTAAACTTAGTGTTAAGGTTAGTTTAGCATTAGGGTTAGGGGTTAGGTGTTAGGGATAGGGTTACAGTTAGGTTAGTGTTGGTGTTAGGTTTACAGTTAGTGTAGGTTTAGTGATAGTGTTAGGTTTAGGGTTAGGGTTTAGGGTTAGTGTTGGTGTTAGGGTTAAGGTTAGGGTTATGGTTAGGCTTTGGCGGAGGGTGAGGTTTAGAGTTACAATTAGGTTTGGATTAGGGTTAGGGTTATGGTTATGGTTAGGGTTAGGTTTGGATGTTAGGGATAGGTATAGGGTTAGGGTTAATGTTACGGTTAGAGTTTAGGGTTAGGGTAACGGTTATGGTTAGTGATTAGTGTTAGCTTTGTGTTAGGTTTAGGGTTAAAGCTTTGGTTTAGGGTTAGAGTTATGGTTAGGGTTAGGGTTAGGGTTAGGGCTAAGTTTAGTGTTATGTTTAGAGGTTAGCGTTACTTTTATGATAGATTTTGGGGTTAGGGTTAGGGTTAAGTTTACTGTTTGGCTTAGAGGTTATGGTTAGGGGTGGGGTTAGGGTTAGCATTAAAGCTTAGGTTTAAGGTTAGTGTTAGTGATAGGGTAAGGGTTAGGGTTAGTGTTAGTCGTTAGGTTTGGGTTTAGGTTCACGGGTAGGGTTAGGGTTATTTTTAGAGGTTAGTGTTAGTGTTAGGCTTAGGGTTAGGGTTAGTGTTAGGGTTAGGGTTAGGTTTAGAGTTAGGTTTAGCTTTAGGTTTAGAGTTAGGGTTAGGTTTAGGGATAGGGTTACGTTTAGGGTTAGGGTTACGATTAGGTTAGGGTTAGGGTTAGGGTTAGGGCTAAGGTTACGGTTAGGGTTAGAATTTCGATTAGTATTCTGGTTAGGGTTAGGGTTAGGTTTAGGTGTTATGTGTTAGGTATAAGGTTAGTGTTGGGTTAGGGTTAGGGTTATGTTTAGTGTAAGTTTTAGGGTTAGGTTTAGCGTTAGTGTTAGGGGTTAGGTGTTATAGGTTTACTCTTAGGGTTAGGGTTAGGTTCAGGGATAGTGTTAGGTTGACAGTTAGGGTTTAGGGTTAGTGTTATGGTGAGGATTATGTTTAGGCTTCGTGTTATGGTTGGCTTAGGGTTACGTTTATGTTAGGGTTAGGGTTAGGTTAGGGTTAGGGGGTTAGGGTTACAGTTAGATGTTAGGGATGGGTTAGGGTTAGGTTTAGTTGTTAGGGATAGGGTTAGGTTTAGGGTTAGGTTTAGGGTTAGGATTAGGGATATGGTTACCTGTTAGTGATAGGTTTAAGGTTAGGATTAGTGTTAGGGTTAAAAGTTAGGGTTAGGTTTAGGGTTAGGGTTAGGCTTCGGGTCATGGTTAGGGTTAGGGTTACAATTAGGTTTAGGGTTAGGCTTAGGGTAGGTTTAGGGTAAGTGTTAGGTTTAGTGTTAGAATTAGGGTTTGGTTTAGCGTTAGGATTAGGGGTTAGGTTTTAGGGATAGGGTTAGGTTTAGGTTAGGGTTAGGGTTAGGTTTACAGTTAGGGTTAGGTTTAGTATTAGTTTTAGGGCTTAATGTGAGTTGTTAGGCTTAGGGTTATGGCCTAGTTTTAGTGTTAGGGTTAGGGTTACGCTTAGTGTCAGAGTTATTAATAAGGTTAGGGTTAGGAGTTAGGTGTTAGGGAGATGGTTAGTCATTAGTTTTAGGGCTAGATTTATGGTTAGGGTTTCGTTTAAGTTAAAGGTTAGTGTTAGGGTTATTGTTAGGGTTAGAGTTAGTGTTAGGGTTAGCGTTAGGTTTAGAGTTAGGTTTAGGTTTAACGTTAGGGTTAGGGTTAGCATTAGGTATAGGTTTACGGCTAGTTTTCAGGTTATGCTAAGGGTTAGGGTTACAATTAGGTTATGGTTAGGGTTAGGATTTGGACTAGGATTAGTGTTAGGTTCACGGATAGTTTAGGGGTTTAGTGTTAGGAATAGGGTTAGATTTAGGCTTCGGGTTATGGTTAGGTTTAGTGTTACAATGAGGTTAGGGTTAGTGTTAGGGTTAGGGGTAGGGGTAGGGGTAGCGTCTGTGTTAGATTTAGGGTTAGGGTTAGGGTTAGGTTTAGGGGTTAGATGTTAGGATAGGGTTATTGTTAGGGTTGGGTTAGGGTTAGGTTTAGGGTTAGGTTTAGGTTTAGGGTTAAAGTTATGTATATTGTGAGCATTTAGGGTTAGGCTTATGGTTAGGTTTATGTTTAGGGTTAGGGTAAGTTTGAGGTTTAGGGTTAGGTTTAGTGTTCAGATTTGTGTTAGGGCTTAAGGTTATGGCTTAGTGTTAGGTCTTATGTTTAGGGGTTAGCGTTATGGTTAGGGTTAGGCATAGGGTTAGTGATAGGGTTAGGGTTACGGTTGGGGTTAGGATTGCGATTAGGGTTAGAGATTATGGTTACGGTTTAGGTTATGGTTAGAGTTAGTGTTATGGTTAGGGTAAGAGGTTAGGCTTAGTGTTAAGGTTAGTGTTACGTTTAGATTTAGGGTTAGGGTTAGGGTTAGGGTTAGAAGTTAGGGTTAGTGTTAGGGTTAGGGTTACAGTTAGGTTTAGGGTTAGGGTTTAGTGTTAGTGTTAGGGTTAGGGTTACAGTTAGGCTTTGGGTTACGGTTAGTGTTAGGGTTACAATTAGGTTTAGGGTTAGTCTTAGGGTAGGGTTAGTGTTAGTTTTAGGTTTAGTGTTAGTTTTAGGGTTAGGTTTAGCATTAGGGTTATTGGTTAGGTGTTAATGATAGGGATAGTGTTAGGGTTAATGTAGGCTTAAGGATAAGTTTACAGTTAAGATTAGAGTGAGGGTTAGGGTTAGGATTAGTATTAGGGCTTAGGGTGAGGGGTTAGGCTTAGAGTTAATGCTTAGGGTTAGGGTTATTGTTATGCTTAGTGTTAGAGTTATGATTAAGGTTAGGGTTGGAAGTTAGGTGTTAGGGAGAGTTTCAGGGTTAGGTTTTGGGTTATGGTTAGGGTTAGTGTTACAATTAGTTTTTGTTAATGTTAGGGTTAAGTTTACGGTTAGTTTTAGTGTTAGGGTTAGGGTTATGGTTAGGGGTTAGGTGTTAACGATTGGGTTAGTTTTAGGGTTAGGTTTAGGGTTTGGTTTTGGGTTAGGTTTAGGTTTAAAGATAGTGTTAGGTTTAGGGTTAGGGTTTAGGGATAGGTTTAGGGTTAGGCTTAGGTTTTGGTTTAGGGTTAGTGTTAGTGTTAGGGTTAGAAGTTAGGTTGAGTGTTAGGGTTAGGGTTAGTGTTAGGGTTATGGTTAGATGTTAGCGTTTGGTTTAGGGTTATAGTTAGTGTTGGGGTTAGGGTTAGGGTTATGCTTAGAGGTTATGGTTAGGGTTAGGTATAGGGTTAGGGTTAAAGCTTACGTTCAGGTTTATGGTTAGGGTTAGGGTTAGGGTTACAGTTAGAGTTTAGGGTTATGTTTAATAGTATGGTTATTGTTAGGGTTATGGTTAGAGGTTAGCTTTTGCTTTAGGTTTACGGTTAGGGTTAGGCTGAGGGTTAGTGTTAGGCTTAGAGGTTATGGTTATGGTTATGCTTCTGGTTAGGGTTAGGGTTAAAGCTTAGGTTCATGGTTACGGTTAGGGTTAGGGTTAGGGTTAGGGATCTGGTAAGTGTTAGGATTAGGGTTAGGGTTTACTTTTAGGGTTAGGGTTATGGTTAGTGTTTTGTTTAGGGTTAGAGGTTTTGTTAGTGTTAGGTTTGGGTTACGTTTAGGGTTAGTGTGAGGGTTTTGGTTAGGGTTAGAGTTAGGGTTAGGTTTACGGTTAGGTTTAGGGTTATGGTTCGAGTTAGGGTTACAATTTGGTTAGCGTTAGGGTTAGGGTTAGGGTTTCAGTTAGAGTTTGCATTAGATTTAGTGTTAGGGTTAGGTTTAGGGTTAGGTTTAGGCGTTAGGTGTTAGGGATAGGGTTATGGATTAGGGTTAGTGTTAGGGTTAGCGTTAGGTTTAGGGTTAGGGTTAGGGTTATGCTTAGGGCTACAGTTTAGTGTTAGGGTTAGTGTTATGGATAGGTTTAGGGTTATGTTGAGGTTTAGGTTTAGTTTTAGGGTTAGGGTTAGAAATTAGGTTTAGTGTTAGGTTTAGGGCTTGGGTTAGGGATAGGTTTAGGGTTAGGATTATTGTTCAAGTATAGAGTTAGGGTTAGAGTTAGGGTTAGATGTATGGGTTAGGGTTAGGGTTATGCTAGGGTTAGGGTTAGGTATTATAGTCAGGCTTAGTTTTAGTTTAAGGGGTGGGGTTAAGGTTAGGGTAAGGGATTAATGTTATTTCTGGGTTAGGTTTAGGTTTAGGGTTAGGGTTTGTGTTAGGATAATGTTTATGTTTTATGGTTAGGGTTAGGATTAGGTTTAGGTTTCAGGATAAGGATGGGGGTAGATTTAGGGCTAGGGTTAGCATTAGAGATGGAATTAGGGTTAGGGTTAGTGGATTAGGGTGAGGATTAGGGTTACGGTTAGGGTTAGGTTTAGAGTTAGGTTTATTTTTAGAGATTAGGCTTATGGTTATAGTTAGGGTTAGGGTTCGTGGTATGGTTACATTTAGGGTTATCATGACCATTAGGGTTAAGGTTAGAGTTAGGGTTTGGGTTAGGGTTTGAGGATTAGGGTTAGGGTTAGGGTTAGTGTTAGTTTAAGGCTTTGGGTTAGTATTACGGTTACGGTAGGGTTAGGGTTAGAGGTTCGGGTTAGAGTTAGCTTTCGGCTTGGGCTTATGGTTAGCGTTATAATTACGGGTTAGTTTTATGTTTAGTGTGAGTGTTAGGATAAGTGTGACGGTTAGTGGTAATGTTATGCTTAGGTTTAGGGTTAGCAGTAGAGTTAGGGATACGTATGGGGTTCGAGGTGAGGGTTAGGGTTAGGGTTAGATCTTATGGTTAGGTGTTATGGTTAGAGTTAGGGTTTAGGGTTAGGGTTAGGGTTAGTGTTAGTTTTAGGGTTAGGGTTAGGTTTAGGTGTTAGGGTTACGGTTAGGGTTAGAGTTAGGGTTAGGGTTAGGCTTAGAGTTAGGGTTAGGGATAGGGTTCAGGGTTAGGATAAGGGTTAGTGTTAGTGTTAAGTTAGAGTTGGGATTAGGGATAGGGATTAGGGTTAGGGTAAGTGTTAGGGTTAAGTTTAGGTATAGTGTTTGTGTTAGATGGTAGTGTTAGGAATAGGGGTAGTGTTATGTTTACGGTTAGGGTTAGAGGTTAGGGTTAGTGTTAGGGTTAGTGTTGAGGTTAGAGCTTAAGGTTATGTGTCAGAGTTGGGGTTAGGTTTATGTTTAAAGTTAAGATTAGGGTTAGAGTTAAGGTTAGTTTTAGGGATAGGTTTAGGCCTGAGTTAGAGCTTTAATGTCACGGTTATGTTTAGGATTAGGTTTAGAGTTTCTGCTTAGAGTTAGTGTTATGGTTAGTGTTCTGGTTAGGTATAGGTTTAGGAGTTAAGGTTTGTGTAAAGGTTAGGGTTAGGGTTATGGTTAGGTTTAGGGTTAGGGTTAGGGTTCGGATTAGACGTTAAGTTTGGGTTACAATTAGGCTTAGAGGATAGGGTAGGTCTAAGTGTGAAGGTTAGTTTTAGGGTTAAGGTTAAGGTTAGATATTATTGTTTAAGGTTAGGGTTACGTTAGGGTTAGGGTTAGTGATAGGGTTATCGTTAGGGTTTAGAGTGTTAGGGTTAGTGTTAGGTTTAATGTTAGGGTTAGGGTTATGTTTAGGGTTAGGGTTAGGGTTAGGGTTAATGTTAGGGTTAGGGTTATGTTTAGTGTTAGGGTTAGAGTTGGGCTTAGAGATTTTCGTATGGGTTAATGTTAGGGTTAGGGTTGGTGTTAGGGGTGGTGTTAGGAATAATATTAGGGTTTGGTTAGGGTTAGGATTAGGGGTTAGTTTTAGGGTTAGTGTTCGTGTTCTTGGTAGGGTTAGGGTTAGAGTTAGGTTTAGGGCTAGGTTTAGGGTTAGGGTTAGAGGGGTAGGGTTAGCGTTAGGGTTATGTTTAGTGTTAGGGTTATGGTTAGGATCATGTTAGGGTGAGGGTTAGGGTTAGGGTTAGTGTTCGGGTTCGTGTTGCAATAGGGTTAGGGTTAGGGCTGATGTTAAGATTAGGTTTTTGTTTAAGGTTAGGCTTAGAGGGCTACGGTTAGGTTTATGTTTAAGGTTTGGGTTATTGGTAGGGTTATGGTTGGGTTAGGATTAGGTTAGGGATAGGGTTAGGGTTAGTGTTAGAATTTGGGTTAGAGTTTAGGTTAAGGTTAGGGTTAGGGTTAGGGTTTGGTTTGTGGTTTGGGTGTGCATTATGGTTAGGGTTAGGGTTAGGGTTAGGGTTTAGTTGAAGGTTCAGGTTAGAGTTTAGGGTTAGGTTTATGGTTAGGGTTATGGTTAGGTTTAGAGGTTAGGTTTAGGGTTAGAATTTCGGGTTAGAGCTTGGTTAGGGTTCAGGTTAGTTTTAGGATTAGGGTTATTGTTACTGTTAGGGTTCGGGTTACAGATTAGGGTTAGGGTTACGTTTAGAGTTAGAGGTTAAGGTTGTGGTTAGAGTTAGGATGAGGGTTATGTTTAGGTTTAGAGTTAAGGTTATGGTAAGGGTTAGAGATTTGGGTTAGGGTTAGGGTTAGGGTTAGGTTTAGTTTAAGGGGCCTGGTTAGGTTTAGGATTAAGGTTAGTGTTAATCTTAGGGTTTTGGTTAGAGGTTAGCGTTAGCTTTAGGGTTAGTGTTTGGGGTTGGTTTAGGGTTAGGGTTAGGCTTAGAGGTTATGGTTATGGTTAGGGTTAGGGTTAAAGCTTAGGTTTAGGGTTAGGGTTAGTGTTAGGGTTAGAAGTTGCTTTAGGGTTAGGGCTAGTTTTAGGGTATGTTTTAGGGTTAGGTTTATGGTTAGGGTTAGGCTTTAGGTGATAGGCATAGTGTTAGGCTTAGGGTTACGGGTAGGGTTAGGTTTACGGTTAGGGTTAGGGATAGTGTTAGTGTTAGTGTTAGGGTTAGGGTTAGGGTTAGGGTTAGGGTTAATTAAATGTTAGTGTTAGGGTTAGGGTTAGGTTTATGGTTAGAGTTTAGCATTAGGTTTAGTGATAGAGTTTGGGGTTAGGATTAGGGTTAGTGTTAGGCTTAGAGGTTATGGTTAGAGTTAAGGTTAGGCTTAGGTTTAAAGCTTGGGTTTATGTTTAGTGTTAGTGTTAGCGTCAGGGATAGGTTAACGGTTAGGATTAGGGTTAGTTATTAGGTTGAGTTTTAGGGTTAGGTTTAGAGGTTAGTGTTAGTGTTAGTGTTAGGGTTAGTATTAGGGTTAGGGTTACGTTTATAATTAGGTTTAGTGTTAGGTTAGGGTTAGGGTTAGATTTAGGGTTAGGGTTAGGGTTAGGGTTTTGTTTAGGGCTAGCATTTAGTGTTAGGTTTAGTGTTATGGTTAAGGGTAGGGTTAGGTTGAGGTTTTGTGTTCGGTTTGGGTTAGGGCTAGAAGTTAGGTTTAGTGTTAGGTTTGGATTATTGTTAGGGATAGGTTTAGGGTTAGGGTTAGTGTTAGGGTTAGAAATTGGCTTAGTGTTAGGGTTAGGGTTAAAGTTAGAGTTAGAGTTAGGGTTAGGGTTAGATATTAGGTTTAGGGTTAGTGTTAGGGTTAGGTTTAGGGTTAGGGATAGTGATAGATTTAGGCTTAGGGTTAGGGTTAGGGATAGGCTTTGGATTAGACTTAGGGTTAGGGTTTAAGATTAGGGTTAGGGTTATTGTTAGGGTTAGGCTTAGGTTGAGGTTTAGATTTAGGGTTAGGGTTAGGATTAGTGTTATGCTTAGGTTTCAGGTCAGGTTTAGGGTTAGGGTCAGAGTTTAGCATATGTTTAGGTTTAGAGTTAGTGTTAGGTTAGGGTTAGGTTCTGGGTTAGATATTAGGGATAGTGTTGTTTTAGATTTAGAGTTAGTGTTAGGGTTAGTTTTATGATTAGAATTTAGAGTTAGGGCTAGGGTTAGGTATTACGGTCATTGTTAATGTTAATTTTATTGTTAGGGTTAGGGTTAGAGTTTATGGTTAGGGTATGGGTTAGTGTTCGTGTTAGGGATAGGGTTAGGTTTAGCGTTAGAGTTTAGGGTTAGAATTATGTTTAGGGTTATGACTAGCCTTAGGCTTATGGTAGGGTTATGGTTAGTGTTAGGGATTACAGTCAGGGTTAAAGTTAGTTTTAGGGTTAGGGTTAGGGTTAGAGGTAGGTTTAGGGTTAGAGTTTAGGGTTAGAATTAGGTTAGGGTTTGGGTTAGGGTTAGTGTTAGGTTTAGGATTAGAAGTTAAGGGTAGGGGTAGGGTTAGGGTTATGATTACTGGTAGGTTTAGGGTTAGGGTTAGGTGTTAGGTGTTAGGGAGTGGGCTATGGTTAGCCTTCGGGTTACGGTTAGTGCTAGTGCTACAATTATGTTTAGGGTTAGTGTTAGGGTTAGGGTTAGGATTAGCGTTAGGGTTATGGTTAGAGGTAAGCGTTAATTTTAGTGATAGAGTTTGGGGTTAGCGTTAGGGTTATGTTTAGGCTTAGAGGTTATGGTTAGGGTTAGTGTTAGGGTTAGGGTTAAAGCTTAGGTTGAGGATTAGGGTTATGGTTAGGGTTAGGAATATGTTTAGAGGGTAGTGTTAGGGTTAGGTTAGGGTTAGGGTTAGTGTTAGGTTAAAGGATAGGGTTAGGTTTAGTGTTAGGGTTAGGATTTCGGTGTGTTAGGCTTAGGTTTAGGATTAGGTTTAGGTTTAGGTTTAGGGATAGGGTTAGTGTTAGGGTTAAGTTTAGTTTCATGTTAGAGTTAGGGTTAGTGTTAGAGGGTGAGGGTGAGGGATAGGGTTAGGGTTACAGTTAAGGTTAGGGTTAGGGCTAGGGTTATGCTTAGTGGTTAGGGTTAGTGTTAGGGTTAGAGTTATGATTAGGGTTAGGTTTAAGTTTAGCATCGGGGTTAGAGGTTAGTGTTTGGGTTATCGTTAGCATTGGGGTTAGGGGTTAGGGTTACGTTTATAGTTCGTGTTCGTGTAAGGGTTACAGTTAGGGTTAGCATTTTGGTTAGGTTTACAGCTAGGTTTAGGATTAGTGTTAGGATTAGGGTTAGGGTTTGGGGGTTAGGATTAGGGTTAGGCTTAGGTTTTGGGTTAGGGTTAGTTTTAGGGTTATGGTAGGTTGAGGGATAATGTTAGGGTGAGAGGTTCGGTTTAGAGTTAGGGTTAGCCTTAGGGTTTTGTTTAGGGTTAGGGTTGGGGGGTCCGGGTTAGTGTTAGTGTTAGGGTTACGGTTTGTTTTAGGGTTGTAGTTAGGTTTAGGGTTAGGTTTAGAGTTAGGGATAGTGTTCAGTTTAGAGGTTAGAGTTAGGGTTAGGGTTAGCTTTACGGTTAGGGTTTGAGTTTAGGGTTTGGGTTAGGGTTAGGCTTAGGGTAGGAGCTTATGGTTAGTTGTTAGGGTTAGGGTTAGGGGTTAGTGTTATTGTTAGAGCTAGGTTTAGTGTTAGGTTTAAGGTAACGGTTTGTGTTTGGGTTAGGATTAAGTTTAGGGTTAGGTTTAGGCTTAGGGATAGGGTTAGGATTATGGGTCAGTGTTAAGGTTTAGTGTTATGGCTATGGTTAGCCTTAGGGTTAGTGTTACAGTTAGGTTTAGGGTTAGGGTGAGGGTTATGCTTAGGGTTAGCGTTAGACTTAGGGTTAGGAATTTCAGTTAGGGTTAGGGTTAGGTTTAGGGTTATAGTTAGGTTTATGGTTACAATTTGGGGTTAGGGTTCGGGTTAGAATTAGGGTTAGTGTTAGTGTTAGGGTTAGGGTTAAGTTTAGGTTTAGGGTTAGAGTTAGGGTTAGGTTTAGTGTTAGAGGGTTAGGGTTATGGTTAGTGTTAGGGTTACCATTAGGGTTAGGGTTACCATTAGGGTTAGGGTTACCATTAGGGTTAGTAATAGGGTTAGGGTTAGGTTTAAGGTTAGGGTTAGGTATAGGGTTAGGGGTTTGGGTTAGTGATATTGTTAGTGTTAGGTTTATGGGTGGGGTTTAGGGTCCACATTAGGGTTATGGTTAGGGTTAGATTAAGTGTTAGGGTTAGGTTTAGGGATTAGGTTTAGAGTGAAGGTTATTATTAGGGTTTGGGTTAGGGTTAGGCATAGGGTTAGTGCTATGGATAGGTATAGGTTTAGGGTTAGGGTTTGTGTTAGGGTTACAGTAAGGGTTTAGGCTTAGGGTTAGGATTAGAGTTAGGGTTCGAGTTACAGATGAGGTTTAGTGTTAGGGTTAGGGTTGGCGTTAGAAATAGAATTAGGGTTAGTGTTAGTGGATTTGGGTGAGGGTTAGGGTTACATTTAGGGTTAGGTTTAGGGTTCTGTTTATGCTTAGAGCTTAGGGTTATGGTTATGCTTAGGGTTAGGGTTCGTGTTAGGGTTAGGGTTAGGGTTAGCATGACCATTAGGGTTAAGGTTAGGATTTGTGTTAGGGTTACAGTAAGGGTTTAGACTTAGGGTTAGGATTAGAGTTAGGGTTAGGGTTACAGATGAGCTTTAGTGTTAGGGTTAGGGTTAGCGTTAGAAATAGAGTTAGGGTTAGAGTTAGTGGATTTGGGTGAGGGTTAGGGTTACATTTAGGGTTAGGTTTAGGGTTATGTTTATGCTTAGAGCTTAGGGTTATAGTTATGCTTAGGGTTAGGGTCTGTGTTAGGGTTAGGGTTAGGGTTAGCATGACCGTTAGGGTTAAGGTTAGGGTTAGAGTTTGGGTTAGGGTTAGAGGGTTAGGGTTAGGGTTAGAGTTAGTGTTAGGGTTAGGGTTAGGGTTAAGGTTAGGCTTTGGGTTAGTGTTACGGTTATGGTAGGGTTAGGGATAGAGGTTTGGTTTAAAGTTAGGGTTAGGCTTGGCCTTATGGGTAGCACTATGATAAGGGTTAGTTTTAGGGTTAGTGTGAGTGTCAGGATTAGTGTTACGGTTAGTGGTTCGGTTTTGCTTAGGTTTAGATTTAGTGGTAGAATTAGGGATAGGTTTCGGGTTAGAGGTGAGGTTTAGGGTTAGGGTTAGCGTTATTGTTAGAGTTAGAGGTTAGAGTTGGAGCTAGGGTTAGGATTAGGTTTAGATCTTATGGTTAGGTGTTAGTGTTAGATTTAGGGTTTAGGGTTAGGGTTAGGGTTAGGTTTAGGTGTTAGGGTTAGGGTTAGGGTTAGAATTAGGGTTAGGGTTAGAGTTAGGATTAGGGTTAGTGTTAGGGTTAGGGATAGGGATGAGGTTTATGGTAAGTATTAGGGTAAGGGTTAGGGTTAAATTTAGGTTTAGGGTTAGGCATTAGGTTTAGGTTAAGTGTTAGTGTTAAGTTTAGGATAGCGTTTGGGTTAAATGGTAGGGTTACCATTAGGGGTAGGGTTAGGTTTATGGTTAGGAGGTTAGGGTTAGTGTGAGGGTTAGTGTTAAGGTTATGTGTTAGAGTTGCGTTAGGTTTATGGTTAAGGTTACGATTAGGGATAGAGTTCGGGTTAGTGTTAGGGTTAGAGTTAGGCCTGGGTTAGAGGTTTCATATCAGGGTTATGTTTAGGGTTAGGGTTAGAGTTTCAGGTTAGAGTTAGTGTTATGGTTAGTGTGATGGTTAGGTTTAGGTTTAGGGGTTAGGGCTAGGGTTAGGGTTTGTGTTAAGATTATGGTTAGGGTTATGGTTAGGTTTAGGTTTAGGGTTAGGGTTCAGATTAGATGTTAGGGTTAGGGTTATGGTTATGATTAGGCTTAGAGGTTAGGGTTTGTCTTAGGGTTATGGTTAGGATTATAGTTAAGGTTAGGGTTAGAGATTAAGGTTAGTGTTAAGGTTACTTTAGGTGTAGGGTTAGGGTTAGGTTTAGAGGGATAGGGTTAGGGTCAGGGTTAGGGATAGGGTTAGCGTTAGGTTTAGGTTTAGGGTTAGAGTTTAGGGTTGGGGTTGGGGTTAGTGATAGGGTTATCATTAGAGTTAGGGTTTAGGGTAAGTGTTAGGGTTAGTGTTAGGTTTAATGTTAGTGTTAGGTTTATGTTTAGGGTTAGTGTTAGGGTCAGGGTTAATGTTAGGGTTAGGATTATGTTTAGTGTTAAGGTTAGGGTTGAGCTTAGAGATTTTGGTTTGGGTTAATGTTAGTGTTAGGGTTGGGGTTAGGGGTTGGGGATAGGAATAGTGTTAGGGTTTTGTTTGGGTTAGGGTTAGGCTTAGTGTTAGGGTTAGTGTTAGAGGGTTTGGGTTAGTGTTAGGGTTAGGTTTAGTGTTAGGGTTAGGGTTCATGTTAGGGATAGGGTTAGGGGTTAGGGTTAAGGTTAGTGTTCGGGTTCTTCTTGGGATAGATTTAGGGTTAGGGTTAGGGTTAGTGTTAATATTAGGGTTACGTTTATGTTTAGGGTTAGGGTTAGGCTTAGAGGGCTGGGTTATGTTTAGGTTTAGGGTTTGGGTTAGTGTTAGTGTTATGGTTGGCGTTGGGTTAGGTTTGGGTTATGGTTAGGGTTGGGGTTAGTGTTAGGGTTCAGGTTAGAGTTTTGGGTAATGTTAGGTTAGGGTTAGGTTTTGGGTTATGGTTGTGTTTAGGGTTATGGTTAGGGTTAGGTTGACCGTTCAAGTTAGAGTTTAGGCTTAGGGTTATGGTTAGGGTTACGTTTAGGTTTAGAGGTTAGGTTTAGGGTTAGAGTTTTGGGTTAGAGCTTGGTTAGGGTTAGGGTTAGGATTAGGGTTACGGTTAGTGTTACGGTTCGGGTTAGAGGTTAGGGTTAGGGTTAGTGTTACGTTTAGGGTTAGAGTTTAAGGTTGGGGTTAGGTTTAGGGTTAGGGTTACGTTTAGGTTTAGAGTAAGATTATGGTTAGGGTTAGAGATTTGGGTTAGGGTTATTGTTAGGGTTAGGTTTAGTTTAAGAGGCATGGTTAGGTTTACTGTTAGTGTTAGTCTTATGTTTATTGTTAGAGGTTAGCGTTAGGTTTAGGGTTAGAGATTGGGGTTGGGTTAGGGTTAGGGTTTGGCTTAGAGGTTAGGGTTAGATTTAGGCTAAATGTTAAAGCTTAGGTTTGGGGTTAGGGTGAGTGTTAGTGTTAGGGTTAGAAGTTGGTTTAGTGTTAGGTCTAGTTTTAGGGTCACTTTTAGGGTTAGGTTTATGGTTAGGTTTAAGGTTTAGTTGGTAGGGATAGTGTTAGGCTTACGGTTAGTTTTAGGGTTAGTTTATGGTTAGGGTTAGGGATAGTGTTAGTGTTATGGGTAGGGTTAATATAGGGTTAGTGTTAGGGTTTTTGTTAGGGTTAGGTTTAGGGTTATGGTTAGAGTTTAGCGTTAGGTTTAGTGATAGAGTTTGGGGTTAGGGTTAGGGTTAGTGTTAGGCTTAGAGGTTATGGTTAGAGTTAAAGTTAGGGTTAGGTTTAAAGCTTAGGTTTATGGTTAGGGTTAGCGTTAGCGTTAGGGTTAGGGTTATGGTTGGAGTTAGGGTTACAGATTTGGTTTAGTGTTAAGGTTAGGGTTAGGGATAGGGTTAAGTGTTGGTGTTAGGTATAGTGTTAGGATTAGTTTTATGGGTAGGTTTAGGGTTAGGGATTAGGGTTAGGGTTAGGTTTAAGGTCAGGGTTAGGGTTAGGGTTAGAGTTTAGGGTTAGGATTAGCTTTGGGGTTAGTGTTAGACCTAGGGTTAGGTTTAGGGTTAGATATTAGGGTTAGGGTTAGGTTTAGGGTTAGAGTTAGGGTTAGGGTTAGTTATATCATTAGAATTTAGGGTTAGGTTTAGGGTTAGGGTTAAATATTACAGTCAGGGTTATGGTTAGTTTTAGGGTTAGGGTTAGTGTTAGGTTTAGGCATTAAGGTTAAATTTTGGGTTAGGATTATGGTGAGTATTAGGGTTAGGTTTGGGTTAGGGTTAGGTTTAGGGTTAGAGTTTAGGGTTAGGGTTAGTGTTAGTGTTGGTTTTAGGGTTAGGGTTAGGTTTAGCATTAGAATTTAGTGTTAGAATTACATTTAGGTTAGGATTAACCTTAGGCTTATGGTAGAGTTAGGGTTAGGGTTAGGTATTACGGTCAGGGTCAAAGTTAGTTGTAGTGTTAGGGTTAGGGTTAGAGTGTAGGGTTAGAATTAGGTTTAGGGTTAAGTTTATGGTTATTGTTAGGATTAGGATTAGATATTAGGTTTAGGGATAGGGCTAGGGTTATGATTACTGTTAGGCTTAGGTTAGTGTTAAGGTTAGGGTTAGGTGTTAGGTGTTAGGGAGAGTGTTATGGTTAGGCTTCGGGTTACAGTTAGTGTTAGTGTTACGATTAGGTTTAGGGTTAGTGTAAGGGTTAGGGTAATGGTTTTGGTTTGGGTTAGGTTTATGGTTATTTTCAGGCTTATGTTTAGGGTTAGGGTTAGGCGTTATGTTTTAGGGATAGGGTTAGGTTTAGGGTTAGGGTGAGTGTTAGTGCTAGGTTTAGATTTACGGTTAGGTTTAGTGTTACGGATAGTGTTAGGGTTATTCTTAAGGTTAGGGTTAGGGTTATTTTTAGGTTTACAGATAGGGTTGGGATTAGTGTTAGGGTTATTGTTAGAGGTTAGCATTAATTTTAGTGTTAGAGTTTGGGGTTATCGTCAGTGTTACTGTTAGTCTTAGAGGTTATATTTAGGGTGAGTGTTAGGATTAGGGTTAAAGCTTAGGTTTAGGGTAATGTTTATGGTTAGGTTTAGGGTTAGGGTTAGAGGTTAGTTTTAGGGTTAGGTTAGGGTTAGTGTTAGGGTTAGATTTAGGTTTAGCTTTAGGTTAGGGTTAGGTTTAGGGTTAGTTTTAGGTTTAGGGTTAGGGTGAGGGATAGGGTTACGGTTAGGCTTTGGGTTATGGTTAGAGATAGGGTTAGGGTTATGGTTAGGGTTAGGGGTAGGTTGAGGTTTAGGGTTAGGGTTGGGGTTATGCTTAGAAGTTAGGTTAATTTTAGGTTTAGGGTGAGGTTTCCAGATAGGTTAGTGTTAGGGTTAGGGTTAGAGATAGAGGTTAAGGTTAGGTTTAGGTTTAGGTTTAGCGTTAGGGTTATGGTTAGGGTTAAAGTTAAAGATTAGTGTTAGTGTTAGGGTTAGTGTTATTGTTAGACTTTAGGGTTAGTGCTAGGGTGACGTTTGAGTTAATGTTAGGGTTAGGTTTAGGGTTAGAGTTTAGGATTAGGGTGAGGGTTAGGGTTAGGGTTAATGTTAGGATAAGAAGTTACTGTTAGGGGTAGAGTTAGGGTTATGATTACGGTTGGGGATAGGGTTTTTGTTAGGGTTAGGGATAGGTGTTAGGGAGAGGGTTAGGGTTAGGCTGTGGGTTACGGTTAGTGTTAGGGTTACGATTAGGTTTAGGGTTAGGTTTAGGGTTAGGGTTACTGTTAGGGTTAGTGTTAGGTTTAGTGTTAGGTGTAGGGTTAGGTTTAGGTTTAGGTTTAGGTGTTAAGTGTTAGGGATAGGTTTCTGGTTAGGCTTAGTGTTAGGGTAAGTGTTAGGTTTATGGTTAGGGTTAGGGTTAGTTTTATGGTTAGGGTTAGGGATTAAGTGTTATGGATAGGATTAGGGTTAGGGTTATGTTTAAAGGTTAGTGTTAGGTTTAGTGTTAGAGTTTGATGTTAGTGTTATGGTCAGTGTTAGACTTTGAGTTTACGGTTAGGGTAGTGTTAGGGTTAGCGTTAAAGCTTAGGTTTTGGGTTAGGGTTAGGATTAGGGTTAGTGTCAGGTTTAGTGTTAGGGTTAGGGTTAGAGGTATGGGTTAGGGTTATGGTTAGGATCAGGGTTATGGTTAGGGTTAGGTTTACGATTATGCTAGGGTTAGGGTTAGAGTTAGGGTTAGGTATACAGTCAGGTTTAAGGTTAGTATAAGGGTTAGAGTTAGGGATAGGGATTAATGTTAGGTTTATGGTTATGGTTATGGTTATGGTTATGGTTATGATTATGGTTATGGTTATGGTTAGGTTTAGGGTTAGGGTTAGAGTTAGAGTTAGGGTTAGGGTTAGGGTTAGAAGTTAGGATTAGGGGTAGGGTTAGGTTTATGGTTACAGTTAGGGTTAGGGTTAGTGTTAGGTTTAGGCGTTAGGTGTTAGGCAGAGGGTTAAGATTAGACTTCGGGTTATGGTTAGCGTTAGGGTTACGCTTAGGTATAGGGTTAGGCTTAGGTTTAATGTTAGGTTTTGGTTTACCATTAGGGTTAGTGTCAGATGTTAGGGTTAGGATTAGGGGTAGGGTTAGGGTTAACGTTAGGGTTAGGTTTAGTGTTAGTGTTAAAGTTAGTGTTAAGTTTTGGTTTAGGGTTTTGGTTAGAGGATAGCATTAGGTTTATGGTTAGTGTTTGGGTTTAGGGTTAGAGTTAGGGATTAGGCTTAGATGTTATGCTTAAGGTTAGGGCTAGTGTTAGGGATAAAACTTAGGTTTAGGGTTAGGGTTTTGGTTAGGTTTAGGGTTAGGGTTACTGTTAGGGTTAGAAGTTTTTTTTAATGTTTGTGTTAGGGTTAGTTTTAGAGTTAGAGTTAGTGTTACGGTTAGATGTAAGGATTAGGTTCAGTGTTAGTGTTAGGGTTTGTGTTACTCTTAGACCTTAGGGATAAGGTTAGGGGTTATGTTTAGAGGTTAGCGTTAGGTTTAGGGTTAGAGTTTGGGTTTAGGTTTAGGAGTAGGGTTAGGCTTATATGTTATGGTAAAGTTTAGGGTTATGGATAGAGATAAAACTTAGGTTTAGTGTTAGGTTTAGGGTTACCGTTAGTGATAGGGTTAGTATTAGAGTTAGGTTTAGGTGTTAGGGTAAGGGTTAGGGTTACGCTTCGGCTTATGGTTTCTGTTAGGTTACGATTATGTTTAGGTTAAGGGTTAGGGTTAGGTTTAGGGTTATTTTTAGGGTTAGGTTTAGGGTTAGCTGTTAGTGATAGTGTTAGGGTTAGGGTTAGGGTTAGGTTTATGGTCAGTGTTAGAGGTTATGGTTAGTGTTAGGGTTAAGGTTAGGGTAAAGTTTAGGTTTAGTGTTAGTTTTAGGGTTAGTGTTAGGGTTAGTATTAGGGTTACGGTAGGGGTTAGGTGTTAGAGAAGGGGTTAGGCTTAGGATACGGGTTATGTTTTGTGTTAGTTTTTGATTAGGTTTAGGTTAAGGGTTAGTTTTAGGGTTAGGTTTAGGGTTAGGGTTATGGGTTATGTGTTAGTGATAGGGTTAGGTTTACAGTTAGTGTTAGTGTTAGGGATAGTATTAGGGTTAGGGTTAGGTTTAGGTTTAGTGTTAGTGTTAGGTTTAGGTTTTGGCTTAGAGGTTTTGGTTAGCGTTAGGATTAAGGTTAGGGTTAAAGCTTAAGTTTAGTTTTAGGTTTAGGGTTAGTGTTAGGGAAAGGGTTATGCTTTGACTTGTGGTTACCATTAGGGTTATGGATACGATTAGGTTAGTATTTGGGTTAGGGTTAGTGTTAGGTTTAGGGTTAGGGTTAGGTTTAGGGTTAGGTTTTGGATTAGGCTTTGTGTTAGGGTTAGGGTTAGGTTTAGCGTTTGGGTGTTAGGGATAGGGGTAGCGCTAGGCCATGGGTTATGGTTAGGGTTAGGCTTACAATTAGGTTAGGCTTAGGGTTAGGGTTAGTGTTAGCGTTAGCATTTGCTTTAGATTTATGGTTAGTTTTACGGTTAGTATTAGAGTTAGGAATTAGGTGTTAGGGATAAAGTTGTATTTAGGGTTAGGGTTAGGGTTAGGTCTAGGGTTAGGTTTAGGTTTAGAGTTTAGTGTTAGGGTTAAGCTTAGGGTTAGGGTTAGGGTTAGAGCTAGAGTTATAGTTGGATTTAGGTTTAGATATTAGGGTTAGGTTTAGTGTTATGGTTAGAGTTTAGGGTTAGGATTAAGGTTAGAGTTAGGGTTAAGTTTAGGGTTAGTGTTAGGTTTAGGCTTAAAACTTAGGTTTAGGGTTAGGGTTTGTCTTAGTCACTTTTTACTTGTCACTGACACAAAATACCTGAAGCCCAATGTAGAGAAAGGAAAGGTTTATTTCTTACAGTTTTTGGAGGTTTCAGTCCACACTCAGTTGTCTCCAAGACAGGCAGGCATCGCTGGGCTCCAGTTCATGGCAGCTGCCAACAGCAAACTCGAACCAGCAAAGAGAAAGACACACCTTATCCTGCCATAACATCACATCCTGGCTCCACCCCTATATGGGTGGAGCACTGACACCATCAATCCAAGCACTATACAATGAACCATCACTAATGAACAATGCAAACTCATGTGGCCTGAGGGCCACAAACATAAACCATGACATTCCACCCCTGGCCCCCAAGACTCATGTACATCCTTTATACAAAAGACATTTAGTCCACCTCCAAGAGTTGCCAAAGTCCTAACAGCTTCAACATTGCTGAAAAATCCAAGTCTCAAGTCTCCTCCAAGATCTATGGCAAACTCTTAACTGTAAGCCCCTGTACAAAAGAAACAAGGTTAAACATTTCTGAAATGCAAAGGCACAAGATAAACATTACCATTCCAAAAGTTACAAACAAAAGAATAGAAAGCATTCAAAACAAAGCAATTCCAACATTCAGCAGGGCAAATATTAAGTCCTAGAGTTCCACAGTCAGCATCTGAAGCAATCTGGTTGCAAGTTCCAAAAGCCTTGGGTGATTCCACCCCCAGGACACTTCCAGCGATTTCAACTCCCGCAGCTTTTCTCTTAAATCCTCTCTGCTCGCTTTTTGCAGCTTTCCTTGGATCATCTATGTTCCTGGCTTTTCCAAACTTCTCGGGTCTCCACTGTACCTTTGGCTTCACACTTACATTTTCACAAATTGCCCTCTCAGGGGCACACTGCTTGGCCAGCCTGGCCCTTTGCAATCCAGGTGGAAGCCTTCTTACCCTCAGAATTTGTGCATTTTCTTTGCACCTAAAATCAGCACCTTGTGGATGTTGCCAAGGTTTGCTGCTAGCTGCAGCAGTAGCCAGGCTTTTCTCTCTCTTGGCTGTAGGGGTCAGTTGCCTGGATCGCAGGGCTCTGTTTACCTGATTGTGATGAAAAGCTTCTCTATGTTGCCGCCTTTCTGGAAACTCATGTGGCCTCTGTCGCCATTCTGGAACCTCACATGGCTTCTGTCGCCATTGTGGAACCTCACGTGGCCTCTGTTGCCATACTGGAACTTCACTTGGCCTCTGTCGCCATTCTGGAGCATGGCACTCTGTAGATTTTTCCTCTGAGCAAAAATTTTCATCTTTGCTGTGAGGCTGCACAGGGTGTGGACTTGCTTCCTGGGATGCCCAGGTGCTATCTTTCTTATCTCTCTGTTTCTCCTCAGGAATCGAAATCTCAACTCTGTCTTTGCAATCCACACCCTTCCTGGAATTTTCCTTCAGGCCAAACTCACAGCATTGTACATTATCCTGCTGGGCTCTTTGCTCCTGATTTGAAACATAAAGCTGGCTAAAAGCTCCCAACAATAGCCATGCTACAGCCTCAATGTTCGGTTGCTTTTTAATTTGTTTTTCAAGATTAATCAGTCCATTGCCCTTTGTGTCAGTCTCAGGCAAAGTCTCTGGGCAGGAGCAAAATGCAGACAAACTTTCTGCCAAGCCATAACACATATCATGGAGAGTCCAACAACCAATGCAGTCCTTTCCAGCAGAAACCTCCCAAGCCTGGTCTTTACCAAGAGGCTTTCTATCATCAGCCTTCTGGTCTCTTGAGCTCTGACCAGAATCTCCTCTACAGAACAGCCTAAGCTGCTCCAGCTCTATGCTTCCAGGCGACATGTCCAAACCTTTCCAAACTCCGCCCATAGCCATTTCCAAAGCCTCTTGAAAAACATAACCAGGTATAGTCACAGCAAACGACCCCACTCCTCGGTACCAAATTTCTGTCTTAGTTACTTTTTACTTGTCGCCGAGACAAAATACCTGAAGCCCAAAGTTGGGAAAGGAAAAGTTTATTTCTTACAGTGTTTGGAGGTTTCAGTCCATACTCAGTTGGCTCCAAGACAGGCAGGCATGGCTGGGCTCCAGTTCGTGGCGGCCGCCAACAGCAAACTCAAACCAGCAAAGAGAAAGAGACACCTTCTTCCTGCCATTACATTACATCCTGGCTCCACCCCTATATGGGTGGAGCACTGACACCATCAATCCAAGCACTATACAATGAACCATCACAAATGAACAATGCAAACTCATGAGGCCTGGGGGCCACAAACATAAACCATGACAGGGTTAGGGTTAGGGTTAGTGTTAGGGTTAGGTTTTGGGTCAGGGGTAGGGTTAGGGTTAGAGTTTAGTGTTAGGTTTAGGGTTAGGGTTATTGTTAGGGTTAGAGTTAGGTTTAGGGTTAGATATTAGGGTTAGGGTTAGGGTTAGCGTTAGTGTTAAGGTTAGGGTTAGTTTTAGGATTAGAATTTAGGGTTAGGGTTAACTATTACGGTCAGGGTTAGTATTAGTTTTAGGGTTAGGCTTAGGTTTAGGGATTAAGGTTAGATTTTGGGTTAGGGTTATGGTGATTATTAGGGTTAGGTTTTGGGTTAGGGTTAGATTTAGAGTTTAGGGTGAGGGTTAGGGTTAGTGTTAGGGTTAGGTTTAGGGTTAGGTTTAGCATTAGAATTTAGAGTTAGAATTATGTTTAAGGTTAGGATTAGGCTTAGGGTTATAGTAGGGTTAGGATTTGGGATAGATATTATGTTCAGGATTAAAGTTAATTTTAGGGTTAGGGTTAGGGTTAGAGTTTAGTGTTAGAATTAGGTTTAGGGTTAGTGTTAGGATTAGGATTAGAAGCTAGGGTTAGGTGTTAGGTGTTAGGGAGAGGGTTATGGTTAGGCTTCGGGTTACCGTTAGTGTTAGTGTTACGATTAGGTTAAGGGTTAGGGTTAGGGTTAGGTTGACGGTTAGTTTCAGGCTTAGGTTTAGGGTTAGGGTTAGGGGTTAGGGATAGGGTTAGGTTTACAGTTAGGCTTAGTGTTAGGTTTAGGTTTATGGGTAGGTTTAGGGTTATGCTAAGGGTTAGGGTTAGGGTTAGTTTAGGTTTAGGGTTAGGATTATTGTTAGGTTTATGGTTAGAGGTTAGCGTCAATTTTAGTGTTAGGATTAGGTTGAGGTTTAGGATTAGGTTTAGGTTTATGGTTAGAAGTTAGGTTTAGTGTTAGGTTTAGGGTTAGGGATCCAGATAGGTTAGTGTTAGGGTTAGGGTTAGGGTTAGAGGTTAAAGTTAGGTTTAGGGTTAGGTTTAGTGTTAGGGTTATGGTTAGGGTTAATGTTAAAGATTAGTGCTATTGTTAGGGTTAGTGTTAGGGTTAGTGCTTGGGTGAGGTTAGGATTAGTTTTAGGGTTAGAGTTTAGGGTTAGGGTTAAGTTTACGTTTAGGGTTAATGTTAGGATAAAAAGTTACTGTTAGGGGAAGGGTTACGGTTATGGTTACGGTTAGGTTTAGGGTTATTGTTAGGGTTAGAGATCAGGGTTAGGTGTTAGGGAAAGGGTTAGGGTTAGGCTGTGGGTTATGGTTAGTGTTAGGATTACGATTAGGTTTAGGGTTAGGTTTAGGGTTAGGGTTAGGTTTACAGTTAGTTGTAGGGTTAGGTTTAGGGTTAGGGTTAGGGGTTAAGTGTTAGGAATAGGATTCTGGTTAGGCTTAGGGTTGGGGTAAGAATTATGGTTAGGTTTAGGTTTACGGTTAGTTTTATGGTGTGGGTTAAGGTTAGGGTTAGGGATTAAGTGTTAGTGATAGGATTTGTATTATGGTTAGGGTTAGGGTTACGGTTACGGTTATGGTTACGTTTAGGGCTAAGTTTACGGTTAGGTTTATGGTTAAGGTTAGTTTTAGTGTTAGGGTTAGGCTTTAGGGTTAGGGTGAGTGTTAGGGTTAGGGTTAGGATTAGTGTTAGGATTATGTTTAGAGGTTAGTGTTACATTTGTGTTAGAGTTTGATGTTAGGGTTATGGTTAGGGTTAGGCTTAGAGTTTATGGTTAGGGTTAGTGTTAGGGTTAGCGTTAAATCTTAGGTTTTGGCTTAGGGTTAAGATTAGTGTTAATGTTAGGCTTCGTGTTAGGGTTAGTGTTAGAGGTATGGGTTAGGGTTATGTTTAGGATAAGGGTTATGGTTAGTGTTAGGTTTAGGGTTATGCTAGGGTTAGGGTTAGGGTTAGGGTTAGGGTTAGGGTTAGGGTTAGGTATAGAGTCAGGTTTAAGGATAGTTTAAGGGTTAGGGTTAGGTTTAGGTATTAATGTTAGGTTTACGGTTATGGTTGTGGTTATGTTTATGGTTTAGGTTTAGGATTAGGGTTAGAGTTAGGGTTAGGTTTAGGGTTAGGGTTAGGGTTAGGGTTAGAAGTTAGGATTAGGGGTAGGGTTAGGTTTATGGTTACATTTAGGGTTAGGGTTAGTGTTAGTGTTAGGGTTAGGCGTTAGGTGTCAGGCAGAGGGTTAAGATTAGACTTCGGGTTATGGTTAGCGTTAGGGTTACGCTTAGGTATAGGGTTAGACTTAGGTTTAGTGTTAGGGTTTGGTTTACCGTTAGGGTTAGTGTCAGATGTTAGGGTTAGGGTTAGGGTTAGGGTTAATGTCAGGATTAGGTTTAGTGTTACAGTTAGAGTTTAGGGTTAGGGTTAGGGTTAAGGTTAGGTTTAGGGTTATGGTTATAGGATAGCATTAGGTTTATGGTTAGAGTTTGGGTTTAGGGTTAGGTTTAAGGATTAGAGTTAGAGGTTATGCTTAAGTTTAGATCTAGGGTTAAGGTTAAACTTAGGTTTAGGTTTAGGGTTATGGTTAGGGTTATGGTTAAGGTTATGGTTAGGTTTAGGGTTAGGGTTAGGGTTACTGTTAGGGTTAGAAGTTTTTTTAGTGTTAGGGTTAGGGTTAGTGTTAGAGTTAGAGTTAGGGTTAGGGTTAGATGTAAGGATTATATTCAGTGTTAACGTTAGTGTTTGTGTTACTGTTAGACCTTAGGGATAAGGTTAGGGTTATGTTTAGAGGTTAGCATTAGGTTTATGGTTAGAGTTTGGGTTTAGGGTTAGGATTAGGTTTAGGCTTATATGTTATGGTTAAGTTTAGGGTTATGGATAGAGATAAAACTTAGGCTTCAGGTTACGGTTTCTGTTAGGTTACGATTATGTTTAGGTTTAGGGTTCCAGTTAGGTTTAGGGTTAGTTTTAGGGTTAGGGTTAGGGTTAGGGTTAGGGTTTGAGTTAGGGGTTAGATGTTAGTGATAGTGTTATGGTTAGGCTTAGTTTTAGGTTTACGGTTAGTGTTAGAGGTTATGGTTAACGTTAGGGTTAAGTTTAGGGTTAAAGTTTAGGTTTAGTGTTTGGTTTAGGGTTAGGGTTAGGGTTAGTGTTAGGGGATACGCTTTGGCTAAGGGTTACCATTAGGCTTAGTGTTATGGTAGGATTAGGATTAGGGTTAGGTATTACGGTCAGTGTTATAGTTAGTTTTAGGGTTACAGTTAGGGTTAGAGTTTAGGGTTAGAATTAGGTTTAGGGTAAGGGTTAGGGTTAGTGTTGGGATTAGGATTATAAATTAGGGTTAGGTGTTAGGTGTTAGGGAGAGGGTTATGGTTTGGATTCGGGTTACGGTTAGTGTTAGTGTTACAATTAGGTTAAGGGTAGGGTTAGGGTTTGGGTTAGGGTTAGGTTTACGGTTAGTTTCAGGCTTAGGTTTGGCTTAAGGGTTCTGGGTTAGGGTTAGGGTTAGCGTTAGGTTTATGGTTAGGGTTAACGTTAAAGTTTAGTGTTACTGTTAGTGTTAAGGTTAGTGTTAGTGTTAGATTTCAGGGTTAGTGCTAGGGTGAGGTTAGGGTTAGTGTTAGGGATAGGTTAGTTTAGAGTTAGGCTTGGGTTACGGTTAGTGTTAGGGTTACAATTAGGTTTAATGTTAGTTTTAGGTTTAGGGTTACAGTTAAGGTTAGTGTTAGGATTAGGATTAGAAGTTAGGGTTAGGTGTTAGGTGTTAGGCAGAGAGTTAAGATTAGACTTAGGGTTATGTTTTGCGTTAGGGTTATACTTAGCTTTAGGGTTAGGCTTAGGTTTAGTGTTAGGGTTTGGTTAACAGTTAGGGTTAGGGTTAGTGTTAGGGTTAAGGTTAGGGTTAGGGTTAAGGGTAGAGTTTAGTGTTAGGGTTAGGGTTAGTGTTAGGTTTAGGGTTAGAAGTTAGGGTTAGGGGTAGGGTTAGGTTTATGGTTACAGTTAGGGTTAGTTTTAGTGTTAGGGTTAGGGTTAGACATTAGGTGTTAGGCAGAGGGTTAAGATTAAACTTCGGGTTATGGTTAGCATTAGGGTTACGCTTAGGTTTTAGGGTTAGGATTAGGTATAGTGTTAGGGTTTGGTTTACGGTTAAGGTTAGGGTTAGGTGTTAGGGTTAGTGTTAGGCTTAGTTTTAGGGTTAGGGTTAGTGTTATGGGTAGAGTTTAGGGTTAGGGTTATGGTTAGGGTTAGGTTTAGGGTTAGAAGTTAGTGTTAAGGGTAGTGTTAGGTTTATGGTTACAGTTAGGGTAGGGTTAGTGTTAGAGGTAGGTTTAGATGTTAGGTGTTAGGCAGAGGGTTAAGATTAGACTTCGGGTTATGGTTAGCGTTAGGGTTCGCTTAGGTTTAGGCTTAGTCTTAGGTTTAGTGTTAATGTTTGGTTTACGGTTAGGGTTAGATGTTAGGGTTTGGGTTACTGTTAGGGTTAAGGTTAGTGCTCGGCTTAGTGTTACGGTTAGAGTTTAGGTTTAGGTTAGGGTTAGTGTTATGGTTAAGTTTAGGGTTAGGGTTATGGTTAGAGGATAGCGTTAGGTTTATGGTTAGAGTTTGGGTTTAGGGTTAGAGTTAGGGATTAGGGTTAGAGATTATGCTTAAGGTTAGGGCTAGGGTTAGGGTTAAAACTTAGGTTTAGGGTTAGGTTTAGGGTAGGTTTTGGTTTAAGGTTAGGGTTACTGTTAGGGTTAGATGTTGTTTTAATGTTAGGGTTAGGGTTAGTGTTAGAGTTAGAGTTAGGGTTAGATGTTAGTATTAGGTTTAGTGTTAGCGTTATGGTTAGTGTTAGAGTTGGACCTTAGGGTTAAGGTTGGGGTTATGCTTAGAGTTTAGCGTTAGGTTTAAGGTTACAGTTTGGGTTTAGAGTTAGAATTCGGTTATGGTTATATGTTATGGTTAAGTTTGGGTTATGGTTAGGGAAAAAAACTTAGGTTTACTGTTAGTGTTAAGGTTAGGGTCAGTGTTAGGGTTAGTATTAGGGTCAGGGTTTAGGTTTAGGTGTTAGGGAAAGGGTTAGGGTTAGGCTTTGGGTTATGGTTTTTAGTTAGGTTACAATTAGGTTGAGGTTTAGTTTTATGGTTAGGTTTAGGGTTAGTTTTATGGTTAGGTTTAGGGTTAGGTTTAGGGGTTAAATGTTAGTGATAGGGTTAGGCTTAGGGTTAGGGTTAGGTTTAGGCTTAGGGTTAAGTTTACGGTTAGTGTTAGTGTTAGGGATAGTATTAGGGTTAGGGTTAGGGTTAGGTTTAGTGTTACTGTTAGGGTTAGGTGTTATGTGTTAGGGAGAGGGTTAGTGTTAGGGTTTGTGTTACGTTTAGGTTTAGGGTTACGATTAGTTTTAGGCTTAAGGTTACAGTTAGGTTTAGGGTTAGGTTGAGGTTTATGGTTAGGGTTAAGGTTAGTGTTAGGTTTAGGGGTACTGTTTAGGGTAAGGGTGAGGTTTAGGGTTAGATTTACAGTCAGTTTTAGGGTTAGGGATAGGTTTGGCTTAGTGTTAGGTTGAGAGTTATGGTTAAGTCGAGGTTTAGGTTTAGGGTTAGGGTTAGAAGTTAGGTTTAGGGTTAGTGTTAGGGTTAGGGTTAGAGGTTAGTGTTAGTATTAGGGTTATGATTGGGTTTAGTGTTGGGGTAAAGGGTTACTTGTTAGAGAGACGGTTATGGATAGGCTTCGGGTTACGGTTAGTTTTAGTGTTACAATTAGGTTTGAGTTATGGTTTGGGTTTGTTTTACCGTTAGGGTTAGGGTTAGGGTTAGTGTTAGGTTTAGTTTTAGGGTTATGGTTTGCGTTTGATTTACCGTTAGTTTTAACGTTAGGGTTAGGGCTAGGGTTAGGTGTTAGGTATTAGCGTTAGCGTTAGGATTAGTGTTAGTGTTAGGTTTGGGTTAGGGATACTGTTAGGTTTAGCCTTAGGGTTAGGGTTAGGGATAGGGTTCGATTTAGGCTTAGGATTAGGGTTGAGGGTTAGGGGTAGCCTTAGGGTTATTGTTAGGGTTAGGGTTAGGTTGTGATTTACGTTTAGGGTTAGGGTTAGGGTTAGGGTTAGGGTTAGTGGTAGTGTTGGCTTAGGTTTCACTTCAGGGGTAGGGTTAGGGTTAGAGTTTAGGGTTAGTTTTAGGGTTAGGGTTAGTGTTAGGCTTAGGGTTAGGTTTAGGGATAGATATTAGGGTTAGGGTTAGGTTTAGGGTTAGTGTTAGGGTTAGGGTTAGATTTATGATTAGAATTTAGGGTTAGGGTTAAGTATTACGGTCAGGGTTAGGATTAGCTTTAGGGTTAGTGTTAGGGTTAGGTTTAGGGATTAAGGTTAGATTTTGGATTAGGGTTGTGGTGATGATTAAAGTTAGATTTTGGGTTAGGGTTAGGGTTAGAGTTTAGGGTTAGGGTTAGGGTTAGTGTTCTGGTTAGGGTTAGGGTTAGGGTTAGGTTTAGCATTAGAATTTAGCTTTAGAATTATGTTTAGGGTTAGGATTAGGCTTAGGGTTATGGTAGGGTTAGGATTAGGGTTAGGTATTACGGTCAGGGTTAAAGTTAGTTTTAGGGTTAGGTTTAGAGTTTAGGGTTAGAATTAGGTTTAGGGTTAGGGGTAGGGTTAGTGTTAGGATTCGGATTAGAAGTTAGGGTTAGTTGTTAGGTGTTAGGGAGAGGGTTATTGTTAGGCTTTGGGTTACGGTTAGTGTTAGTGTTACGATTAGGTTAAGGGTTATGGTTAGGTTTAGGGTTAGGTTTATGTTTACGGTTAGTGTCAGGCTTAGAGTTAGGGGTTAGGTATTAGGGATAGGATTAGGGTTAGGGTTAGGGTTAGGGTTAGTGTTAGGTTTAGGTTTATGGTTAGGTTTAGGGTAATGGATAGTGTTAGGGTTATGCTAAGGGTTAGGGTTAGGGTTAGGCTTAGGGTTAGGGTTAGGATTAGTGTTAGGGTTATGGTATGAGGTTAGCATTAATTTTAGTGTTAGGTTTAGGTTGAGGTTTAGAGTTCGGGTTAGGGTTATGGTTAGAAGTTAGTTTTAGTGTTAGGTTTAGGGTTAGGGTTCCAGATAGGTTAGTGTTAGTTTTATGGTTAGGGTTAGAGGTTAATGTTAGGTTTAGTGTTAGGGTTAGCATTAGGGTTATAGTTAGGGTTAACTTTAAAGGTTCGTGTTAGTGTTAGGGTGAGTGTTAGGGTTAGAGTTTAGAGTTAGTGCTAGGATGAGGTTAGCGTTAGTGTTAGGGTTAGGTATAGAGTTAGAGTTTAGGGTTAGGGTTAGGGTTAGGTTTAGGATTATGGTTAGTTTTAGGATAAGAAGTTACTGTTAGGGATAGGGTTAGGTTTATGGTTATGGTTAGTGTTGGGGTTATTGTTAGGATTAGGTATAGGGGTTAGGTGTTAGGGAGAGTGTTAGTGTTAACTGCAGGTTACGGTTAGTGTTAGGGTTACAATTAGGTTTAGGTTTAGGTTTAGTGTTAGGATTGCAGTTATGGTTAGTGTTAGGGTTAGGTTTACAGTTAGTTGTAGGATTAGGTTTAGAGTTAGGGTTAGGGATTAAGTGTTAGGGATAGGATTCTTGTTAGGCTTAGTGTTAGGGTAAGGGTTATAGTTAGGGATAGGTTTACGGTTATTTTTATGGTTAGGGTTTTTGTTAGATTTAGGGATTAAGTGTTAGGGATAGGATTAGTGTTATGTTTAGAGTTAGGGTTACAGTTACAGTTAATGTTAGGGTTAGGTTTACAGTTAGGTTTAGGGTTAAATTTAGTTTTAGTGTTAGGGTTAGGCTTTAGGGTTATGTTTAAGGTTAGGATTAGGATTACTGTTAGGTTTATGTTTGGAGGTTAGCATAAGTTTTAGTGTTAGACTTTGATGTTAGGGTTATGGTTAGGGTTAGGCTTAGTGTTTATGGTTAGGGTTAGTGTTAGGGTTAGCATTAAAAGTTAGGTTTTGGGTTAGGGTTAGGGTTAGCATTAGGGTTAGTGTTAGGGTTAGTTTCATGGTTAGGGTTAGAGGTATCGGTTAAGGTTATGGTTATGGTTAGGGTTAGGGTTAGGTTTAGGGTTAAGGTTATGCTAGGATTAAGGTTCGGGTTAGGTATTTCAGTCAGGTTTAGGGTTAGTTTAAGGGTTATGGTTAGGGTTAGGCTTAGGGTTAGGGATTAATGTTAGTTTTACGGTATGGTTATGGTTATGGTTATGGTTAGGGTTAGGGTTAGAAGTTAGGGTTAGGGGTAGGGTTAGGTTTATGTTTACAGTTAGGGTTAATGTTTGTGTTATTGTTAGGGTTAGGGGTTATGTGTTAGGCAGAGGGTTAAGATTAGCCCTCTGGTTTTTGTTAGTGTTAGGGTTAAGCTTAAGTTTAGGGTTAGGCTCAGATTTAGTGTTAGGGTTTGGTTTACTGTTAGGGTTAGAGTGAGCTGTTATGGTTAGGGTTAAGGTTAAGGTTAGGCTTATTGTTACTGTTAGCGTTTAGGGTTAGGGTTAGGTTTAGGGTTAGCGTTATTGTTAGGGTTAGAAGTTAGGGTTAGGGGTAGGGTTAGGTTTATGTTTACAGTTAGGGTTATGGTTAATGTTATGTTTAGGTTTTTGATGTTAGGCAGAGGGTTTTGATTAGACTTTGGGTTATGGGTAGCATTTGGTTTACACTTAGGTTTAGGGTTAGGCTTAGGTTTAGTGTTAATTTTTGGTTTATGGTTAAGGTTAGTTTTAGATGTTAGGGTTAGAGTTAGGGTTAGGTTTAAGGTTAGGTTTAGTGTTACGGTTACATTTCAGTGTTACACTTCGTGTTATAGTTACGGTTGAGGTTATGGTTAGGGTTATGGTTAGAGGATAGCGTTAGGTTTATGGTTAGAGTTTGGGTTTAGGGTTAAGGTTAGGGATTAGCGTTAGAGGTTATGCTTAAGATTAGGGCTAGGGTTAGGGTTAAAACTTAGGTTTAGGGTTAAGGTTAGGGTTAGGGTTATGGTTTGGTTCAGGTTTAAGGTTAGGGTTACTGTTAGTGATAGAAGTGGTTTTAGTGTTAAGGTTAGGCTTAGCGTTAGAGTTAGAGTTAGGGTTAGGGTTAGATGTTATGGTCAGTTCTAGTGTTAGCGTTAGGGTTAGTGTTACAGTTCGCCCTTAGGGTTAAGGTAGGGTTATGTTTAGAGGTTAGCGTTAGCTTTAGGGTAAGAGTTTGAGTTTAGGATTAGGATTAGGATTAGGTTTATATGTTATGGTTAAGTTTATGGTTATGGTTAGGGTAAAAACTTAGTTTTAGTGTTAGGGTTAGTGTTAGGGTTATTGTTACTGTTAGTATTATGGTTAGGGTTAGGGGTTAGGTGTTAGGGAAAGGGTTAGGGTTAGGCTTTCAGTTATGGTTTGTGTTATGTTATGATTAAGTTTAGGTTTAGTGTTAGGGTTAGGTTTATGTTTAGGATTAGGGGTTAGGTGTTAGTGATAGTGTTAGTGTTAGCATTGGGGTTAGTTTTACGGTTAGTGTTAGTGTTAGGGATAGTATTAGGGTTAGAGTTAGGGTTAGGTTTAGTGTTAGGGCTAGGTTTAGGGTTAGACTTAGATGTTATGGTTAGCATAAGGATTAAGGTTAGGGTTAAAGCTTAGGTTTAGTGTTAGGTTTAATGTTAGGGTTAGGGTTAGTGTTAGGGATAGGGTAATGCTTTGGCTTCGGGTTATGGTTAGGGTTACGGTTACGATTAGGTTAGTGTTAGGTTTAGGGTTAGTGTTAGGGTTAGGGTTTGGATTAGGCTTCGTGTTAGGGTTAGTGTAAGGTTTAGCGGTCAGGTGTTAGGGATAGGGGTAGCATTAGGCTTTGGGTTACGGTTAGCGTTAGGGTTAGGATTAGGTTAGGGTTAGGATTAGGTTTAGCGATGGAATTTGCTTTAGACTTATGGTTGGTTTTACAATTAGGATTAGGTTTAGGTTTAGGAATTAGGTGTTAAGGATAAGGTTGTATTTCAGGTTAGGTTTAGGGTTAGGATTAGGTCTAGGTTAGGGTTAGGGTTAGAGTTTAGGGTTAGGGATAAGTTTAGGGTTAGGGTTAGGGTTAGAGTTAGAATTATAGTTAGGGTTAAGTTTAGATATTAGGGTTAGGGCTAGTATTAGGGTTAGTGTTACGGTTCGAGTTTAGGGTTAGGGTTAAGGTTAGAGTTAGGGTTAGGGTTAGGCTCAAAACTTTGGTTTAGGGTTAGGGTTAGGTTTAGGATTAGGGTTTGTGTTAGTGTTAGTGTTAGGGTTAGCATTAGGTGTTAGGTGTTATGGAGAGGTTTAGGGTTAGGCTTTGTGTTACGTTTAGGTTTAGGGTTACCATTAGTTTTAGGCTTAAGGTTACTGTTAGATTTAGGGTTAATTCGAGGTTTAGGGTTAGGTTATGGTTAGTGTTAGTTTTAGGGGTACTGTTTAGGGTAATTGTTAGTTTTAGGGTTAGGTTTACCATCAGTTTTAGGGTTAGGCTTAGTTTTGTGTTAGGGTTAGGCTAAGAGTTAGGGTTAGGTCAAGGTTTAGGGTTAGTGTTAGGGATAGAGTTAGGTTTAGGTTTAATGTTAGTGTTAGTGTTAGTGTTAGGGTTAGGGTTAGGGTTAGAGGTTAGTGTTAGTTTTAGGGTTAGGGTTAGGTTTAGTGATGGGGTTAGTGGTTACTTGTTAGGGAGATGGTTATGGTTAGGCTTTGGGTTACGGTTAGTTTTAGGGTTACGATTAGGTTTAGGGTTATGTTTTGGGTTTGTTTTACCGTTAGGGTTAGGGTTAGGGTTAAGGTTATGTTTACCTTATGGTTTGGGTTTGTTTTACCGTTAGGGTAGGTTTAGGGTCAGAGCAAGGGTTAGGTGTTAGGTGTTAGGGATAGAGTTAGCGTTAGGGTTAGGGTTACGATTAGTGTTAGGTTTAGGGTTAGGGATAGTGTTAGGTTTAGGCTTAGCATTAGGGTTAGGGATAGGGTTCGGGTTAGGGTTAGGGTTAGGGTTAGGGTTTAGGGTTAGGGTTAGGGTTATTTTTAGTGTTAGTGTTAGGTTGTGATTTAGGTTTAGGTTTAGGTTTAGGGTTAGGGTTAGTTTTCATGTCAGGGGTAGGGTTAGGGTTAGAGTTTAGGGTTAGGTTTAGGGTTAGTGTTAGTGTTAGTTAGGTTAGGTTTAGGGTTACATATTGGGGTTAGGGTTAGGTTTAGGGTTTAGAATTAGAGTTCAGGTTAGTTTTATGATTAGAATTTAGGGTTATGGTTAGGCTTAGGGTTAAGTATTATTGTCAGGGTTAGAGTTAGTTTTAGGGTTAGTGTTTGGTTTAGGTTTATGGATTAAGGTTAGATTTTGGATTAGTTTTATGTTGATGGTTAGAGTTAGGTTTTGTGTTAGGTTTAGGTTTAGGGTTAGAGATTAGGGTTAAGGTTATTCTTAGTGTTAGTGTTAGGGTTAGGGTTAGGGTTAGGGTTAGGGTTAGGGTTAGCGTTAGAATTTAGGGTGAACATTCCGTTTAGTGTTAGGATTATGGTAGGGTTAGGATTAGGGTTAGGTATTAAGTTCAGGGTTAAAGTCAGTTTTAAGATTAGGGTTAGGGTTAGAGTTTAGGTTTAGAATTAGGTTTAGGGTTAGGGTTAGTGTTTGGATTAGGATTAGAAATTAGGGTTAGGTGTTACGTGTTAGGGAGAGGGTTATGGTTAGCCTTTGGGTTACGGTTAGTGTTAGTGTTATGATTAGGTTAAGGGTTAGGGTTAGGGTTAAGGTTAGTGTTAGGGTTAGGTTTACGGTTAGTTTCAGGCTTAGGTTTAGGGTTAGGGTTAGGGGTTAGGTGTTAGGGATAGGTTTTGCGTTAGGGTTAGTTTATGTTTAAGGTTACAGTTATGTTTAGGGTTACGGATAGTGTTAAGGTTATGCTTAGGTTTAGGGTTACGGTTAGGTTTAGGTTTAGGTTTATGGTTAGAAGTTAGGCTTATGGGTAGGGGTATGTTTATGCTTGCATTTAGAGTTATGGTTAGGGTTAGTGTTATTGTTAATTTTAGTGGTTAGGTGTTAGGCAGAGGGTTAAGATTATACTTCAGGTTATTATTAGCTTTAGAGTTATGTTTAGGTTTATGGTTAGGCTTAGGTTTAGTGTTAGGGTTTCATTTACGGTTAGGCTTAGGGTTAGATGTTAGGGTTAGGGTTAAGGTTAGGGTTAGGCTTAGTGTTATGGTTAGAGTATAGGGTTAGGGTTAGGGTTTCAGTTAGGCTTAAGTTTAGGGTTAGGGTTATGGTTAGAGGATAGCGTTTGGTTTATGGTTAGAGTTTGGGGTTAGGGTTAGGATTATGGATTGTGGTTAGAGGTTATGCTTAAGGTTAGAGCTAGGGTTAGGGTTAAAACTTAGTTTTAGGGTTAGGGTTAGGGTTAGGGTTAGGTTTAGGTTTTAGGTTAGGGTTACTGTTAGGGTTATACGTTGTTTTAGTGTTAGGGTTAGGGTTAGTGTTAGAGTTAGAGTTAGGGTTAGCGTTAGATGTTAGGTTTAGGTTTAGGTTTAGTGTTATGGTTAAGTTTAGGGTTATGGTTAGGGAACAAATTAGGTTTAGTGTTAGGGTTAGGGTCAGGATTATGGTTAGTGTTAGGGTTAGTATTAGGGTTAGGGTTAGAGGTTAGGTGTTAGAGAAAGGGTTAGGGTTTAGCTTCGTGTTATGGTTTGTGTTAAGTTACAGTTAGGTTTAGGTTTAGTGCTAGGGATAGCCTTAGGGTTAGTTTCAGCGTTAGGTTTATGGTTAGGTTTAGGTGTTAACTGTTCGTGATAGCATTAGGGTTAGGATTAGGGTTAGGGTTAGGGTTCGGTTTATGGTTAGTGTTAGTATTAGTGTTAGGGATAGTATTAGGGTTATGGTTAGGGTTAGGTTTAGGGTTAGTGTTAGGTTTAGGGTTAGGCTTAGAGGTTATGGTTAGCGTTAGATTTAAGGTTAGGGTTAAAGCTTAGGTTAAGTGTTAGGTTTAGGGTTAGGGTTAGTGTTAGGGATAGGGTTAAACTTAGGCTTCGGGTTACGGTTAGGGTTATGGTTACGATTATTTTAGTGTTAGGGTTAGAGTTAAGGTTAGATTTAGGGTTAGTGTTAGGGTTAGGTTAGGTTTAGGTTTAGGTTTTGGATTGGGCTTCGTGTTAGGGTTAGGGTTAGGTTTAGGGGTCAGGTGTTAGGGATAGGGGTAGCGTAGGTCTTCAGGTTACGGTTAGGGCTAGGGTTACGATTAGGTTAGAGTTAGGGTTAGTTAGCGTTATCGTTTGCTTTAGATTTATGGTTCGTTTTATGGTTAAGATTAGGGTTAGGCTTAGGAATTAGGTGTTAGGAATAAGGTTGTATTTAGTGTTAGTGTTAGGGTTAGGGTTAGGTTTACGGTTAGTTTCAGGCTTAGGTTTAGGGTTAGGGTTAGAGTTTAGGTTTTAGGAATAAGGTTAGGGTTAGGGTTTGGTTTAGGATTAGTGTTAGGGTTATGTTTAGAGGTTAGCATTAATTTTAGTGTTAGATTTTGGGGTTAGCATTAGGGTTACAGTTAGTCTAAGAGTTTATGGTTAGGGTTAGTGTTAAGGTTAGGGTTAGTTTTAGGTTTAGCTTTAGTGTTAGGGTTACAATTAGGTTTAGTCTTAGGGTTAAGGTTAGGGTTAGAGGTAGAGGTATAGTTAGGGTTAGGGTTAGATATCAGGGTTAGGGTCAGTGTTAGTGTTAGTTTTACAATTAGGTTTAGGGTCAGTGTTAGGGTTAGGGTTAATGTTAGGGTTAGGGTTAGGTTTACCGTTAGTTTCAGGCTTAGGTGTAGGGTTAGAGTTAGGGGTTAGGTGTTAGGGATAGGGTTAGGGTTAGGGTTAGTGTTAGTGTAAGTTGTAGGTTTACAGTTAGTTTTAGGGTTACCGATAGTGTTAGGGTTATGCTTAGGGTAAGGGTTAGGGTTAGGTTTAGGGTTAGGGTTAGGGTTAACGTTAAATATTAGTGTTAGTGGTAGTGTTAGTGTTATAGTTAGAGTTTAGTGTTAGTGCTAAGGTGATGTTAGGGTTAGTGTTAGGGTTAGGTTTAGGGTTAGAGTTTAGGGTTAGGGTTACATTTAGGGTTAGTGTTAGGATAAGAAGTTACTGTTAGGGGTAGCGTTAGGGTTATGGTTACGGTTAGGGTTAGGGTTATTTTTAGGGTTAGGGATAGGTGTTATGTGTTACGGAGAGGGTTAGTGTTAGGCTGCAGGTTACGGTTAGTTTTAGGGTTACAATTAGGTTTAGGGTTAGGTTTAGGGTTAGGGTTACGGTTAGGGTTAGTGTTAGGGTTTGGGTTAGGTTTACAGTTAGTTGTAGGGTTAGTGTTAGAGTTAGTTTTAGGTTTAGGTTTCGGGTTAGGGATAGGGTTATGGTTAGGCTTTCGGTTATGGGTAGATTTAGGTTTTGGGTTAGGGTTAGGGTTAAGTTCAGGTTTAGGTTTAGGGTTACGGTTATGTTTAGAAGTTTGGTTTAGTGTTGGGTTTAGGGTTTGGGTTACGGATAGGTTAGTGATAGGGTTAGGTTAGGGTTAGAGGTTTAAGTTATGTTTAGGGTCAGGGTTAGCATTAGGATTATGGTTAGGGTTAACGTTAAATGTTAGTGTTAGTTTTAGGGTTAGTGTTAGAGTTAGAGTTTAGGGTTAGTACTAAGGTGAGTTTAGGGTTAGTGTTAGGGTTAGGTTTAGAGTTAGAGTTTAGGGTTAGGTTTAGGGTTAGGGTTAGTGTTAGGATAAGAAGTTATTGTTAGGGGTAGCATTAGGTTTATGGTTATGGTTAGGGTTAGGGTTATTTTTAGGGTTAGGGATAGAAGTTAGGTGTTACGGAGAGGCTTAGGGTTAGGCTGCAGGTTACGGTTAGTGTTAGGGTTACAATTAGTTTTAGGGTTAGGGTTACGTTTACATTTAGTTGTAGGATTAAGGTTAGGGTAAGGGTTAGGGGTTAAGTGTTAGGGATAGGATTCTGGTTAGGCTTAGGGTTATGGTAATTGTTATGGTTAGGGTTAGGTTTACGGTTAGTTTTATGGTTATGGTTATGGTTAGGGTTAGGGTTAGAGAACAAATGTTAGAGATAGGATTAGTGCTATGGTTAGGGTTAGGTTTAGGGTTACGGTTAGGGTTAGGATTAAGTTTACATTTAGGTTTAGGGTTCCGGTTAGTTTTAGTGTTAGGGTTAGACTTTAGGGTTAGTCTTAGGGTTAGGTTTAGTGTTAGGATTAGTGTTAGGGTTATATTTAGAGGTTAGTGTTAGGTTTAGTGTTAGAGTTTGATGTTAGAGTTATGGTTAGGGTTAGGCTTAGAATTTATGGTTATGTTAGTGTTAGGGTTAGTGTTAAAGCTTAGGTTTTGGGTTAGGGTTAGGGTTAGTATTAGGGTTAAAACTTAGGTTTAGGGTTAGTGTTAGGGTTAGGTTTAGAGGTATGGGTTAGTGTTAGTGTTAGGGTTAGGGTTAGGGTTAGTGTTATGCTAGGTTTAGGATTAGGGTTAGGTTTGGGTATTACCTTCAGGTTTAGGGTTAGTTTAAGGTTTAGTTTTACGTTTAAGGTTAGGGTTATGGATTAATGTTAGGTTTATGGTTTTGGTTATAGTTATGGTTATGGTTAGGGTTAGGGTTAGAATTAGATTAGGGTTAAGGTTTGGGTTAAGATTATGGTTACAGTTAGGTTTAGGGTTAGTGTTAGGGTTAAAGTTTGGTTTACGTTTATGTTTAGAGGATAGCGTTAGGTTTATGGTTACAGTTTGGGTTTAGGGTTAGGGATTAGGGTTAGAGGTTATGCTTAAGGTTAGGCTAGGGTTAGGGTTAAAACTTAGGTTTAGGGTTAGGGTGAGGGTTAGGTTTATGTTTATGGTTAGTTTTACTCTTAGGGTTAGAAGTGGTTTTAGCTTTAGGGTTAGGGTTAGTGTTAGAGTTAGAGTTAGGTTTAGGGTTAGATGTTAGGTTTAGTGTTACAGTTAGACTTTAGGGTAGAGGTTAAGGTTATGTTTAGAGGTTAGCGTTAGGTTTAGGGTTAGAGTTTGGATTTAGGGTTAGAATTAGGGTTAGGCTTATATGTTATGGTTAAGTTTAGGGTAATGGTTAGGGATAAATCTTAGGTTTAGTGTTAGTGTTAGGTTTAGTGTTAGGTTCAGGGTTAGGTTTAGGTTTAAGGTTAGGGTTATGGTTAGTGTTTGGATTAGGGGTACTATTTAGTGTATGGGTTAGGTTCATGTTAGGTTTAAGGTTAGTTTTAGGGTTAGGGTTAGGTATAGGTAAAGGGTTAGGGTTAGGTTGAGGTTTAGATTTAGGGTTAGTGTTAGGGTTATAAGTTAGTTTTAGTGTTAGGGATAGGATTAGTTTTTGTGGTTAGTGTTTGATTTAGGATTAGGTGAGGTTTAGTGTTTGAGTTATCATTAGTTTTAAGGTTAGAGGTATGTGTTAGACTTATGTTAGGGTTAGGATTAGGGTTAGGGTTAGGTATTACGGGCAGGGTTAAGGTTAGTTTTAGCGTTAGGGTTAGGGATATGGATTAAGGTTAGGTTTTGGGTTTGGGTTATGGTGAGATTTAGTGTTAGGGTTAGATTTCGGGTTAGAGTTAGGTTTAGAGTTTAGGGTTAGGGTTAGGGTTAGGTTTCGGGTTAGAGTTTAGGTTTATGGTTAGCGTTAGGTTTAGTGTTAGAGTTTAGGGTTAGGATTATGTTTAGCGTTAGGGTTAGGGTTAGAGTTAGGATTTGAATTTTGGGTTAGGGTTAGGTTAGGTTTATGTTTACGGGTTAGGTGTTAGGGAGAAGGTCATGGTTAGGCTTTGGGTTACCGTTAGGTTTAGGGTTACGATTAGGTTTAGGGTAAGGTTTACAGTTATGGTTAGGGTTTGTTTTACGTTTAGGGTTAGGTTTAGGGGTTAGGTGTTAGAGATAGAGTTACCATTAGGGTTTGGGTTAGGTTTAGTGTTAGGGTTAGTTTTATTGTTAGGTTTAGGTTTAGGGATAGTGTTAGTTTTAGGGTTAGGGTTAGGTTTAGGGATAGGGTTCGTGTTAGGGTTATGATTTAGATTTAGGGTTAGGGTCAGGGCTAGGGTTATTTGTTAGGGTTAGGTTTAGATTGAGGTTTAGGGTTTGGGTTAGAGTTAGGGTTAGTGTTAGTGTTTGGGTTAGGTTTTTGGTTTTAGTTATGGTTAGCATTAGAGTTTAGAGTTAGGGCTAGGGTTAGGGTTAGTGTTAGGGTTAGGGTTAGTGTTAGGTTGAGGGTTAGATGTTATGGTTAAGGATAGGTTTATGATTAGAATTTAAGGTGAGGTTTAGTGTTAGCATTAGGGTTAGGGTTATGGTTAGGATTAGGGCTAAGTTTAAGGCTAGCGTTACGTTTTAGGTGTTAGCAAGATGGTTAGGGTAAGGCTTTGGGATACGGTTAGGTTTAGGGTTATGATTAGGTTTAGGCTTAAGTTTATGGTTAGGGTTAGGGTTAGGTTTAGGTTTAGGGTTAGGGTTATGGTTAGTGTGAGTTTTAGGGGTACTGTTTATGATAAGGTTTAGGTTTAATGTTAGGTTTATGGTTAGTTTTAGGGTTAGGTTTAGGGTTAGGGTTAGGTTTGGTTTAGGGTTAGGTTAAGGGTTAGGGTTAGGTTGAGGTTTAGGTTGAAGGTTAGGGTTAGGGTTAGAAGTTAGGTTTAGTGTTAGGATTAGGGTTAAACTTTAGGATTAGGGTTAGGGTTAGTGTTAGGGTTAGGGTTGGGGTTATGTTTGTGGTGTGAGTTAGCATTAGGTTTATGGATAGAGGTATGGGTTAGGCTTATGTTAGGGTTAGGATTAGGGTTAGGGTTTAGGTTAAGTATTACGGTCAGGGTTAGTGTTAGTTTTAGGGTTAGGGTTAGAGATTAAGTTTAGGCTTTGGGTTAGGGTTATGGTGAAGGTTAGTGTTAAGTTTAGGTTTTGGGTTAGGGTTAGGGTTAGAGTTAGAGTTCTTAAGGTTAGGGATAGTGTTATTGTTAGGGTTGTGGTTAGGTTTAGGGTTAGAATTTATGGTTAGATTTAGTGTTATACATAGCATTAGGGTTAGCTTATGGTAGGGTTAGGGTTAGGGTTATGGTTAGGTATTTATGGTCAGGGTTAAAGTTAGCTTTAGGTTTAGGGTTAGGGTTAGAGTTAGGTTAGGATTAGAGTTGAGTGATAGGGTTAGGTTTATGGATAGGTTTAGGGTTATGGTTTGGATTAAAAGTTAGTGTTAGGGGTAGGGTTAGGGTTATGGTTACTGTTAGGTTTAGGGTTAGTGTTAGGGTTATGGTTAGGTGTTAGGTGTTAGGGAGCGGGTTAGGGTTAGGCTTCGGGTTACAGTTTGTGTTAGGGTTATGATTAGGTTTAGGGTTACTGTTAGGGTTAAGGTTGTGGTTAGGTTTACGGTTAGTTTCATGGTTTGGTTTAGGGTTAGTGTTAAGGGATTGTTGTTAGGGATAGTTTTATTGTTAGGTTTAGTGTTAGGGTTAGTGTTAGGGTTAGGTTTATGGTTAAGGTTAGGTTTACAGACAGTGTTAGGGTTATGCTTAGGGTTAGGGTTAGGGTTAGGATTAGGCTTAGGATTAGGGTTACGGTATGGTTCGAGTTTAGTATTAGTTTTAGTGTTAAATTTTGGGGTTAGCATTAGGGTTAGGGTTAGGCTTAGTGGTTATGGTTAGAGTTAGTGTTAGGGTTAGTGTTAAAGCTTAGGTTTAGGTTTAGGGTTACGTTAAGGGTTAGGTTTAGAAGTTTAGGGTTAGTTTGAGAGTTTAGTGTTAGGGTTAGGTTTAAGTTTAGTGTTTGTGTTAGTGTTAGCGTTAAGTTTAGAGTTAGGTTTAGGTTTAAGGTTAGGGTTACGGTTAGGGTTATGATTAGGTTTAGTGTTAGGTTTAGGGATAATGTTATGGTTAGGCTTTGGGTTATGGTTTGAGTTCGGGTTAGGGTTATGGTTAGGGTTAGGGTAAGGTTGAGGTTTAGGGTTAAGGTTAATGTTATTGTTAGAAGTTAATCTTAGTGTTAGGTTTAGGGTTAGGGTTAGGGTTAGGGTTAGGGATAGGTTAGTGTTAGTGTTAGGGTTAGGGTTAGAGGTTAAGGTTAGTTTTAGGTTTAGGGTTAGAGTTAGGGTTAATGATAGAGTTAAATGTTAGTGTTAGTGTTAGAGTTTAGGGTGAGTGTTAGGTTTAGTGTTAGGGTTAGGGTTAGGGTTAGAGTTTAGGGTTAGTGTTAGGTTTAACATTAGGGTTAGTGTTAGGATTAGAATTTAGTGTTATGGTTAGGGTTAGGGCTTAGGTGTTAGGGAGAGGGTTAGAGTTTGGCTTCAGGTTACGGTTTGTTTTAGGGTTACGTTTATGTTTAGGGTTAGGTTTAGGATTAAGGTTATGGTTAGGTTTAGGGTTGTGTTATGGTTAGGGTTAGGTTTAGGGTTAGAGTTTAGGGTTAGGGTCAGGTTTAGGGTTACGGCTTCTGTTAGGATAAGACGTTAGTGTTAGGGGTATCATTAGGGTTATGGTTACAGTTAGGGTTAGGGTTAGTTATAGGTTTAGGTTCAGGGGTTAAGTATTAGGGAGAGGGTTAGGGTTAGGCTTGGGGTTACCGTTAGGGTTAGGATTATGTTTAGGTTTAGGGTTAGGTTTAGGGTTAGGGTTATGCTAGGGTTAGGGTTGTTTTAGGATTAGGGTTAGGTTTACAGTTAGTTTTAGGGTTACGTTTAGGGTTAGGGTTAGGGGTTAAGTGTTAAGTATAGGATTCGGGTTAGGTTTAGTGTTTAGGCTAGGGTTACGGTTAGGGTTAGGTTTACAGTTAGTTTTATGGTTAGGGTTATGGGTTAAGTATTAGGGATAGGATTAGTGTTATGGTTAGGGTTAGGGTTAGCGTTACAGTTAGGGTTAGGGTTAGGTTTACGCTTAGGTTTAGGGTCACGGTTAGTTTTAGGGTTAGGGTTAGGCCTTAGGGTTAGGGTTACAGTTATAGTTAGCGTTAGAATTAAGGTTAGATTAGGGTTATGGTTATGGTTATGGTTAGAGGTTAGCATTAGATTTAGTGTTAGAGTTTGCTGTTAGGGTTAGGGTTAGGCTTAGAGTTTATGGTTAGTTTTAGTGTTGGGGTTAGTGTCAAAACTCAGGTTTTGGGTTAGGGTTAGGGTTATGAGTAGGATTAGGGTTAGTGTTAGGGTTAGTGTTAGGGTCCGGTTAGAAGTATGGATTAGATTTATAGTTAGTGTTAGTTTTAGGGTTATGGTTAGTTTTAGGCTTATGCTAGGGTTAGGGTTAGGTTTAGTGTTAGGTATTAGTCAGGTTAAGGGTTAGTTTAAGGGTTAGGGTTAGGGTTAGGGATTAACATCAGGTTAAGGGTTATGGTTATGGTTAGGATTAGGGTTAGGGTTAGGGTTAGAGGTTACTGTTAATTTTAGGGTTAGGGTTAGGTTTAGTGTTGGGGTTAGGGGTTAGTTGTTAGGGAGATGGTTAAGGTTATGCTTCAGTTTATGGTTAGTTTTAGGGTTACGATTAGGTTTAGGGTTAGGTTTAGGTTTATGGTTAAGGTTTCTTTTATGGTCAGGCTAAGGGTTAGGGTTAGGGCTAGGGTTAGGTTTTAGATGTTAGGGATAGATTTAGCATTAGGGTTAGGGTTAGGATTAGTGTTAGTTTTAAGTTTAGGGTTAGGGATAGTGTTAGGTTTATGCTTAGGGTTAGGGTTAGGTATAGGGTTCGGGTTAGGCTTAGTATTAAGGGTTAGGTTTAGGGTTATGTTTATTGTTAGATATTAGTGTTAGGCTTAGGTTTAGGGTTAGAGTTAGGTTTAGGGTTAGTTTTATGATTAGAATTTAGGGTTTGGGTTAGGGTTAGAGTTAGGGTTAGGTATTACAGTCAGGGTTAGGGTTAATTTGAGGGTAAGGGTTAGGGTTACTGTTAGGCATTTAGGTTAGGTTTTGGGTTAGGGTTATGGTGAGGGTTAGGGTTAGGTTTTGGGTTAGGGTTAGGGTTAGGGTTAGAGTTTAGGATTAGTGTTAGTGTTAGTGTTAGTTTTAGGTTTATGGTTAGCGTTAGAATTTAGCATTAGAATTGCATTTAGGGTTAGGATTAGGCTTAGGCTTATGGTAGGGTTAGGGTTAGGGTTAGGTATTACTGTCCGGGTTAAAGTTAGTTTTAGGGTTAAGGTTAGGGTTAGAAGTAGGTTTAGGTTTATGGTTAGGGTGTTGTTAGGATTAGGATTAGACGTTAGGGTTATGGGTAGTGTTCGGTTTATGATTACTGGTAAGGTTAGCGTTAGAGTTAGGGTTCGGGTTAGGTGTTGTCTGCTAGGGAAAATGTTATGGTTAGGCTTTGGGTTATGGTTAGTGTTAACGTTACGATTAGGTTTAGGGTAAGGTATCGTGTTAGGGTCAGGATTATGGTGAGGTATATGGTTTGTTTCAGGGTTACATTTAGGGTTAGGGTTTGTGGATAGGTGTTCGGGATAGGGTTAGGGTTAGAGTTAGGGTTAGTGTTAGGTTTAGGTTTATGTTTGGTTTAGGGTTACGGATATTGTTAGGGTTTTGCTTAGGATTAGGGTTAGGGTTAGGGTTAGTTATTACGGTCAGAGTTAAAGTTAGTTTTAGGGTTATGGTTAGGTTTAGAGTTAGGGTTAGGGTTAGATTTTAGGGTTAGAATTAGGTTTAGTGTTAGGGTTAGTGTTAGGATTAGGATTAGAAGTTAGGTTTAGGGGTAGGTTTAGGGTTATGATTACTGGTAGGGTTAGGGTTAGTGTTAGGGTTATGTTTAGGTGTTAGGTGTTAGGGAGAGGTTTACGGTTAGGCATCGCTTTACGGAAAGTGTTAATGTTACGATTATGTTTAGGGTTGGTGTTAGGGTTAGTGTTAGGGTAACGGTTATGGTTCTGGTTAGGTTTATGGTTAGTTGTATTGTTAGGGTTAGTATTAAGGTTAGGGGTTAGGTGTTAGGGATAGGATTAGTGTTATGGTTAGGGGTTAGGGTTAGGGTTACGGTTAGGGTTAGGTTTACGGTTTTGTTTAGGGTTATGGTTAGTTTTAGCATTAGGGTTAGGCTTTAGGGTTACGGTTAGGGTTAGGTTTAGGCTTAGGATTAGTTTTAGGGTTATGTTTAGATGTTAGCGTTAGGTTTAGTGTTAAGAGTTTGATGTTAGGGTTAAGGTTAGTGTTAGGCTTAGAGTTTTTGGTTAGGGTTATTTTTAGGGTTGGCATTAAAGCTTAGGTTTTGTTTTAGGGTTAGGATTAGGATTAGGGTTACTGTTAGGGTTAGGGTTAGAGGTAAGGGTTAGGGTTAGGGTTATGGTTAGGGTTAGCGTTATGCTATGTTTAGGGTTAGGGATAGGATTAGATATTACAGTCATGTTTAGGGTTAGTTTAAGGGTCAGATTTAGGATTAGGTTTAGGTTTTGGGGTTAATGTTAGGTTTAGAGTTATGGTTATCATAATGGTTATGTTTATGGTTATGGTTAGGGTTAGGTTTAGGATTACAAGACAGGGTTATGGGTAGGATTAGGTTTATGGTTACAGGTAGGGTTAGGGTTAGTGTTAGTGTTAGGGTGAGGGGTTAGGTGTTAGGCAATTGGTTAAGATTAGACTCCGTGTTATGGTTAGCCTTAGGATTACGGTTATGTTTATGGTTAGGCTTAGGTTTAGTGTTAGGGTTTAGGTTAGGTTTAGGATTAAGGTTAGGGTTAGATGTTAGGGTTAGGGTTAGGGTTAGGGTTAAGATTAGGGTTGGAGTTAGTGTTACGGTTACAGTTTAGGGTTAGGGATAGTGACAGAGTTAGGGTTAAGCTTAGGGTTAGGGTTATGGTTAGAGGATAGCGTTAGGTTTATGGTTAGAGTTTGGGTTTATGGTTAGGGTTAGGGATTTGGTTTAGAGTTTATGCTTAAGGTTAGGGCTAGGGTAGGTTTAAAACTTAAGTTTAGGGTTAGGGTTAGTGTTTGGGTTAGGGTTAGGGTTAGTGTTAGGCTTAGGGTTAGGAGTTAGGTTAAAGAGAGTGTTAGGGTTAGGCTTCAGGTTACGGTTTGTTTTAGGGTTACGATTAGTTTTAGGGTTAGGTTTAGGCTTAGGGTTATGGTTAGGTTTAGGTTTAGGCTTAAGGTTAGGGTTAGGTTTAGGGTTAGAGTTTAGGTTTAATGTTAGGTTTAGGGTTAGGGTTAGTGTTAGGAAAAGAAGTTAGTGTTGGGGGTAGGGTTAGGGTTATGGTTAGTGGATATTGTTAGGTTTATGATTAGAGTTTGGGTTTATGATTAGGGTTAGGGATTTGAGTTAGCCGTTGTGCTTAAGGTTAGGGCTAGGGTTAGGGTTAAACTTAGTTTTAGGGTTAGGGTTAGGGGTAGGGGTAGGTTTAGGTTTAGGGTTAGGGTTACTGTTAGGGTTAGAAGTTGTGTTAGTGTTAGGTTGAGGGTTAGGGCTACAGTTAGATTTAGGGTTAGGGTTAGATGTTAAGGTTAGCGTTAGTGTTAGTGTTAGGGTTAGTGTTACAGTTAGTCGTTAGGGTTAAGGTTAGGATTAGGGTTATGTTTAGAGGTTAGCGGTAGGTTTAGTGTTAGACTTTGGGTTTAGGGTTAGGATAAGGGTTAGGCTTAGATGTTATGTTTAAGTTTAGGGTTATGATGAGGGTTAAACTTAGGTTTAGTGTTAGTGTTAGGGTTAGGATTAGTGTTACAGTTAGTGTTAGGGTTAGGGGTTAGGGTTAGGGAAAGAGTTAGGGTTAGGCTTCGGGTTAAGGTTTGTGTTAGGTTACGATTAGATTTAGGGTTAGGGTTAGGTTTAAGGTTAGTTTTAGGGTTAGGTTTAGGTTTAGGGTTAGGGGTTAAGTGTTAGTGATAGTGTTAGGGTTAGTGTTAGGGTTAGGTTTACGGTTAGGGTTAGTGTTAGGGATAGTATTAGGGTTAGGGTTAGGGTTAGGGTTAGGGTTAGGGTTAGGGTTATGGTTAGGCTTAGGCTTAGAGGTTATGGTTAGGGTTAGGGTTAACGTTAGCGTTAAAGCTTAGGTTTAGGGTTAGGTTTAGTGTTAGGGTTAGGGTTAATGTTAGGGTTATTGTTACGGTTAGGGTTAGGATTAGTGTTAGGGTTAGGTTAGGGTTTGGGTTATGGTTATGGTTAGGGTTAGGGTTAGGGTTAGGTTAGGGTTAGGGTTAGGATTAATGTTAGGTTTAGGTTAGGGTTTTGGTTAGGGTTCTGGTTAGGTTTAGAGTTAATGTTAGTTTTAGGGTTAGGTTTAGGGTTAGGTTTAGGGTTAGTGTTAGGGTTAGTGTTAAGGATATGGCTAGGCTTAGTCTTCGGGTTACGGTTAACGTTACTGTTAAGATTAGGTTAGTTTTAGGGTTAGGGTTAGGTTTAGGGTTAAGTTTATGTTGAGGGTTAAGGTTACGGTTTGCATTAGGATTCATGTTAGGGTTAGGGTTAGGTTTAGGGATTAGGTGTTAGGTATATGGATAGCGTTAGGCTTCAGGTTACTGATAGGGTTAGGGTTATGATTAGATTAGGGTTAGGATTACGGTTAGTGTTAGTGTTTGCTTTAGATTTACAGTTAGTTTTACAGTTAAGGTTAGGATTAGGTTTAGAAATTAGGTGTTAGGGTTAAGGTTGTAGTTAGGTTTAGGGTTAGGGTTAGGGTTAGGGTTAGAGTTAAGGTTAGGGTTAAGTTTAGGGTTAGGGTTAGGGTTAGGTTTAGGTTTAGGTGTAGAATTTAGATTAGGGTTAGTGTTAGGATTAGAGTTAGGTTTAGGTTTAGGGTTAGGGTTAGGGTTAGGGTTATTGTTAGGGTTAGGTTTAGGATTAGAATTTACGGTTAGGTTTAGGTTTAGGTTTATGGTTCCATGTTAGGTGTTAAGGAGAAGATTACAGTTAGATGTCGGATTACGGTTAGGTTTAGGGTTACGATTATGTTTAGGCTTAAGTTTAGGGTTATGGTTTGGGTTTGTTTTAATGTTAGGGTTAGGATTAGGGTTAGGGTTATGGGTTAGGTGTTAGGGATAGAGTTAGCGTTAGGGTTAGGTTTAGGTTTAGTGTTAGGGTTAGGGATAGTGTTAGGTTAAGGTTAGTTTTAGGGTTAGTGATAGGGTTTGGGTTAGTGTTAGGGTTAGGGTTTAGCTTTAGGATTAGTGTTATTGTTATGGTTAGTGGTAGGTTGAGGTTTAGGGCTTGGGTTATGGTTAGGGTTAGGGTTAATGTTAGGGTTAGGTTTCACGTTAGGATTAGGGTTAGGGTCAGAGCTTAGGGTTAGTGTTAGGGTTAGAGTTAGTGTTAGGTTTAGGGTAGTGTTAGGTTTAGGGTTAGGGTTAGGTTTAGGTTTATGATTAGAATTTAGGATTAGGGTTAGGGTTACTGTTAGGTTTAGGGTTAGGTCTCGGTTTTGAGCTAACCTCTGGGGTTAGATGCTATTGAGAGGGTTAGGTTTAGGCTTTGGGTTACGGTTAGGTTTATGGTTACTATTAGGTTTAGAGTAAGGTTTAGGTTTTGGTTAGTGTTTGTTTTACAGTTATGGTTAGAGTTAGGGATTAGGTGTTAGGGATAGTGTTTGCATTAGGGTTAGCGTTATGTTTAGTGTTAGGGTTAGTTTTAAGTTTAGGTTTGTGGGTAGGGATAGTGTTAGGTTTAGGGTTAGGGTCAAGGTTAGGGATAGGGTTCGTATTAGGGTTTAGGATTAGAGTTAGTGTTAAGGTTAATTTTATTATTAGAATTTAAGGTTAGGGTTAGTGTTAGGGTTAGGGTTAGGGTTATGGTTAGGGTTAGGGTTAGGGCTAGCGTTACAGGTTAGATGTTAGAGAGAGGTTTAGGGTTAGGCTTTGGGTTATGGTTAGGTTTAGGATTATGGTTAGTTTTAGGCTTAAGTTTACGTTTAGGTTTAGGGTTAGGGTTTTGGTTATTGGGAGGTTTGGGGGTACTGTTTGTTTAAATTTTAGGTTCAGTTTTAGGTTTATGATTAGTTTTAGGGTTAGATTTAAGGTTTGGTTTATGCTTAGGGTTGGGTTATTGTTAGGTTAAATTTAGTGTTAGGTTGAGGTTTAGGTTTAGGGTTAGGGTTAGGGTTAGGGTTAAGGATTACGGTTAGAGGTTATGCTTAAGTTTAGGGCTAGGGTTAGGGTTAAATCTTAGGTTTAGGGTTAGGGTTATGGTTAGGGTTATGGTTAGGTTTAGGTTTAGGGTTAGGGTTACTGTTAGGGTTAGAAGTTGTTTTATTGTTAGGGTTAGGGTTAGTGTTAGATTTAGAGTTAGGCTTAGGGTTAGATGTTAGGGTTAGGTTCAGTGTTAGGGTTAGTGTTACTGTTAAACCTTATGGATAAGTTAGGGTTATTTTTAATGGTTAGCGTTAGCGTTAGGTTTTGGATTAGAGTTTGGGTTTAGGGTTAGGATTAGGGTTAGGCTTGTATGTTATGGTTAAGTTTAGGGTTATGGTTAGGGATAAAACTTAGGTTTAGTGTTAGGGTTAGTGTTAGGGTTAGTGTTAGGGTTAGTATTAGGGTTAGGTTTAGGTGTTAGGTGTTAGGGAAAGTGTTATGGTTAGGCTTAGGGTTATGCTTTCTGTTAGGTTACGATTATGTTTAGGTTTAGGGTTAGGTTTAGGTTTAAGGTTCATTTTAGTGTTAGGGCTAGGATTTGGGTTTAGTTGTTAGTGATAGTGTTATTGTTAGGGTTAGTGTTAGTGTCAGGCTTTGGGTTAGGGTTAGAGGATAGTGTTAGTTTTAGGGTTAGGCTTAGGTTTAGTGTTGGGGTTAGGGGTTACTTGTTAGGGAGACGGTTATGGTTAGGCTTCGGGGTATGGTTAGTTTTAGGGTTACAATTAGGTTTAGGGTTACGTTTAAGATTATGGTTTGGGTTTGTTTTACTGGTAGGGTTAGGGTTAGGGTTAGGGCTAGTTTTAGTGGTTAGGTGTTAGTGATAGAGTTAGCGTTAGGATTAGGGTTATGATTAGTGTTAGTGTTAGGTTTAGGGTTAGGGATAGTGGTAGTTTTAGGTTTAGAGCTAGGGTTAGGTATAGGGTTTGGGTCAGGCTTAGGGTTAGGGTTTAGGTTTAGGCTTAGTGTTTGGGTTATTGGTAGGGTTAGGATTATGTAGTGATTTAGGTTTAGGGTTAAGGTAGGGTTAAGGTTACTGTTAGGGTTATTGGTAGATTTAGGATTAGGTTGTGATTTAGGTTTAGGGTTAAGATTATGGTTTGTGTTAGTGTTAGGGTTAGGTTTTGGGTCAGGGGTAGGGTTAGGGTTAGAGTTTAGAGTTAGGTTTAGGGTTAGGTTTAGTGTTAGGGTTGGGTTTAGGGTTAGATATTAGGGTTAGGGTTAGGTTTGGGGTTAGAGTTAGGGTTAGGGTTAGTGTTAGTGTTAGGGTTAGGGTTAGGTTTAGCGTTAGAATTTAGGGTTAGAATTATGTTTAAGATTAGGATTAGGCTTGGGGTTATCTTAGGGTTAGGATTAGGGTTAGGTATTATGGTCAGTGTTAAAGTTAGTTTTAGGGGTAGGGTTAGGGTTAGAGTTTAGGGTTAGAATAAGGTTTAGTGTTAGGGTAAGGGTAAGTGTTAGGATTAGGATTAGAAGTTAGGGTTAGGTGTTATTTGTTTGGGAGAGGGTTATGGTTAGGCTTTGGTTGACGGATAGTTTTAGTGGTATGATTACGTTAAGGGTTAGGGTTAGGGTTAGATTTAGGGTTAGGTTTACGGTTAGTTTCAGGCTTAGGTTTAGGGTTAGGGTTGGGGCTCAGGGGTTAGGGATAGGTTTAGGGCTAGGGTTAGGGTTAGGGTTAGTGTTAGGTTTAGATTTACGGTTAGGTTTAGGGTTATGGATAGTGTTAGGGTTATGCTAAGGCTTAGGGTTAGGGCTAGGTTTAGGGTTAGGGTTAGGATTAGTGTTAGGGTTATGGTTAGAGGTTAGCATTAATTTTAGTGTTAGGGTTAGGTTGAGGTTTAGGGTTAGGTTTAGGTTTATGGTTAGAAGTTAGGTTTAGTGTTAGGTTTAGATTTAGGGTTCCAGATAGGTTTTTGTTAGTTTTAGGGTTAGGGTTAGTGTTTGAGGTTAGGTATATGGTTAGGGTTAGCGTTAGTGTTATGGTTAGGGTTAATGTTAAAGGTTAGTGTTAGTGTTAGGGTTAGTGTTAGTGTTAGAGTTTAGGGTTAGTGCTAGGGTGAGGTTACGGTTAGTGTTAGGGTTAGGTTTAGGGTTAGGGTAGCTTTAGGGTTAGGGTTAGTGTTAGGGTAAGAAGTTACTGTTAGGGCTAGGGTTAGGGTTATGATTATGGTTACAGTTATGCTTATTGTTAGGGTTAGGGATACGTGTTAAGTGTTAGGGAGAGGGTTAGGGTGAGGATGCAGGTTACGGTCAGTGTTAGGGTTATGTTTAGGTTTAGGGTTATGTTTAGTGTTTGGGTTATGGTTTGTGGATGGTTACGGTTATGGTTAGGTTTAGGGTTAGCGTTAGGTTTACAGTTAGTTGTATGGTTAGGTTTAGAGTGAGGGTTAGGTGTTAAGTGTTAGGGATAGGATTCTGGTTAGGCTTAGTGTTAGGGTAAGTGTTATGGTTAGGGATAGGTTTACGGTTAGATTTATGGTTAGGTTTTGTGTTAGGGTTAGGGATTAAGTGTTAGGGGTAGTATTAGTGTTAAGGTTAGGGTTAGGGTTACGGTTAGGGTTAGGGTTAGGTTTACGGTTAGGTTTAGGGTAAAGGTTCGTTTTAGTGTTAGCGTTAAGCTTCAAGGTTCACATTAGGGTTAGGGTTAGGGTTAGGGTTCGGATTAGTGTTAGTGTTATTTTAAGAGGTTAGCATTAGGTTAACTGTGAGAATTTGATGTTAGGGTTACGGTTAGGGTTAGGCTTAGAGTTTATGGCTAATGTTAGTGTTAGGGTTAGAGTTAAAGCTTAGGTTTTGGGTTAGGTTTAGGATTAGGATTAGGGTTAGTGTTAAGGTTAGTGTTAGTGTTAGTGTTAATGTTAGAGGTATGGTGTATGGTTATGGTTACGATTAGGTTTAGATTTAGGGTTAGGATTAGATTTAGCGTTATGGTTAGCGGTTAACGTTAAGTTTAGTGTTAGGTTGAGGTTTAGGATTAGGGTTAGGGTTATGGTTAGAAGTTAGCTTTAGTGTTAGGTTAAGGATTAGGGTTCAAGATAGGTTATGTTAGGGTTAGGGTTAGGGTTGGAGGTTAATGTTAGGTTCAGGGTTAGGGATAGCGTTAAGGTTATAGTTAGGGTTAATTTTAAAGGTTTGTGTTCGTGTTAGGGTTAGTGTTATGGTTAGAGTTTATGGTTAGTGCTAGGGTGAGTTTAGGGTTAGTGTTTGGGTTAGGTTTAGGGTTAGGGTAGCTTTAGGGTTAGGGTTAGTGTTAGGGTAAGAAGTTACTGTTAGGGCTAGAGTTAGGGTTATGATTATGGTTACAGTTATGCTTATTGTTAGGTATTAGGGAAAGGGTTAGGGTTAGGCTTTGGATTATGGTTTGTGTTAGGTTATGATTAGGTTTAGGTTTAGTGTTAGGGTTAGATTTAGGGTTAGTTTTATGTTTATGTTTAGGGTTTAGGTGTTAGTGATAGTGTTAGGGTTAGTGTTAGGGTTAGGGTTAGGTTTATGGTTGGTGTTAGTGTTAGGGAGATTATTAGGGTTAGGGTTAGGGATAGGTTTAGTGTTACCGTTAGTTTTAGGGTTAGGCTTAGAGGTTATGGTTAGCCTTATGTTTAAGCTTAGGGTTAAAGCTTAGGTTTAGTGTTAGGTTTAGGTTTAGGGTTAGGGTTAGCGTTAGTGTTAGGGTTAGGGATACGCTTAGGCTTTAGTTTACAGTTAGGGTTACGGTTATTATTAGGTTAGTGTTATGGTTAGGGTTAGGTTTAGGTTTAGGTGTCAGGTGTTAGGGATAGGGGTAGCATTAGGCTTCGAGTTGTGCTTAGGGTTAAGTTTAGGATTAGGTTAGGGTTAGGGTTAGGGTTGGTGTTAGGCTTAAAACTTAGGGTTAGGGTTAGGGTTAGGGTTAGTGTTAGTGTTAGGGTTTGGGTTAGGTGTTAGGTGTTAGGGAGAGGGTTAGAGTTAGGCTTTGTGTTACGTTTATGTTTAGGGTTATGATTAGTTGTAGGCTTAAGGTTACGGTTATATTTAGGGTTAGGTTGAGTTTTAGGGTGAGGGTTATGGTTAGTGCTAGGTTTAGGGCTACTGTTTAGGGTAAGGGTTAGGTTTACGGTTAGTTTTAGGGTTAGTGTTAGGTTTGGGTGATGGTTAGGTTAAGCATTAGCGGTATGTTAAAGTTTAAGGTTAGGGTTAGGGTTAGAAGTTAGGTTTAGTGTTAGTGTTAGGGTTAGGCTTAGAGGTTAGTGTTACTTTGGGTTAGGGTTAGGTTTAGTGTTGGGGTTAGAGGTTACTTGTTAGGGAGAAGGTTATGGTTAGGCTTCGCGTTACAGTTAGTTTTAGGGTTACGTTTATCTTTAGGGTTATGGTTTGGGTTTGTTTTACCAAAAGGGTTAGGAATAGGGTTAGCTTTATGGTTATGGTTTGGGTTTGTTTTACCATTAGGGTTAGGGTTAGGTTTAGGGTTAGGGTTAGGGTTAAGGTTAGGGTTAGGGTTAGTTTTACGGTTAGTTTTTAGGGTTAGGTTAGGGTTAGATTTAGGGTTAAGGGTTAGGGTTAGGGTTATGCTTAGAGGATAGCGTTAGGTTTATCGTTATAGTTTGGGTTTAGCATTAGGGTTAGGGATTATGGTTAGAGGTTATGCTTAAGGTTAGGGCTAGGGTTAGGGTTAAAACTTAGGTTTAGGGTTAGGGTTAGGGTTAAGTTTAGGTTTAAGGTTAGGGTTACTGTTAGGGTTAGAAGTTGTTTTAGTGTTAGGTTGAGGGTTAGGGTTAGGGTTAGGTGTAGGGGTCAGGTGTTAGGGATAGGGGTAGCATTAGGCTTTGTGTTATGGTTATGTTTAGGGTTAGGATTAGGATTAGGTTAGTGTTTGGGTTAGGTTTAGGGTTAGGTTTAGGCTTAAAACTTAGGTTTAGGTTTAGGGTTAGTATTATGGTTAGAGTTTGGTATTAGGTGTTAGGGAGAGCGTTAGTGTTAGGCTTTGTGTTACTTTTGTGTTTAGGGTTACGATTAGTTTAGGCCTAAGGTTACGATTATGTTTAGGGTTAGGTTGAGGTGTAGGGTGAGGGTTATGGTTAGTGTTATGTTTAGGGCTACTGTTTAGGGTAAGTGTTAGGTTTAGGGTTAGGTTTACGGTCAGTTTTAGGGTTAGGGTTAGGTTTGAGTTAGGATTAGGTTAAGAGTTAGGGTTAGGTTGAGGTTCAGGGTTAGGGTTAGGGTTAGAAGTTAGGTTTAGGTTTAGTGTTAGTGTTAGGGTTAGGGTTAGAGGTTAGTGTAAGTTTTAGGGTTAGGGTTAGGTTAAGTGTTGGGGTTAGGGGTTACTTGTTGGCGAGATGGTTATGGTTACGCTTTGGGTTATGGTTAGTTTTAGGGTTACGATTAGGTTTAGGGTTAGGTTTAGGGTGATGGTTTGGGTTTGTTTTATCTTTAGGGTTCGGGTTAGGGTTAGGTTTAGGGTTATGGTTATGGTTTGTATTACTGTTAGGGTTAGGGTTAGGATTAGGGTTAGGTTTAGTGTTAGGGTTAGGGTTAGGTTTAGGGTTAGGGTTAGGGTTAGGGTTAAGGTTAGGTGTTAGGTGTTAGGGATAGAGTTAGTGTTAGGGTTAGGGTTATGATTAGTGTTAGTGTTAGCTTTAATGTTAGGGATAGAGTTAGGTTTAGGCCTAGGGTTAGTGTTAGGGATAGGGTTCGGGTTAGGCTTAGGGTTACGGTTAGGGTTAGGGTTAGGGTTAGGGTTGGGGTTATTGTTAGGGTTAGGATTAGTCTGCGGGTTAGGGTTAGTGTTAGGGTTACGATTAGGTTTAGGGTTAGTTTTAGGGTTAGGGCTATGGTTAGTGTTAGAGTTAGGGTTAGGGTTAGGGTTACAGTTAGTTGTAGGGTTAAGTTTAGGGTTAGGGTTAGGGGTTATATGTTAAGCATAGGATTCTGGTTAGGTTTAGGGTTAGGCTAAGGATTATGTTTAGGGATAGTTTTACGGTTAGTTTTATGGTTAGGGTTTGTGTTAGGGTTAGGGATTAAGTGTTAGGGATAGGATTAGTTTTATATTTAGGGTCTGGGTTGGGGTTACGGTTAGGGTTAGGTTTAGGTGTATGGTTAGGTTTAGGGTTAAAGTTAGTTTTAGTGTTACGTTTAGGATATAGGGTTAGAGTTAGGGTTAGCGTTAAGGGTTAGTGTTAGGAATAGGGGTACTCTTTAGGTTATGGGTTACTTTTAGTGTTAGGTTTATGGTTAGTTTTAGGGTTAGAGTTAGGGTTATGGTTAGGTTTATGTTAAGGGTTAGGGTTAGGTTGAGGTTCAGGTTTAATGTTAGGCTTAGGGTTAGAAGTTAGGTTTAATGTTAGTGTTAATATTACGGTTAGAGTTATGGTTACAGTTAGTGGATAGTGTTAGGTTTAGGGTTAGGGTTAGGTTTAGGGTTTGAGTTAGTGTTAGTTTTAGGGTTAGAGGTATGGGTTAGGCTCATGTTAAGGTTAGGATTAGGGTTAGGGTTAGGGTTAGGTATTGTGGTCAGGGATAAGGTTAGTTTTAGGGTTAGGGTTAGGGTCAGGGATTAAGGTTAGGTTTTGGGTTAGGCTTATGGTGAGGGTTAGGGTTAGGGTTAGGTTTCTGGTTATCATTAGGGTTAGTGTTAGAGTTTAGTGTAAGGGTTAGAGTTAGTTTTAGTGTTAGGGTTTGTTTTAGGTTTAGGGTTAAGGTTAGAGTTTAGTGTTATTTTTAGGGTTAGGTTTTGGGTTAGTGTTTATGTTTAGGGTTAGGTTTAGCGTTAGGATTAGGGTTAGGGATAGGATTTGAATTTCGTGTTAGAGTTAGGTTTAGGTTTAGGGTTAGGGGTTAGGTGTTCGGTAGAGGGTTATGGTTAGGCTTCGGGTTACGTTTAGGTTTAGGGTTACTATTAGGTTTAGGATAAAGTTTTAGGTTATAGTTAGGGTTTGTTTTACAGTTAGGGTTCGAGTGAGGGGTTAGGTGCTAGAGATAGCGTTAGCATTAGGTTTAGGGTTAGGTTTAGTGTTAGGGTTAGTTTTAGGGTTAGATTTATGGGTAGGGATAATTTTATGTTTAGGGTTAGGGTTAGGGATAGGGTTCGTGTTAGGATTAGGTTTAGGGTTTACGGTTAGGGTTAGGGTTAAGGTTAGGTTTATGATTAGAATTTACAGTTAGGATTATTGTTAAGGTTAGGGTTAGGGTTATGTTTAGGGTTAGAGTTAGGGCTAGGTTTAGGGCTAGCGTTACATGTTAGCTTTCGGAGAGAGTGTTAGGGTTAGGCTTTGGGTTATGCTTAGGTTTTGCGTTATGATTAGATTTAGGCTTAACTTTACGTCTAGGTTTAGGGTTAGGGTTATGGTTAGTGTGAGGTTTGCGGGGACTGTTTATGATAAGTTTTAGGTTCAGTGTTAGGTTTACAGTTAGTTTTAGGGTTAAGTTTAAGTTTAGGTTTAGGATTAGGTTTGGGTTAGTGTTAGGTTAAGGGTTAGTGTTAGGTTGAGGTTTAGGTTTAGGGTTAGGGTTAGTGTTAGAAGTTATGTTTAGTGTGTTAGTGTTAGGGTTAAGGTTAGGGTTAGGGTTAAGGGTTAGTTTTAGGTTTAGGGTTAGGGTTAGGTTTAGGGTTTGAGTTAACATTAGGTTTAGGGTTAGAGGTATGGCTTACTCTTATGTTAATATTAGGATTAGGGTTAGAATTAGGTTTATGGTTATGGTTTGTGATTGTTTTACTGTTAGGGTTAGGGTTAGGGTTAGGGTTAGGGCTAGGGTTAGCTGTTAGGTGTTAGGGATAGAGTTAGCATAAGGGTTATGGTTAGGGATAGTGTTAGTGTTAGGGTTAGCGTTTAGGGTTAGTGCTAGGGTGAGGTTAAGGTTAGTGTTAGGGTTTAGGGTTAGGGTTAGGTTTAGGGTTTGAGTTAACATTAGGTTTAGGGTTAGAGGTATGGCTTACTCTTATGTTAGTATTAGGATTAGGGTTAGGGTTAGTTTTAGTGTTAGGGTTAGGGTTAAAAATAAAGGTTAGGTTTTGGGTTAGGGTTATGGTGAGGCTTAGTGTTAAGGTTAGGTTTCGGGTTAAGGTTAGAGTTAGTGTTAGAGTTGTTAAGGTTAGGGTTAGTGTTAGGGTTAGGTTTAGGGTTAGGGTTAGAAGTTAGGTATAGTGTTACGTTTAGTGTTAGGGTTAGGTTTAGGGTTAGGGTTAGGCTTAGCGTTATGGTTAGGGTTAGGATTACATTTAGGTTAACATTAAGGTTAGGGTTAGTTTTAGGTTTAGGGTTAGGTTTTGCGTTAGATGTAGTGTTAAGGTTAGTGTTAAGGTTTATGTTTAGGTGTTAGGTGTTAGGGATATGGTTATGGGTTAGGGTGAGGGTTAGGGTTATGGTTATGGTTAGGGTTAGGGTTAGGATTATGGCTAGGGTTAGAGTTTAGGGTTAGGCTTATTGATAGGGTTAGTGCTATGGTTACAGTTAAGGTTAGGTTGAGGTTTAGTTTTAGGTTAGGATTAGGGTTAGGGTTAGGGTTAGAATTAGTGTTACAGTTAGAGTTTAGGTTTAGGTTTAGGGTTAGGGTTAGGGTTAGGGCTAGGGTTAGTGTTATGGTTAGTGTTAGGGTTATGGTTAGAGGTTAGGGTTTGGTTTAGGCTTAGAGGTTATTGTTAGGGTTAGGCTTAGGGATAGTGTTAGGGTTAGGGTTAGTGTGTAAGCTTAGGTTCAGGGTTAGGTTAAAGGTTAGGGTAAGTGTTAGGGATAGGGTATGGGTTAGGATTAGTGTTAGTTATTAGTTTTAGGGTTAGGGTTATGGTTAAGGTTAGGGTTAGCTTTAGGGGTTAGTTTTTAGTGTTAGGGTTAGGGATAGGGTTAGTGTGTGTGTTAGAGTTAGGGTTAGAGTTAGGGTTAGGGTTAGCGTTATGGTTAGGGTTAGGATTACATATAGATTAACATTAGAGTTAGGGTTAGGTTTAGGTTTAGTGTTAGGTTTTGCATTAGATGTAGTGTTAGGGTTAGGGTTACGGTTAGGGTTAGGGTTAGGGTTAGGGTTAGGATTAGGGTTAGGGTTAAGATTATGGTTAGGGTTGGTGTTTAGGGTTAGGCTTAGTAATAGGGTTAGTGTTATGGTTAGGGTTAGTGATAGGTTGAGGTTTAGTGTTATGTGAGGATTAGGGTTAAAATTAGGTTTAGTGTTAGATTAGGATTAGGGTTAAAAGTTAGGTTTAGTGTTAGGTTTAGGGTTAGGGTTAGGATTAGGGTTAGACGTTAGTGTTAGTGTTAGGGTTAGTGTTACGATTAGGGTTAAGGTTAGGGTTAGTGTTAGGATTAGAGTTAGTGTTAGGTTTAGGGTTAGAAATTAGGGTTAGAAATACGGTTAGGGTTAGGGTTAGAGTTATGGTTAGGCTTTGAATTACGCTTAGTGTTAGGGTTACGTTTAGGTTTCGGTTTTTGCTTAGGATTAGGGTTAGGTTTAGCGTTAGGGATAGGGGTTACGTTTTAATGTTAGGTTTAGTGTCATGGTCGGCTTAGGGTTATGTTTATGGTTATGGTTAGGGTTAGGTATAGTGTTAGCTACAGGGTTAGGTTTTAGTGTTAGTGTTAGGGTTAGAGTAAGGGTTTGGATTACAGTTAGGCTTCAGGTTAGAATGATGGTTAGAATTATGATTAGGTTAGGGTTACGGTTAGGGTTTGGGTTAGGGTAGATGTCATGGATAGTTTTAGGGTTAGAGTTAGTGTTCCGGTTAGAGTTTAGGGTTAGGGTTAGGGTTAGAGTTATGGTTAGCGGTTAGCATTAGGTTTGGTTTAGGGTTAGGGTTAAAGCTTTGATTTAGAATTAGGGTTATTGTTAGGGTTAGGGTTAGGGTTAGATGTTAGGGATACATTTAGGTTTAGTGTTAGTGTTAAAGCTTAAGTTTGGGGTTAGGGTTCGTGTTAGGGTTAGGCTTAGGCTTAATTTTTGTGTTAGGTTTAGGTATAGGGTTGGGGTTATGTTTAGAGGTTAGCGTTTGGTTTAGGGTTAAATTTAGGGTGAAGGTTAGGGTTAGGGTTAGGCATAGAGGTTATGGTTAGTGTTAGGGTTAGGTTTAGCGTTAGGGTTAAGGTTATGGTTAGGGTTAGGATTACAGTTAGGTTAGTGTTAGTGTTAGGGTTACAGTTAGGTGAGGGTTAGGCTTAGGGTTAGGATTAGGGTTATAGTTAGCGTTTGCGTTTAGGGTTATGGTTAGTGTGAGTTATAGTGTTATGGTTAGTGTTAGGGTTAGGTTGAGGTTTAGGTTTAGTTTTAGGGTTAGGGTTAGAAGTTAGGTATAGTGTTAGGTTTAGTGTTAGGATTAGGGATAGTTTTAGCCTTAGGGTTAGTGTTAGAAGTTAGGGTTAGAGTTACGTTTAGGGTTAGGCTTAGGGATATGATTACAGGTATGTTTTAGGGTTTGCGTTAGGGTTAGAGTTAGGGTTAGGGTTATGCTAGCGTTAGTGTTATTGTTAGGGTTAGGTATTGCAGTCAGGGTTAGGTTTAGGTTAAGGAGTAGGGTTATGGTTAACGTAAGGGATTAATGTTAGATTTAGGGTTAGGGTTATGGTTATGGTTATGGTTAGGGTTAGAAGTTAGTGTTAGTGTTAGGATTAGGGTTAGGGTTAGGGATTAATGTTAGTTTAGGGTTATGATTATCGTTAGGGTTAGGTTTAGGGTTAAGGTTAGGATTAGAAGTTAGGGTTAGGGGTAAGGTTATGGTTATGGCTACATTTAGGGTTAGGGTTAGTGTTAGGTGTTAGGTGTTAGCGAAAGTGTTAAGTTTAGGCTTCGGGTTACGGTTAGGGTTAGGGTTTCGATTAGGTTTAGGGTTAGGCTTAGGGTTAGCGTTAGGGTTAATCTTAGTTTTCTTGTTAATGTTAGAGTTAGGTTTAGCGTTTGGGTTAGGGGTTAAGTGTTACGGATAGGGTTAGGCTTAGTGTTAGTGTTAGTGTTAGGTTGACGATTAGGGTTAGGCTTAGGTATAGTGTTATCTTTAGGGTTAGGGTTTAGGGTTAGTGTTATGGTGATGGTTTGGTTAATGTTAGGCTTCAGGTTATGGTTAGGATGAGGGTTACGATTAGGTTAGGGTTAGGTTTAAGGGTAGGGTTAGGTTTAGGGTTTGATGTTAGGGATAGTTTTAGTGTTAGTTTTAGTGTTACTGTTAGATTTTAGGGTTAGGGTTAGGGTAATGCTTAGAGGTTTGCATTAGGTTTCGAATAGGATTAGGGTTAAAGCTTAGTTTTATGGTTAGGGTTAGGGTAAGGGTTAGGGTTAGTGTTCGGTTTAGGGTTATGTTTAGGGTTAGGGTTATTGTTGGCAGTAGCATTTGGTTTAGGGTTAGAGTTAGGGTTAGAGTTAGGGTGAAGTTTAGGCTTAGAGGTTATGGTTAGTGTTAGGTTTAGGGTTAAAGCTTAGATTCAGGTTTAGGGTTAGTGTTAGTTTTAGGGATAGTGTATGGGTTAAGATTAGGGTTACTGGTTAATTTTATCATTTGGGTTATGGCTAGGGTTAGGGTTAGGTTTAGAGGTTAGTGTTAGTATTGGGTTTAGTGTTAATGTTAATGTTAGGGTTAGGGTTAGGTTTAGAGTTAGGTTTAGGTTTAAGTTTACGGTTAGGGTTAGAGATAGTATTAGGATTAGGGTTAGGGTTAGGGTTAGGGATAGGGTTACGGTTAGGTTTTTGGTTAGGTTTAGGGTTATGGATAGGGTTATGTTTAGAGGTATTGGTTAGGGTTATTGTTAGGGTTAAATTTAGGTTTAGGGTTAGGGTTAGTGTTAGAAGTTAAGTTTAGGGTTAGTGTTAGGGTTAGGGTTAGGTTTAGGGTTAGGATTTAGGGTTAGTGTTAGTGTTAGGGTTAGGGTTAGAGTTACGGTTAGGCTTCGGCTTATGGTGAGGGTTAGAGTTATGATTAGGTTAGGGTGATGGTTAGGGTTTTTGTTAGAGTTAGATGTTAAGGATAGTTGTAGGTTTAGGGTTAGTGTTATGGTTAGAGTTTCTGGTTAGGGTTATTGTTAGTGTTATGGTTAGCGGTTAGTATTAGGTTTGTTTTATGGTTAGGGTTAAAGCTTAGAGTTAAAGCTTAGTTTTAGGGTTGGGGTTGGGGTTAGGGTTAGGGTTAGATGTTAGGGATACCTTTAGGTTTAGGGTTAGTATTAAAGCTTAAGTTTGGTGTTAGGGTTCATGTTAGGGTTAGGTTAATTTTTGTGTTAGGGTTAGGGTTAGGGTTATGAGTAGAGGTTAGCGTTTGGTTTAGTGTTAAATTTAGGGTGAATGTCAGGGTTAGGGTTGGGCATAGAGGTTATGGTTAGTGTTAGCGTTAGGCTTAGGTTTAGGGTTATGTTTATGGTTAGGGTTAGGGTTACAATTAGGTTAGAGTTAGTGTTAGGGTTACAGTTATGTGAGGGTTAGGTTTAGGGTTAGGGTTAGGGTTATGGTTAGGGTTAGCCATTAGGGTTAGGGTTAGTTTAAGGGTTAGTGTTATGGTTAGCGTTAGGGTTAGGTTGAGGTTTAGGGTTAGTTTTAGTGTTAGGGTTAGAAGTTAGGTATAGTGTTAGGTTTAGTGTTAGGTTTAGGGATAGGTTTATCATTAGGTTTAGTGTTCGAGGTTAGGGTTAGTGTTACGTTTAGCGTTAGGGTTAGGGATAGGGTTAGAGGTATGTTTTACGGTTAGTGTTAGGGTTATGGATATGTTTAGGGTTATGCTAGTGTTAGGGTTAGGGTTAGGTATTACAGTCAGGGTTAGGTTTAGGTTAAGAGGTAGGGTTTCAGTCAGGGTAAGGGATTAATGTTAGATTTAGGGTTAGGGTTATGGTTATTTAGGGTTAGGGTTAGGGTTAGGGTTAGTGTTATGGTTATGGTTATGGTTATGGTTATGGTTAGGGTTAGGGTTAGAAGTTAGTGTTAAGGTTAGGGTTAGGGTTAGGGTCAGTGTTAACAGTTAGAGTTTAGGTTTAGGGTTAGTTAGGGTTAGGGTTAGGGTTTGGGTTATGGTTAGAGGTTAGCATTCAGTTAAGTGTTAGTGTTAGGCTTAGGGTTAGGGTTAGAGTAAGGGTTAGCACAAGGGTTAGTGATTAGGTTTAGGTTTAGGATTATGGTTAGTGCTTGGATTAGTTTTAGAGGTTAGTTTTAGTGTTAGCATTAGGGTTAGGGTTAGTGTTAGCATTAGGGTTAGGGGTTAGGTTGGGTTAGGGTTAGGGTTACGTTAGGGTTATGGTTAGAGGTTAGGTTTAGGGTTAGGGTTAGGTTTAGGGTTATGGTAAGGGTTAGGGCTGGGTTATGCTCGGGTTAGGGTTAGGTATTATAGTCATGGTTAGGGCTAGTTTAAGAGGTATTGTTAGGGTTACTGTTAGGGATTAATGTTAGGTTTAGGGTTATGATTATGGTTAGGATTAGGGTTAGGGTTAGGATTAGAATTTAGGGTTAGGTGTAGGGTTATGGTTATGGTTACATTTAGGGTTAGGGTTAGGGCTAGTGTTAGGTGTTAGGTGTTAGAGAGAGTGTTAAGGTTAGGCTTCGGGTTACGGGTTGTTTTAGTGTTACGATGAGGGTTAGCGTTAGGGTTAGGGTTAGTTTTATTGTTAATGTTAGGGTTAGGTTTAGCGTTTGGGTTAGGGGTTAGGTGTTAGGCTTAAGGTTAGACTTAGGGTTAGGTTGACTGTTAGGGTAAGGCTTAGGGATAGTGTTAGCTTTACTGTTAGGGTTTAGGGTTAGTGTTATCGTTAGGGTTCGGTTATGGTTAGGCTTTGTGTTATGATTAGGATGAGGATTACGATTAGGTTAGTGTTAGGTTTAGGGTTAGGTTTAGGGTTTGATGTTAGGGGTTGGTTTAAGGTTATTGTTAGTGTTACGGTTAGATTTTAGGGTTAGGGTTAGGGTTAGGGTTAAGGTAATGGCTAGAGGTTAGCATTAGGTTTCAATTAAGGTTAGGGTTAAAGCTTAGTTTTATGGTTAATGTTAGGGTTAGCGTTGGTTTAGTTTTTGGTTTAGGGTTATGGTTATGGTAGGGTTAACGTTTAGGGTTAGGATTAGTGTAAGGGTTACTTTTATGGTTAGCTTTAGGGATAGGTTAAGGTTTAGGGTTAGTTTTATGGTTAGGGTTAGAAGTTAGGTATAGTGTTAGGTTTAGTGTTAGGGTTAGGGATAGGATTAGCATTAGGGTTAGTGTTAGAGGTTAGGGTTAGTGTTACGTTTATGGTTAGTGTTAGGGATAGGGTTAGAATTATGTGTTAGGGTTAGTGTTAGTGTCAGGGTTAGGGTTATGCTACGGTTGGGGTTAGGGTTAGGGTTAGGTATTACAGTCAGGTTTAGGGTTAGTTTAAGGGGTCGGGTTAGGGTTAGGGTAAGGGATTAATGTTATATTTAGGTTTAGGGTTATGGTTATGGCTTAGGGTTAGGGTTAGAGTTTACGGTTAGTGTTAGGGTTAGTGTTAGGGTCAGTGTTCCAGTTAGAGTTTAGGGTTAGGGTTAGGGTTAGGGTTAGGGTAAGGGTGAGGACATGGGTTAGTGGTTATGTTTAGGGTTAGGATAACGGTTAATGCTAGGGCTAATTTCAGAGGTTAGTTTTAGTGTTAGGATTAGGGTTAGGGTTAGTGTTAGCATTATAGTTTGGGGTTAGGTTGGGTTAAGGTTAGTGTTAGGGTTAGGGTTATGTTTAGGGTTAGGGTTAGGGTTATGCTTAGTCTTTGGGTTATGATTAATGTTAGGGTTAGGGCTTAATTGTTAGGGAGCATGTGTTAGGCTTTGTGTGATGGTTAAGTTAGGGTTATGATTAGGTTTAGGGGTAGGGTTAGTTTTAGTTTTAGAGTTAAGTTTAGGGTTAGGGTTAGGGTTAGGGTTTAGGTGTTTCGGTAGGGTTAGTTTTAGGGTTAGGGTTTGAATTAGTGTTAGGGGTAGGCATAGTATTAGAGTTAGGGTTAGGGTTTAGGGTTAGGGGTAGGGTTTTGTTTAGGTTTAAGGTTAGGGTTAGGGTTAGGGTTAGTGTTAGAGCTAGGGTTAGAATTAGTGTTACATTTAGAATTTAGGGTTAGGTTTAGGGTTATGTTTAGGCTTTGTGTTAGTGCTAGCGTTAGCGTTATGGTTAGTTTTAGGATTATGGTTAGAGGTTAGCGTGTGGTTTAGGGTTAGAGTTAGGGTTAGGGTTAGTATTAGGCTTAAAGGTTATGGTTAGGGTTAGGGTTATGGTTCGGGTTAGGGATAGCGTAAAGTTTAGGATTAGTGTTAGTTATTTTTTGAGGGCTAGGGTTACGGTTAGGGTTAGGTTTAGCTTTAGGTGTTAGTTTTAGGGTTAGGGTTAGGGATAGGGTTAGTGTAAGGGTTAAGGTTAGGGTTTGAGTTAGGGTTAGGTTTAGGGTTAGTCTTAGCATTATTGTTAGGTTTAGGATTACATTTAGGTTAACGTTAGGGTTAGGTTTACAGTTAGGGTTAGGTTTTTTGTTAGATGTAGTGTTAGGGTTAGGGTTAGGGTTAGGTTTAGGTGTTAGGTGTTAGGGTTAGGGTTATGGGTTAGGGTTAGCGTTAGTGTTAGTATTAGGGTTATGGTTATGGTTATGATTATGGTTAGCGTTTAGGGTTAGGCTTAGAGTTAGTGTTAGTGTTATGGTTAGGGTTAGGTTGAGGTTTAGTGTTAGGTTAGGATTAGGGTTACAAGTTAGGTTTAGTATTAGGTTTAGTGTTAGGGTTAGGGATAGGTTTAGGGTTAGGGTTAGTGTTATGTTTAGGTTTAGGTTTAGGGTTAGGTTTAGAGGTATGTGTTTGTGTTAGCATTAGCTTTAGGGTTTGCGGTTAAGGTTAGGGTTACGGTTATGCTAGGGTTATGTTTAGGTTTAGGATTAGGTATTATAGACAGGGTTAGCTTTTGTTTAATGCGTAGGGTTAGGGTTAGGGATTAATGTTAGGTTTAGGTTTAGGGTTATGGGTATGGTTAGGGTTAGGGTTAGGTTTAGAAGTTAGGGTTGGGGTAGGGTTAGGGTTATGGTTACATTTAGGGTTAGGGCAAGTGTTAGGAGTTAGGAAGAGTGTTAGGGTTAGGCTTCGGGTTACGGTTAGTGTTAGGGTTATGATTAGGTTTAGGGTTAGGCTTAGGGTTAGGGTTATGGTTAAGGTTAGGGTTACGTTTAGTGTTAGTGTTAGGGTTAGATTTAGGTTTGGGTTAGGGGTTAGGTGTTAGGGATAGTGTTAGGGTTAAAGTTACAGTTAGGGTTAGGTTGACTGTTAGGATTAGGATTAGGGATAGTGTTAGCTTTAGGGTTAGGGTTTAGAGTTAGTGTTACATTTAAGGTTCGGGTTACGGTTACGCTTCGGGTTATGGTTAGACTTAGGGTTACAATTAGGTTAGGCTTAGGATTAGGGTTTGGGTTAGGTTTAGGGTTTGATTTTAGGGATAGTTTTAAGGTTAGTGTTAGTGTTGAAGTTAGAGTTTAGGGTTAGGATTAGGTTTAGTGTTAGGGTTATAGTTAGAGGTTAGCATTCGGTTTTGATTAGGGTTAGGGTTAAAGCTTAGGTTTATGGTTAGGATTAGGGTTAGTGTTAATGTTAGTGTTTGGTTTAGTGTTATGGTTAGGGTTATTGTTGGCAGTTAGCGTTTGGTTTAGGGTTAGAGTTACGGTTAGAGTTAGGGATAGGTTTAGTCTTAGAGGTTATGGTTAGAGTTAGATTTAGGGTTAAAGCTTAGGTTCAGGGTTTGGCTTAGTGTTAGGGTTAGGGATAGGGTAAGGGTTAAGATTATGGTTACTGGTTAATTTTAGGGTTAGGATTACGGTTAGGGTTAGGGTTAGTTCTAGATGTTAGTGTTAGCATTAGTGTTAGATTTAAGGTTAATGTTAGGGTTAGAGTTAGGTTTAGGTTTAGGGTTAGAGTTACGTTTAGTTATAGGCTTGGGTTACAGTTAAATTTAGGGTTACAATTAGGTTAGGTTAAGGGTTAGGGTTTGCATTAGATTTAGTGTTAGGTTTAAAGTTAGGGTTAGGGGTTAGGTGTGAGTTATAGGGTTATGGGTTAAGGTTAGTGTTAGGGTTATGTTTAGGGTTAGCATTTAGGGTTAGGGTTAGGGTTAATGTTATGGTTAAGGTTAGGGTTAGGTTGAGGTTAAGGTTTAGAAGTAGTGCTAGGGTTAGAAGTTAGCTTTAGTGTTAGATTTAGGGTTAGGGTACGGATAGGTTTAGGGTTAGGGTTATTGTTAGAGGTGAGGATTATTCTTAGGTTTAGGGTTTGGCTTAGTGTTAAGGTTAGGCTTAGGTTTAAATGTACGGGTTAGAGCTAGGGTTAGGGTTAGGGTTAGGGTTAGGGTTAGGGTTATGGTTAGGGTTAGGGGTGGGTTATGCTAGGGTTAGGGTTAGGGTTATGTATTACAGTGAGGGTTAGGGCTATTTTAAGTGTTAGGGTTAGGGTTAGGGTTAGGGATTAATGTTAGTTTTAACTTTATGATTATGTTTAGGGTTAAGGTTAGGTTTAGTTTTAGGATTAGATGTTAGGGTTGGGGTACTGTTAGATTTATGTTTACAGTTAGGGTTAGGGTTAGTGTTAGGTTTAGGCTTAGGGGTTACTTGTTTGGGAGAGCATTAAGATTAGGCTTCGCGTTACGGTTTTCTTTAGGGTTATGATTAGGTTTAGGGTTAGGCTGAGGTTTAGGGTTAGGTTTAGGTTTAGTGTTAGTTTTAGGGTTACATTTAGGTTTGGGGTTGGTGTTAGGTGTTAGGGTTAGGGTTAGGGTTCGTGTTAGGTTTAGGTTTAGGGTAAGGCTTAGGTTTACGGTTATGCTTAGTTTTAGGAATAGTGTTAATTTTAGGGTTAGGGTTTAGGGTTAGGTTTAGGTTTAGGGTTAGGGTTAGGGTTAGTATAAGGGTTAGAAGTATTTTTAGTGTTAGTGTTAAGGTTGGGTTTAGAGTTAGGGTTAGGGTTAAGGTTATGTTTAGAGGTTAGGGTCAAGGTTAGTGTTAGTGTTGTGGTTAGAGGTTAGCGTTAGGTTTAGTGTTAGAGTTGGGTTTAGGATTAGGGTTAGGGATAGGCTTAGATGTTATGGTTTAAGTTAGGGTTAAAACTTAGGTTTATGTTTAGGGTTAGGTTTAGGTTAGAGTTACGATTAGGGATCGTGTTAGGGTTAGGTTTAGTGGATAGGTGTTAGGAAGAGGCTTAGGGTTAGGTTATGTGTTATGGTTATTGTTAGGGTTACAATTAGGTTTATGTTTAGGGTTAGGGTTAGGGTAGTGTTAGGGTTAGTTTTACTGTTAGTTTTAGGGTTAGGTTTAGGGTTTCAGTTAGGGGTTTAGTGTTAGGAATAGGATTAAGGTTATGTTTAGATTTAGAGTTAGGGTTACGGTTAGGGTTAAGGTTAGGTTTACAGTTAGTTTAAGGGTTATGGTTAGTTTCAGGATTAGGGTTAGGCTTTAAGTTTAGGGTTAGTGTTAAGGTTAGGGTTAGGGCGTGGATTAGGATTAGGGTTAGGTTTAGTGTTAGATTTAGGGGTTAGATGTTAGGGATAGTGTTAGGGTTAGGCTTCGGGTTATGTTTAGGGTTAGGGTTACAATTAGCTTAGGGTTAGTGTTAGGATTAGTTTTAACATTGGCATTAGATTTATGTTTAGTTTTAGGATTATGGTTAGGGTTAGGTTTAGGAGTTAGTTGTTAGGGATAAGGTTGTAGTTAGGGTTAAGGTTAGTGTTAGGGTTAGGGTTAGGTTAAGTTTAGGGTTAGTGTTAGAGGTATGGGTTAGGGTTAGTGTTACGGTTAGGTTTGGGGTTAGGTTTAGTTTTAGGCTTAGGTTTAGGGATAGGGTTAGGGTTAAAAGTTAGGTTTAGTGTTAATTTTAGTGTTAGGATTAGGGGTAGGTTAGTGTTAGGGTTAGGGTTATCGGTTAAGTTTAGGATTAGGGTTAGTATTAGTGTTAGGGTTAGAGGTATGGGTTAGTGTTAGATTTAGGGGTAGGTTTAGGATTAGGGTTAGTGTTAGGGTTATGCATAGGGTTATGGTTAGGCTTTGGGTTATGGGTAGGGTTAGGGTTAGTGTTATGGTTAACTTTAGGGTTAGTTTGAGGTTTAGTGTTAGGGTTAGGGTTAGGGTCAGAAGTTAGGTTTAGTGTTAGGTTTAGGGTTAGGGGTAGGGATAGTTTAGTGTTAGGGTTAGAAGTTAAGGTTAAGGTTTGGTTTAGGATTATGGTTAGGATTAGAAGTATGGGTTATGGTTACTTTTAGGGGTAGGGTTATTTTTAGTGTTAGGGTTATGGTAAGATTAGGGTTAGGGTTATGGCTAGATATTACTGTCAGGGTTAATGCTAGTTTAAGGTGTAGGGTTCAGCTTAGGCTTAGGCTTATGTTTAGAGGTAAGCTTTAGGTTTAGGGTTAGGGTTAGGGTGAGAGTTTGTGGTTAGGTTTAGGGTTAACGTTAGGGTTAGGATTAGAAGTTAAGGTTAGATGTAGGGTTGGGGTTATGATTACGGTTAGTTTTAGGGTTAGTGTTCAGGTTAGGGTTAGCGGTTAGGTGAAAAGGAGAGTGTTAGGGTTAGGGTTATAGTTAGGGTTGCGGTTAGGTTTATGTTTAGGGTTAGTTTAGGGTTAGGGTTAGGGGTTAGGTGTTTGGCAGAGGGTTAGGGTTAGGCTTTGGGTTACGGTTAGTGTTAGTGTTACAATTAGATTTAGGTTTAGGGTTAGGGTTAGGGTTAATATTAAGGTCAGATTTAGGTCGCTGGTTAGGTTTAGGGTTAGGTTTAGGCTTAGGGTTAGGGGTTAGATCTTACAGATATGGTTATGGTTAGGGTTTGGGTTAGGGTTAGGTTTATGGTTAGTTTTACATTTAGGTTTACATATAGTGTTAGGGTTAGGGTTATGGTTTAGGGTTAGGGTTAGGTTTAGGTTTAGGATTAGGGTTAGACTTATGGGTAGAGGTTAGCGTTAGGTTTAGTGTTAGAGTTTTGGGTTAGGGTTAGGGTTAGTGTTAGGCTTAGAGTTTATGGTTAGGTTTAGTGTTACGGTTTGGGTTAAAGCTTAGGTTTAGAGTTAGGGTTACAGTTAGGGTTAGGTTTACAGGTTAGTGTTAGGGTTAGTGTTAGAGTTAGTGTTAGTTTTTGGGATAGGGTTAGGTTTAGAGTTAGGTTTAGGTTTAGGGGTAGGGTTCGGTATAGGGTTAGGGTTAGGCTTAGGATTAGGATTAGGGTTAGGTTTAGGGTTTAGGAATAGGGTTGCAGTTAGGATATGGGTTATGTTTAGGGTTAGGTTGAGGTTTAGGATTATGGCTAGGGTTAAGGTTAAAAGTTAGGTTCAAAGATAGGTTTAGGGTTAGAAATTAGGGTTAGGTTTATGTTTAGTTTTAGGGTTAGGGTTAGGGTTAAAATTACAATTTATGTTTAGGGTAAGTTCAGGGTTAGGGTTACGGTTGCTGTTAGGGTTAGGGTCAGGTTTAGTGTTAGGGTTAGGGGATAGGTGTTAGGGAGATGGTTATGGTTAGGCTTAGCAATACAGTTAGATTAAGTTTAGGGTTAGTTTTAGGGTTATGGTTAGTGTTTGTTTTATTGTTAGGGTTAAGGGTACGTGTTAGGTGTTAGGGATAGAGTTAGCGTTAGGTTTAGTTTTAGGGTTAGAGTTAGGGTTAGGTTTACGGTTAGGGATAGTTTTAGGGTTAGTGTTAGGGTTGGGAGCAGGGATAGTGTTAGAATTAGGGTGAGGGTTAGGGTTAGGGTTAGGGTTTAGGGTTAGGGTGATTGTTATGGTTAGGTTAGGTTGAGGTTTAGGTTTAAGGTTAGGGTTACGGTTAGGGTTAGTGTTAGGCTTAGGTTTCAGGTTAGGGTTAGGCTTAGGGTTAGAGTTAGGGTGATTGTTATGGTTAGATTAGGTTGAGGTTTAGGTTTAAGGTTAGGGTTACGGTTAGGGTTAGTGTTAGGCTTAGGTTTCAGGTTAGGGTTAAGCTTTGGGTTAGAATTTAGGGTTAGGGTCAGGGTTAGTGTTAGAGATAGGGTTAGGTTTAGGGTTAGAGTTTAGTGTTAGGGTTAGGTTTAGGGTTAGGTTAAGGTTAAGGTTAGGTTTAGGATTATAATTTAGAGTTAGGGTTCATGCTAGAGTTAGGGTTATGGTTTGGGTTATGTTTAGGGCTAGGTTTAGGTTTAGTGTTTGGTTTAGGGTTATGGTTAGATTAGGGTTATGTTTAGGGTTAGGGTTTAGGGTCAGGGTTAGCGTTAGGGTTAGTGTTATTGTTAGAGTTAGGATTTGGTTTAGGGTTAGGGTTAGGGATAGTGTTACAGATAGGCTTTGGGTTATGGTTATGGTTAGGGTTAAGGTTATGTATAGGGTTAGTGTTAGGGATAGTTCTAGGGCCAGGGTTAGTGTTACAGGTTAGGATTAAGGTTTAGGGTTGTGTAATGGGTCAGAATTAGGGTAGGGTTAGAAGTAAGCTTTAGGGTTAGGTTTAGGGGTAGGGTTAGGGTTAGGGATAGTGTTACCATAGGTTTAATATTAGGGTTCCTGTTAGGTATTACGGTCCATTTCAGGGTTAGTTTAAGGGGTAGGGTCAGGGTTAGGGTTAGGGTTAGAGTTTAGGGTTATTGTTAGGTTTGTGTTAGGGTTGTGGTTTGGGTTAGGATTAAGGTTAGTTTTACGGCGTGGATTATGATTAGGTTTAGGTTTAGGGTTAGATTGAGGGGTTAGGTGTTAGGGATAGGGCTAGTGTTAGGCTTCGGGTTACGTTTAGGGTTAGGGTTATGATTAGGTTAGAGTTAGTGTTAGGGTTATTGTTAGCATTTGCATTAGATTTATGTTTAGTTTTAGGAATAGGGTTAGGGTTAGATTAAGGGTTTAGGTGTTAGGGATAAGGTTGTAGTTAGTTTTAGGGTCAGTGTTAGAGTTAGGCTTAGAGTTAAGTTTAGGGTTAGTGTTAAGTTTGGGGTTAGGTTTAGAGGTATGGGTTAGGGTTAGTGTTAGGGTTATGGTTAGGTTTGGAGTTAGGGTTAGGGTTAGGTTTAGGGTTAGGTTTAGGATTAGGGTTAGTGTTAGTGTTAGGGATAGGGTTACATTTAGGCTTTGGGTTATGGTTAGGGTTAGGGTTATGTTTAGTTTTAGGGTTAGGTTGAAGTTTATGTTTAGGTTTAGGGTTAGGATTAGGGTTAGAAGTTAGGTTTAGTGTTAGGTTTAGGGTTAGGGTTAGGGATAGGTTAGTGTTAGTGTTAGTGTTAGGGTTAAAGGTTAAGTTTAGTGTTAGTTTTAGGGATAGGGTTAGAGGTATGTGTCAGGGTTACTTTTAGGGGTAGGTTTTTGGTAGTTTTAGCGTTAGGGTTAGGGCTAGGTATTACTGTCAGGGTTAGTGTTAGTTTAAGGGGTAGGGTTCGGGTTAGGGTTATGGTTGGCCTTAGGGTTATGTTTAGAGGTAAGCTTTAGGTTTAGGGTTAGGATTAGGGTTAGAATATAGGTTTAGGTTTAGGGTTAACGTTAGGGTTAGGATTAGAAGTAAGGGTTAGGGGTAGGGTTAGGGTTATGATTACGGTTATGGTTAGGGTTAGAGTTAGGGCTAGTGTTAAGGTTAGGATAGGGGTTAGGTGTTCGGCAGAGGGTTAGGATTAGGGTTAGGTTTACGGTTAGGGTTACGGTTAGGGTTAGTTTAGGGTTAGGGTTAGCGGTTAGGTGTTAGGGAGTGGTTAGTGAAAGGCTTCGGGTTACTGTTAGTGTTAGTGTTACGATTTGGTTTAGGTTTAGGGTTAATATTAAGGTCAGAGTTAGCTTTACTGTTAGGTTTAGGGTTAGGTTTAGGCTTAGAGTTAGTGGTTAGGTGTTAGGGATATGGTTAGGGTTATGGTTATGTTTACGGTTAGGTTTACGTTTACAGATAGTGTTGGGGTTAGGGTTAGGGATTAGGGTTTGGGTTAGGTTTAGGTTTAGGTTTAGGATTAGGGTTAGGCTTATGGGTAGAGGTTAGCGTTAGGTTTAGTGTTAGAGTTTGGGGTTAAGGTTATTTTTAGGGTTAGGCTTAGAGTTTATGGTTAGGGTTAGTGTTAGAGTTAGGGTAAAAGCTTGCATTTAGTGTTACGGTTACGGTTAGGGTTAGGGTTATGTTTAGAGGTTATTGTTGGGGTTAGGTTTAGAGTTAGTGTTAGTGTTAGGGTTAGGGTTAGGTTTAGGGTTTGGAATAGGGTTATGGTTAGGCTTTGGGTTATGGTTAGTGTTATGGTTAGGGTTATTATGGTAAGGGTTAGGTTGAGGTTTAGGATTATGGTTAGGGTTAGTGTTAGAACTTAGATTTAGTGTTAGCTTTAGCATTAGAGATTATGGTTAGGGTTAGGATAAGTTTTAGTGTTAGGGTTAGGATTAGAATTTAAGGTTAGGGTTAAGTTTCATGTTAGGGTTACGTTTACGGTTACGGTTAGGTTTAGATTTATTGTTAGGTTTACAGAATAGGGGTTAGGGAGATCGTTATTGTTAGGCTTAGTGTTACGGTTAGTTTTAGGGTTACGATTGGGATTAGGGTTAGGTTTAGGGTTACGGTTAGGGTTTGTTTTGGGGTTAGGGTTAGGGTTACAGGTTAGGTGTTGGGGATAGAGTTAGCGTTAGGGTTTGTTTTAGGGTTAGGGTTAGGTTTAGTGTTAGGGATAGTGTTAGGTTTAGTGTTAGGGTTGGTAGTAGGGATAGTGTTAGAGTTAGGGTTAGGGTTTTGGTTAAGGTTTAGTGTTAGGGTTATTTTTATGGTTAGGGTTAGGTTGAGGTTTAGGTTTAAGATTAGAGTTATGATTAGGGTTAGTGTTACTGTTAGGTTTCGGTTTAGGGTTAGGCTTCGGGTTACAGTTTAGGGTTAGGGTTAGGGTTAGTGTTAGTGTTAGGGATAGGGTTAGGATTAGGGTTTGAGTGTTTCAGGGTTAGGCTTAGGGTTAGAGTTACGTTTAGGATTAAAGTATAACGTTAGGGTTAGGTTTAGGGTTAAGATTAGGTTGAAGGTTATGGTTAGGGTTAGTTTTAGGGTTACAGTTAGAGTTACTGCTAGGTTTAGGGTTAGCCTTAGTGGTTAGGTATTAGGAAGATGGTTAGTGTTAGGCTTCGGGTTACAGTTAGGTTTAGGGTTATGGCTAGGTATAGTCTTAGGGTTAAGTTTAGGGTTAGTGTTAGGTTTAGGTTTAGGGTAGGGTTAGTGTTAGGGATAGTGTTAGGGATAGGGTTAGTGTTAGTGTTAGGCTTGGGGGTAGAGTTTAGGGTAAACGTTAGGTTTAGGGTTAGGTTTATGGTTAGTTTTAGGGTTAGGGTTAGAGTTAGGGTTAGCACTAGGGTTAGAGTTAGCATTAGGGTTAGGGTTAGAGTTAGGTTTACCTTTAGCATAAGGGTTAGGATTAGGTTGAAGTTAAGGTTTAGGGTTAAGATTAGGGTTAGGGTTAGAGGTTAGTATTAGGTTGAGGGTTAGGGTTAGTGTTAAGTTTAGGATTAGGGTTAGGTTTAGGGTTAAATGTATGGGTTAGGGTTACGGTTAGTGTTAAAGTTATGGTTAGCATTAGGGTTATGTTCAGGGTTAGGGTAAGGGTTAGTGTTAGAGGTATGTGTTATGGTTATCTTTAGTGGTAGGTTTAGGGTTAGGAATTGTATTATCATAGGTTTAGATTTAGGGTTAGGGTTAGGTATTACGGTCAGTGTTAGGATTAGTTTAATGGGTAGGGTTTTGGTTAGGGTTAGGGATGATTGTTAGTTTTAGGGTTAGGTTTAAGGTTAGGGTTAGGTTAGGGTTCTTGTTAGGGTTAGGGTTAGATTTTAGGGTTAGGGTTAGGTTTAGGGTTAGTGTTAGGGTTAGGGTTAGGTTTAGGGTTAGAGTTTAGTGTTAGGTTTCAGTGTAGGGTTAGGGTTAGGGTTAAGGATAGGTTTAGAATTAGAATTTAGGGTTAGCGTTAATGTTAGGGTTAAAGTTATGGTTCTGGTTACGGTTAGGCCTAGGTTTAGGGTTAGCGTTTGGGTTAGTGTTAGGCTTAGTGTTTGGGTCAGGGTTGGGTTATGGTTAGGATTGGGGTTATGTTTAGGGTTAGGGTTTAGGGTCAGGGTTAGTGTTAGGGTTAGGATTAGGGTTAGGGTTATGGTTAAAGATAGTGTTACAGATAGTCTTTGAGTTATGGTTATGGTTAGGGTTAGGGTTATGGTTATGGTTAGGGTTATGGTTAGGGTTAGTTTTAGATTGAGGTTTAGTGTTAGTGTTAGTGTTAGGGTTAGAATTTAGGTTTAGTGTTAGGTTTAGGGTTAGTGTTAGAGATAGTTCTAGGGTTAGGGTTAGTGTTAGAGTTTAGGGTTAAGGTTTAGGGTTGTGTTTAGGGTCAGGGATAGGGTAGGGTTAGTAGTAAGCTTTAATGTTAGGTTTAGGGGCAGGGTTAGGGTTAGGGTTAGGGATAGTGTTATGGTAGGTTTTGGTTAGGGTTCGGGTTAGGTATTATATTCAGTGTTAGGGTTAGTTTAAGGGGTAGGTTTACAGTTAGGGTTAGGGATTAATGTTAGGTTTACTGTTAGGTTTATGGTTAGGTTTAGGTTTACGGTTAGTGTTAGGGTTAGGTTTAGAGTTTAGGATTAGAGTTAGGTTTAGGGTTAGTGTTAGGCTTAGTGTTAGGTTTAGGGTTAAATATTAATGTTAGGGTTACGTTTAGGATTAGGGTTATTTTTAGGGTTCATATTAGAATTTAGGGTTAGAGTTAGGTTTAGGGTTAAGGTTACAGTTACGGTTAGGTTTAGGGTTAGGTTTGGGTTTAGGTTTAGGTGTCAAGTGTTAGGAAGAGGGTTATGGTTAGGCTTCTGGTTAGTGTGGGGTTAGGATTAGGGGTTAGGTATCAGGGATAGAGCTAGCCTTAGGGTTAAGGTTAGGCTTAGGGTTAGGGTTAGTTTTAGGGTTAGGTATAGTGTTTGGGTGAGGTGTAGTGTTTGGGTTAGGGTTAGTGTTAGTGTTAGGTTTAGGTTTAGGCTTAGAGTTTAGGTTTAGGTTTAGGTTTAGGGGTTATGTTAGGGGTAGGGTTAGGGTTAGGTTTGGGATTACAATTTATGGTTGGGGTAGGGTTAGGGTTAGGGTTACGTTTAAAGTTAGGGTTTGGGCTAGGTTTAGGGTTAGAGTTCGAGGTTAGGTGTTAGGGAGATTGTTAGTGTTAGGCTCCCGGTTATGGTTAGGTTTTGTGTTACGATTAGGTTTAGGCTTACGGTTATGTTTCAGGTTACGGTTAGGTTTAGGGTTTGGTTTAGATTTAGAGGTAGTGTTAGGGTTAGGGTTAGGGTTTGGGTTTAGGGTTTAGGGAGAGGGTTAATGTTAGGCTTCGGATTATGGTTAGGGTTAGGGTTACGATTAGCTTTAGGGTAAGCGTTATGTTTAGGGTTAGTGGTAGGGTTAGTTTTAGTGTTAGTTTTAGGGTTAGGTTTAGCGTTAGGGTTAGGGGTTAGGTGTTAGGAATATGGTTAGGTTTGGGGTTAGGTTTATGGTTATGGTTAGTGTTAGGGATAGTGTTAGGTTTAGAGTTAGGGTTTAGTGTTAGTGTTAGTATTAGGGTTAGGGTTAGAGTTTACGGTTATGGTTAGGTTAGGGTTAGGGTTGGTATTAGCGTTATGGTTAGGGATAGGGTTAGGGTTATGATTAGGCTGAGTGTTAGAGGTTAGGTGTTAGGAAGAGGGTTAGGGTTAGGCCTTGGGATAGGGTTAGGGTTAGCGTTACAATTAGGTTTAGGGTTAGATTTAGGGTTAATTTTAGAGTTAGGGTTAGGGTTACAGTTAGGTGTTAGGTGTTAGGGATAGTGTTAGTCTTAGTGTTAGGTTTAGGTTTATGGTTAGGGTTAGGGATAGTGTTAGAATTAGGATTAGTGTTAGTGGTTATGTTTAGGGTTAGATTACGGTTAGTGTTAGGGTTGAGTTTAGAGGTTAGTGTTCATGTTAGGGTTTGTGTTAGGCTTAGGGTTAGTGTTAGGGCTTGGGTTAGGGTTAGAGTTAGGTTTAGGGTTAGGGTTAGGGTTAGAGTTAAATGTTAGGATTAAGGTTAGGGTTAGAAGTTTGTTTTATTGTTAGTGTTAGTGTTAGTGTTAGGGTTAGGGTTAATGTTAGCGTTAGAGATTAGTGTTAGGTTTAGAATTAAATTTAGGGTTAAGGTTAGGGTTAGGGTTAGGTTTAGGGTTAGAGTTACGGGTTAGGGTTAGGGTTAGGTTTAGGGTTAGGTTTATGGTTAGGTTTAGGTTTATGGTTAGGTTTAGGGCTAGGGTTACTATTAATGTTAGAGGTATGGGTGAGGTTTAGGGTTAGGGTTACGTTTAGGGTTAAGGTAGGTTTAGGGTTAGGTTAAGTGTTAGAGGTTAGTTTTAAGGTTATGGTTGTGGTTAGGTTCAGTGTTATGATAGCGTTAGAAGTAAGGGTTAGGTTTAGTTTTAGTGGTAGGGTTAGGTTTAGGGATAGTGTTATGGTAGGTTTATGGTTAGGTTCGGGTTGGGTATTAGGGTTAGGGTGCGGTTTAGGGTTAGGGTAAGGTTTAGGGATAGTGTTAGCATTAGGGTTAGGTTTTATGGATAGGGTTAGTGTTAGGGTTAGTTTTAGGTTTAAGTTTAGGGGTAGGGTTAATGTTAGGGTTAGGGTTAGGGTTAGGGTTACAGTTAGATTTTAGGGTTATGTTTAGGGTTAGGTTTAGGGTTAGGGTTAGGTTTAGTGTTAGCATTATGTTTAGAGGTTTGTATTTGGTTTGGGGTTAGAGTTAGGTTTAGGGTTAGGGTTAGGGTTAGGCTTAGAAGTTATAGTTAGGGTTAGGGTTAATGTTAGCGTTAGGGTTAGGGTTAGGGTTAGGGTTAGGGTTAAAGCTTAGTTTCAGGTTTAGGGTTAGGGTTAGGGTTTGGGTTAGGGTTAGGGTTAGGGTTAGAGTTTAGGATTAGGTTTTAGGTTATAGTTAGGGTTAGAGTTATTGTTAGAGGTTAGCTTTTGGTTTAGGGTTAGAGTTAGGTTTAGTGTTAGGTTTAGTCTTAGGCTTAGAGGTTATGGTTAGTGTTAGTTTTAGTGTTAGGGTTAGGGTTAAATCTTAGGTTCAGGGTTAGGGTTAGAATAAGTGTTAGGCTTAGGGACATGATAAGTGTTAGGATTAGAGTTAGTGATTCGTTTTAGTTGTAGGGTTACTGTTTGGGTTTGGGTTAGGTTTAGATGTTAGTGTTAGTGTTACAGTTAGGTTTAGGGTTAGTTTGAGGGTTAGGGTTAAGTTTAGAGTTAGCATTAGGGTTATGGTTAGCCTTAGGATTATGGTCAGTGTTAGGGTTACAATTAGGTTAGCCTTAGGTTTAGGGTTAAGATTAGGGTTAGGTTTAGGGTTAGGTTTAGGGGTTTGGTGTTAGGGATAGTGTTATGAGTTAGGGTTAATGTTATTGTTAGTGTTAGTGTTAGCTTTAGTGTTAGGGTTAGGCTTAGGGTTAGAGTTTAGAGTTAGGGTTAGGGTTTGGGTGAGTGTTATGGTTAGGGTTAGGTTGACATTTAGGGTGATGGGTAGGGTTAGAAGTTAGGTTTAGTTTTAAGTTTAGGGTTAAGGTTAGGCATAGGTTTAGAGGGTTATGGTTTGGTTCAGAGGGTAGTGTTAGGGTTAGGTTAGGGTTATGGTGAGGGTTAGAGTTAGGTTTAGCTTTAGGGTTAGCGTTAGGTTTAGGGTTAGTTTTAGGGTTAGTGTTGGGGTTAGGTATAGGGTTACGTTTAGGCATGGGGTTATGGTTAGAGTTAGTGTTAGGGTTATGTTTAGGGTTAGGGTTATGTTGAAGTTTAGGGTTAGGGTCATGGTTAGTGTTTGAATTTATGTTTAGTGTTAGGTTTGGGGTTAGGGTTACAGATAGGTTAGTGTTAGGGTTACGGTTAGAATTAGAGGTTAATGTTAGGTTTAGGGTTAGGGTTAGCGTTATGGTTAGGGTTAAGTTTAGAGTTAAAGGTTAATGTTAGTGTTAGGGTTAGAGTTTAGGGTTAGTGCTAGAGTGAGGGTTAGGGTTTGTGTTAGGGTTAGGTTTAGTATTAGAGTTTAGGGTTACAGTTAGTTTTAGGGTTAGGGTTAGTGTTACAATAAGAAGTTAGTGTTAGGGGTAGGGTTAGGGTTATGGTTACTGTTAGGGTTAGGGTTACTGTTAGGGTTAGGGTTAGGGGTTAAGTGTTAGAGCGATGGTTAGGGTTAGGCTGCGTATTATGGTTAGTGTTAGGGTTAGGGTTATGATTAGGTTTCGGTTTAGCTTTAGGGTTTGGGGTTAAATGCTAGGGATAGGATTAGGGTTAGGCTTAGGTTTAGGGTTAGGTTTATGGTTAGGGTGAGGTTTACGGTTTTATGGTTAGGAATAGGGTTATGGTTAGGGTTATGTTTATAGTTATGGATAGAGTTAGTGTTAGGTTTAGGGTTAGGTATTAGGGTTAGGGTTAGGGTTAGGCTTTGGCTTAGGGTTAGCGTTAGGGATAGGTTTAGGTTTAGGTTTAGGTTAGAGTCTGGGTTAGGGTTACGGTTAGGTTTAGGGTTAGTGTTAGAATTAGTGTTAGTGTTAGGGTTAGGGTTAGGGATGGGGGTTAGTATTAGGGTTCGGGTTAGCGTTAGAGATAGAGTTAGGGTTTTGGTTAGTGGATTAGGGTGAGGGTTAAGTTTAAGGTTAGGGTTAGGTTTATGGTTAGAGTTAGGTTAGGATTAGGGGTCAGGGTTAAGGATTAGGGTTAGTGTTAGGGTTAGCCTTAGGGTTAGTTTTATAGTTAGGTTTTGGGTTGAGGGTTACGGTTAGGGTTAGCATTAGAGTTAGGGTTAGGAATTTCGGTTAGGGTTAGGGTTAGGTTTACGGTTATGGTTCGGTTTACGGTTACAGTTAGGGGTTAGGGTTCAGGTTAGGATTAGGGTTAGTGTTAGTGTTAGGATTAGGGGTTAGTCTTAGGGTTAAGGTTAGGTTTAGGGTTAGTGTTAGTGTTAGAGGGTTAGGGTTATGGTTAGTGTTAGTGTTATCGTTAGGGTTGGGTTACCGTTATGGTTAGGGTTAGTGTTAGGCTTAGGGTTAGCGTTAGGGACAGGAATAGGTTTAGGTTTAGGGTTAGGGTTTGTGTTAGGGTTACAGTTAGGGTTTAGGGTTAGGGTTAGGATTTGGGTTAGGGTTCGGGTTAGGGATGGGGTTAGGGTTAGGGTTAGGATTAGGGTTAGGGTTCGGTTTAGAGTTAGGGTTAGGGTTAGAGGGTTAGGGTTAGCATTATGGTTAGTTTAGTGTTAGGGTTAGGGTTAGTGATTGTGTTAGTGTTAGTGTTAGTGTTAGGGTTATTGTTACGGTTAGACTTTAGGGTTAGGGTTAATGTTAGAGTTAGGGTTAAGTTTAGGATTAGGGCTAGGGCTAGGGTTAGGGTTAGGGTTAAAACTTATGTTTAGTGTTAGTGTTAGGGTTAGGGTTAGTGCTAGTGTTAGTGTTAAGGCTAGGGTTAGGTGTTAGGTGTTAGGGAGAGTGTTACGGTTAGGCTTTGGATTACAGTTGGGTTTAGTGTTACAATTAGGTTTAGGCTTAAGGTTAGGGTTAGGTTTAGGGTAAGGTTTAGTTTTAGAGTTATGGTTATCGTTAGTGTTAAGTTTAGGGGTACTTTTTAGGGTAAGGGTTAGGTTTAGGGCTAGGTTCACGGTTAGTTTTAGGGTTAGGGTTAGTGTTGGTTTAGGGTTAGATTAAGAGTTAGGGTTAGGCCGAGGTTTATGTTTAGGGTTAGGGTTAGGGCTAGAAGTTAGGTTTAGTGTTAATGTTAGGATTAGGTTTGTGGTTAGGGTTAGAGGTTAGTGTTAGTTTTAGGTATAGTGTTAGGTTTAGTGTTGGGGTTAGGTGTTAATTGTTAGGAATACAGTTATGGTTAGGCTTCGGGTTACATTAAATTTAGGGTTATGATTATTTTTATGGTTAGGTTTAGAGTTATGGTTAGGCTTTGTTTTATGGTTAGAGTTGGGGTTAAGGTTATGGTTAGGGTTAGGTGTTACGTGTTAGGGATAGAGTTACTGTTAGGGTTAGAGTTAGGATTAGTGTTAGGGTTAAGTTTAGGGTTATGGATAGTGTTGGGTTTAGGCTTAGGGTTAGGGTTAGGAGTAGGGTTCGGGTTATTCTTAGGGTTAGGTTTAGGGTTATTGTTAGGATTAGGGTTAGGTAAGGTTTAGGCTTAGGGTTAGGGTTAGGGTTAGGGTTAGTGTTAGGGTTATGTTTCGGGTCAGAATTGGGGTTAGGGTTAGATTTTAGCGTTAGGTTTAGTGTTAGGCTTAGTGTTAGGGTTAGGGTTAGGTTTAGGTTAGATATTAGGGTTAGGGTTAGGTTTAGAGTTAGAGTTAGGGTTAGGTTAATTTTATGATTAGAATTTAGGGTTAGGGTTAAGGTTAGTGTTAGGTATTATGGTCAGAGTTATGGTTAGTTTTAGGTTTAGGGTTAGGGTTAGGATTATGGTTAGTTTCAGGGTTAGGTTTAGTGTTAGGTTTATGGGTTCGGTGTGAGAAATAGGGTTAGGGTTAGTGTTAGGGTTAGGTTTAGATTTTATGGTTAGTGTTAGCGTTAGAGTTACTATTATGGTTAGAAATATGGGTTACGGTTAGGGTTAGTAAGGGTTAGTGTTAGCGTTCTGCTAGGTTAGGGTTAGTGTTTGGGTTAGGTATTACAGTCAGTGTTAGTGTTAGTTTAAGGGTAGATTTAGGGTTAGAGCTAGGGTTAGGGAGTAATGTTAGGTTTAGGGTTATGGTTAGTGTTAGGGTTAGGGTAAGGATTCAGGTTTGGTTAGAAGTTATGGTTAGTGTTAGGATTAGGGTTATGTTTAGTGTTCGTTTTAGGGTTAGGTTTAGGGTTAGGGTTGGGTTTAGGTGTTTGTGATAGGGTTAGGTTTAGGGTTAGGGTTATGTTTTCGGTTAGGTTTATGGTTAGGAATTGTGTTAGGTTTAGGGTTATGGTTAGGGTCAGGGTTAGGGTTAGTGTTAGGCTTAGGGTTAGATTTAGGTTTAGGGTCAGGGTTAGTGTTAGGGTTAGAAGTTGTTTTAGTGTTATGGTTAGGGTTAGATTTAGAGTTAGAGTTAGGGTTAGGGTTAGGGTTAGATATTAGGGTTAGGGTTAGTGTTAGGGTTATTGTTATGGTTAGAGTTTAGGGTTAGGCTTAAGGTTAGAGTTAGGGTTAAGTTTAGGGTTAGGGTTAGGGTTAGAGTTGTGGTTAAAACTTAGGTTTAGGGTTAGGGTTAGGATTAGCATTAGGTTTAGGGTTAGTTTTAGTGTTAGTGTTAGGGGTAGGATTATGTGTTAGTTGTTAGGAAGAGGGTTAGGGTTAGGCTTTGCATTACGGTTAGGTTTAGGGCTATGATTACATTTAGACTTAAGTTTACGGTTAGGTTTAGTATTAGGTTTAGGTTTAGAGTTAGGGTTATGGTTAGTGTTTGGTTTAGGGGTACTGTTTTGGGGTAAGGGTTAGGTTTAGGGTTAGGTTTACTTTTAGTTTTAGGGTTAGGGTTGGGTTAGGTTTAGGTTAAGATTTAGGGTGAGGTCAAGGTTTAGGTTTAGGGTGAGAGTTAGGGTTAGAAATTAGGTTTAAGGTTAGTGTTAGGGTTAGGGTTAGGGTTAGGGTGAGAGATTAGTGTTAGTTTTAGGGTTAGAGTTAGGTTTAGTGTTGGGGTAGGTGTTAGTTTTTAGAGAGACTGTTATGGTTAGGCTTTGGGTTACGGTTAGTTTACAGTAACAATTAGATTTAAGGTTGTGGTTAGGGTTTGTTTTACGGTTAGGGTTAGGGTTAGGGTTAGGGTTAGAGTTAGGGTTAGGGTTAGAGTTAGGATTAGGATTAGAAGTTAGAGTTAGGGGTAGGTTAAGGTTATGATTACTGGTAGGGTTAGGGTTAGTGTTAGGGTTAGGGTTAGGTGTTAGGTGTTAGGGAGAGGGTTATGGTTAGGCTTTGTGTTACGGTTAGTGTTAGCATTATGATTAGCTTTAGGGTTAGGGTTAGGGTTAGTGTTAGTCTTAGGGTTAGGGTTAGGTTTATGGTTAGTTTCATGGTTAGGTTTAGGGTTAGGGTTAGGGGTTATGTTTGGGGATAAGTTTAGAATTAGTGTTAGGTTTAGTGTTAGGATTAAATTTTTGGTTAGGGGTAGGGTTAGGGTTAGGTTTAGGTTTAGGGTTAGCGTTATGGTTAGAGGGTTAGCGTTAATTTTAGTGTTAGAGTTTGGGGTTTGCGTTAGGGTTACGGTTGGCCTTAGAAGTTATGGTTAGGGTTAATTTTAGGGTTTGGGTTAGGGATAGGGTTCCGATTAGGCTTAGGGTTAGGGTTTATAGTTAGTGTTAGGGTTAGGGTTAGGTTGAGGTTTAGGTTTAGGGTTAGTTTTAGAGTTAGAGTTAGTGTTAGGGTTAGGTTTCGCGTCAGGGTTAGGGTTAGGGTCAGAGTTTGGGTTTAGGTGTAGGGTTAGTGTTAGTGTCCGGGTTAGGGTTAGGTTTAGGGATAGATATTAGGGTTAGGGTTAGGTTTTGGGTTAGAGTTAGGGTTAGGGTTTGTTTTATGATTAAAATTTAGGGTTAGGGTTAAGGTTAGGGTTAGGTAGTACTGTCAGGTTTAGGGTTAGTTTTAGGGTTAGGGTTAGGGTTAGGGATTAGCTTAGGTTTTGGTTTAGGGTTATGGTGAGTGTTAGGGATAGGTTTGGGGTTAGGGTTAGGGTTAGGTTTAGAGTTTAGTGGTAGGGTTAGTGTTAGTGTTAATTTCATGGTTACGGTTAGGTTTAGCGTTAGAATTTAGGTTTAGAATTACATTTAGGTTTAGGATTAGGCTCAGGTTTATGGTAGGGATAGGGTTAGGTTAGGTAATATGGTCAGAATTAAAGTTAGTTTTAGGGTTAGGGTTAGGTTTAGAGTTTGGTTTAGGGTTAGAGTTTAGGGTTAGAATTAGTTTTAGGGTTAGGGTTAGGGTTAGTGTTAGGATTAGGATTAGAAGTTAGGGTTAGGAGTAGGGTTAGGATTATGCTTCCTGGTAGGGTTAGGGTTAGTGTTAGGGTTAGGGTTAGGTGTTACTTGTTAGGGAGGTTATGGTTAGGCTTTGGGTTACAGTTAGTGTTAGCATTACGATGAGGTTTAGGGTCAGCGTTAGGGTTAGGGTTAAGTTTAGGGTTATGTTTATTTTAGGTTAGGGTTAAGGTTAGGCTTAGTTTTAGGTTTAAGTTTAGGTTTAGGGATAGGGTTATGATTATTCTTTGTGTTATAATTAGAGTTAGGGTTAGGGTTATGGTTAGTGTTAGGGTTAGCTTGAGGTTTAGGGTTAGTGTTAGGGTTACGGTTTGAAGTTAGGTTTAGTGTTAGATTTAGGGTTAGGGTTACGGATAGGTTAGTGTTAAGGTTAGGGTTAGGGTTAGGGTTAGCATTGGGGTTATGGTTAGGGTTAGAGTTAAATGTTAGTGTTAGGGTTAGTTTTAGGGTTAGAGATTAGGGTTAGTGCTTGGGTGAGGTTAAGGTTAGTGTTAGTGTTAGGTTTAGAGTTAGAGTTTAGGGTTAGGGTTAGATGTAGTGTTAGGGTTAGTGTTAGGATAAGATGTTACTGTTAGGGGTAGGGTTAGTGTTATTGTTATAGCTAGGGTTAGGGTTAGTGTTAGGGTTAGGGTAGGTGTTAGGTGTTAGGGAGAGGGTTAGGGTTTGGCTGCGGGTTATGGTTAGTGTTAGGGTTATGATTAAGTTTAGGATTAGTTTTAGGGTTAGGGTTATGGTTAGGGTTAGTGTTAGGGTTAGGGTTAGGTTTACAGTTAGTTGTAGGGTTAGGTTTAGGGTGAGGGTTAGGGGTTAAGTGTTTGGGATAGGATTAGGGTTAGGGTTAGGGTTAGTGTTAGTGTTAGGGTGAGGTTAGTGTTAGGGTTAGTTGTTAGGGAGAGGGTTATGGTTAGGCTTCAGCTTACGTTTAGTTATAGCGTTACGATTAGGTTTAGGGTAAGGTTTAGTCTTAGGGTTATGATTAGGGTTAGGTTTAGGTTTAGGGTTAGGCCTAGGTTTACGGTTAGTTTTAGGGTTACGTTTAGGTTTAGGTGTACGGGTTAAGTGCTAGGGATAGGATTAGTCTGAGGCTTAGATTTAGTGTTAGGGTTAGGGTTATGGTTAGGTTTACAGTTAGTTTTAGGGTTAAGGTTAGTGTTGGGATTAGGTGTTAAGTGTTAGGTATAGGATTAGGGCTATCATTAGGGATAGGGTTATGGTTAGGGTAAAGGTTAGGTTGACGGTTAGGTTTTGCATTACAGTTAGTTTTAGAGTTAGGGTTGGGCTTTAGGGTTTGGGTTAGGGTTATGGTTAGAGTTAGGGTTAGGATTAGGGTTAGTTTTATGGTTAGAGGTTAGTGTTAGGTTTAGTGTTAGAGTTTGGTGTTAGGGTTAGGGTTAGGCTTAGATTTTATTGTTAGGGGTTGTATTAGGTTTAGCGTTAAAGCTTAGGTTTTGTGTTAGGGTTAGGGTTAGTGTGAGGGTTAGGGTTAGGATTAGGATTAGTGTTAAGTTTAGTGTTAGGGTTAAGGTTAGAGGTATGGGTTAGGGTTATGGTTAGGGTTAGGGTTGGGTTAGGGTTAGAGTTAGGGTTGGGTTAGGGTTAAGGTTATGGTGATGTTAGGGTTAGGGTTGGGGTTTTGCTTAGGTATTACAGTCAGGTTTAGGGTTAGTTTAAGGGGTAAGGTTAAGGTTAGGGTTAGGAATTAATGTTAGGTTTAGGGTTCTGTTTATGGTTAGGGTTTGGGTTAGGGTTAATTTTGGGGTTAGGATTAGAAGTTAGGGTTAGCGGTAGGGTAAGATTTATGGTTAGGGTTAGGATTAGGTTTAGTGTTAGGGTTAGGGTTAGGTGTTACCTGTTAGGGAGAGGGTTAAGATTAGGCTTCGTGTTGCGCTTAGCATTAAGGTTACAATTAGGTTTAGTGTTCAGCTGCAGGTTAGAATTAGGGTTAGGTTTAGTGTTAGTTTTAGGGTTAGGTTAAGGGTTAGTGTTGTGGTTAGGTGTTAGGCATAGGGTTAGGGTTAAGGTTAGGTTTAGGTTTAGGGTAACGTTTAGGTTTATGGTTAGGTTTAGGGTTAAGAATAGTGTTAGGTTTAGGTTTAGTGTTAGGGTTAATGTTAGTGTTAGAAGATGGTTTAGTGTTAGGGTTAATGTTAGGGTTCGAGTTAGATTTAGGGTTATAGTTAGGGTTAGGATTGGGGGTTATGTGTTAGTGATAGTGTTAGGGTTAGGGTTAGGTTTACAGTTAGGATTAGGGTTAGGGTTTAGGTTAGGTTTAAGGTTATTGTTAGTGTTAGTGTTAGGGTTAGGGTTAGGGTTAGGCTTAGAGGTTATTGTTATGGTTAGGGTTAGGTTTAGGGTTATGGTTAGTGTTAGGGATAGGGTTTGGTTTAGGATTAGGGTTAGTGTTAGGTTTAGGATGTTAGGGATAGAGTTAGGGTGAGGCTTCAGGTTACGGTTAGGGTTAGGGTTATGATAAGATAAGGGTTAGGGTTAGGGTTACCATTTGCATTATATTTGTGGTTAGTTTTAGGGTTAGGGTTAGGTTTATGTTTAGGAGTTATATGTTACAGATAAGGTTGTAGTTAGGGTTAGGGTTAGGGTTAGGGTTAGAGTTTAGGGTTAGGGTTAAGTTTAGGGTTAGGGTTAGTGTTAGTGTTAGGTTTAGGGTTAGAGTTAGGTTTAGGGTTAGGTTTAGCGTTAGGGTTAGGGTTAGGTTTAGGATTACAATTTAGGGTTCAGGTTAGGCTTAGGGTTAAGGTTATAGTTACCGTTAGGTTTAGGGTTAGGGTTAGGTTTAGGGTTAGGTTTAGGTGTTAGGTGTTAGGGAGAGCGTTATGGTTAGGCTTTCGGCTACGTTTAGGTTTAGAGATATGCTTAGGTTTAGGGTTCGGTTTAGGATTATGTTTAGGCTTTGTTTTACGGTTAGATTTAGGGTTAGGGTTAGGGTTAGAGGTTGGATGTTAGGGATAGATTTAGTGATAGGGTTAGTGTTAGTTTTTGTTTTAGGGTTAGGTTTAGGGTTAGGGATAATGTTATGTTTAGGGTTAGTGTTAGTGTTAGGGTTATTGATAGGGTTTGGTTAGGGTTAGGGTTAGGGTTTAGGGTTAGAGTTAGGTTTAGGGTTAGGGTTTTTGTTAGGGTTAGGTTTCGGTTGAGGTTTAGGGTTAGTGTTAGTGTTAGGATTATGGTTAGGGTTAGGGTTAGGCTTAAGTCTAGGTTTAGGGCTTGCATTTGGGGTTAGGTTTTAGGGAGAGTGTTAGGGCTAGGCTTTGGTTTACGGTTAGTTTTAGGGTTCCGATTAGGTTTAGGCTTAAGTTTACAGTAAGGTTTAGGGTTAGGGTTATGGTTAGTGTTAGGTTTAGGGGTACTGTTTAGGGTAAGTGTTAGGTTTAGTGTTAGGTTTATGGTTAGTTTTAGGGTTAGGTTTAAGGTTAGGGTTAGGTTAAGTGTTAGGTTTAGGTAGAGGTTTAGGTTTAGGGTTAGAGTTAGGGTTAGAAGTTAGGTTTAGTGTTAATGTTAGGTTTAGGTTTAGGGTTAGAGGTTACTGTTAGGTTTAGGGTTAGGTTACGTTTAGGGTTTTAGTTAGGGTTAGGTTTATGGTTAGTGGTATGGTTTAGGCTTATGGTATGCTTAGGGTTTGGGTTAGGTATTATGGTTAGGGTTAGGGTTAATTTTAGGGTTAGGTTTATGGTTAGGGTTAGGGATTAAGGTTAGGTATGGATTAGGGTTATGTTGAGGGTTAGGTTTTGCGTTAGGTATCAGGTTAAGGTTAGGTTTAGGGTTAGACTTTAGTGTTAGGGTTAGGGTTAGTGTTAGTGTTAGGTTTAGGTTTAGGTTTAGGTTTAGAATTTAGGGTTAGAATTAGCGTTAGGTTTAGCATTAGGTTTTGGCTTATAGTAGGGTTAGGGTGAAGGTTAGGGTTAGGGTTAAGTTTATGGTTAAGCGTTACAGTCAGGCTTAAAGTAAGTTTAGGGTTAGATTTACGTTTAGGGTTAGAGTTTAGGGTTAGGGTGAGGTTTAGGGTTATGGTCAGGTTTAGGGTTAGGGTTAGGATTAGAATTTAGTGTTAGGGGTACAGTTGGTGTCATGGTTAGTGTTAGACTTAGGGTTAGTGTTAGGGTTAACTTTAGGTGTTAGGTGTTACGGAGAGTTTCGGGTTAGGCTTCGGGTTACGGTTAGTGTTAGGGTTACAATTAGGTTTATGATTACTGCTAGGGAAAGAGTTAGGGTTAGGTTTACGGTTAATTTCTGGGTTAGGTTTATGGTTAGGGTTAGTGGTTAGGTGTTAAGGATAGGGTTAGGATTAGGGTTAGTGTTAGGTTTACAGTTAGGTTTAGGGTTACAGATAGGGTTAAGATTATGCTTAGGATTATGGTTAAGGTTAGGGTTTGGGTCAGGATTTTGGTTAGGGTTATGGTTAGAGGTTAGAGTTAAGTTCACTGTTAGAGTTTGGGATTAGCGTTAGTATTAGGGTTAGTCTTAGAGGTTATGGTTAGGGTTAGTGTTAGGGTTAGGGTTAAAGCTTAGGTTTAGTGTTAGGGTTAAGGTTATGGTTAGGGTTAAGTTTAGAGGTTAGTGTTAGGGTTAGTTTTAGGTTTAGGTTTCATTTTAGGGTTAGTGTTAGTGTTAGGTTTAGGGTTAGGTTTCATTTTAGGGTTGGGGTTAGGGTTAGGATTAGTTTTAGTGTTAGTCTTAGGGTTAGGGTTATGGTTATGGTTAAGGTTAGGTTTACGGTTAGTTTTAGGGTTACGGTTAATTTCATGGTTAGGGTTAGGATTTAGGGTTTGGATTACTGTTAGGTTTATGGTTAGTGGTTGGCCTTAGGTTTAGTGTTAGAGTTTGGTGTTAGGGGTAGTGTTAGGGTTTGGCTTAGATTTTATGGTTAGGCTTTGTCTTAGGGTTATCGTTAAAGATTAGGTTTTGGGTTAGGGTTACGCTTAGGATTAGGGTTAGTGTTAGGGTTAGGGTTAGAGGTATGGGTTAGGGTTATGGTTAGGGTTAGGGTTAGGGTTTTGCTAGGGTTAGGGTTAGGGTTAGGGTTTGGGTTAGGTTTAGTGTAAGGTTATGTTTACATTTAGGGTTAGGGTTAGGAATTGTGTTAGGTTTAGGGTTAGGGTTTAGAGTTAGGTTTAGGGTTAAGGTTATGGTTATGGTTAGGTTTAGGTTTATAGTTAGGGTTAGTTTTAGGTTTAGAAGTTGGTTTATTGTTAGGGTTGGAGTTAGGGTTACAGTTAGAGTTATGGTTAGGGTTAAATGTTAGGGTTAGGGTTATAGTTAGGGTTACGGGTAGGGTTAGGGTTAGTGCTACGGATAGAGTTTAGGGTTAGGTTAGGGTTAGAGTTAGGATTAAGGGTAGTGTTTGTGTCATGCGTAGAGGTTAGCGTTAGGTTTAGGGTTAGAGTTTGGTTTTAGGTTTATCGTTAGGGTTAGGCTTACAGGTTGTGGTTAAGGTTAGTGTTAGGGTTAGGGTTAAAACTTAGGTTTAGGATTAAGGTTAGAGTTAGGGTTAGTGTTAGGATTATTGTTAGGGTTAGTGTTAGGGGTTAGATGTTAGGAAAAGGGTTAGTGTTAGGGTTAAGGTTAGGGTTAGATTTAGGGTTAGAGATATGGGTTAGGGTTAGGGTTAGGGTTAGGTTGAGGGTTAGTGTTAGGTTTATGGTTAGGTTTAGAGTTATGGGTTAGGGTTAGGTTTAGGGATAGGGTTCAAGTTATGTTTAGTGTTATTGTAGGTTTTTGGTTATGGTTATGGTTACGTATTACAGTCAGTGTTAGCCTTAGTTTAACGCGTAGGGTTAGGGTTAGGATTAGGGATTAATGTTAGGTTCAGGGTTAGGTTTAGGGTTAAAGTTAGTGTTAGTGTTAAGGTTATGGTTAGATTTTAGGATTAGGGTTAGGTTTGTGTTAGGGTTAGTGTTAGAGTTAGGGTTAGGGTTAGGGTTAGGGCTTGGATTAGGATTAGGGTTAGGTTTTGGTTTACATTTTGGGTTAGGTGTTAGGGATAGGGTTAGGTTTAGGCTTCAGGTTACGTTTAGGGTTAGGGTTACAATTAGGTTAGGATTAGTGTTAGAGTTAGGGTTAGCATTTGCATTAGATTTATGTTTAGTTTTAGGGTTTAGGGTTGGGGTTAGTGTTACGTTTAAGGTTGGGCTTAGGGTTTAAGGTTAAGTTTAGGTTTAGTGTTAGGGTTAGTGTTAGGGTTAGAGGTATGGGTTAGGATTAGGGTTAGTGTTAGTGTTAGTGTTAGGTTTAGAGTTAGGTTTAGTTTTAGGCTTATGGTTATGGTTAGAATTAGGGTTAAATTTAGGGTAGGTTTATTGTTAGGCTTAGGTTTAGAGGTTAAGTTTTGGGTTAGGGTTAGGATTATGGTTAGGTTTAGGGTTAGTGTTATATGTATGGCTTAGTTTTAGGTTTAGGTGTAGGGTTAGGATTAGGGTTAGTGTTAGGCTTAGGGATAGGGTTACGGTTAGGCTTTGGGTTATGGTTAGGTTTAGAGTTAGTGTTATTGTTATGATTAGGGTTAGGTTGAGGTTTAGGGTTAGGGTTAGCTTTAGAAGTTAAGTTTAGTGTTAGGTTTAGGGTTAGGTTTAGGGATATGTTAGTGTTAGAGTTAGGGTTAGGATTAGAGGTAAGTTTAGGGTTAGTGTTAGGTTTAGGGTTAGTGTTAGAGTTAGGGATAGGTAAGAGGTATGAGTTAAGTTTAGGTTTAGGATTATGGTTAGAGTTAGGGTTAGGGTTATGGTAGGTCTAGTGTTAGGGTTAGAGCTAAGTATTACTGTCAGGGTTAGTGTTAGTTTAAGGGGTATGGTTCGGGTTAGGTTTAGGGCTAGGCTTAGGGTTATGTTTAGAGTTCAGCTTTAAGTTTAGTGTTAGGGTTAGTGTTAGAGTTTAGGGTCAGCGTTAGGGTTAGGATTAGAAGTTAGGGTTAGGTGTAGGGTTAGGATTATGATTACGGTTAGGGTTAGGGTTAGGGTTAGGGTAAGTGTTAGGGTTAGGGTTAGGGGTTAGTTTTTATGGAGAGTGTTATAGTTAGGCTTCGTGTTATGGTTAGTGTTAGTTTTACGATTAGGTTCAGTGTTAGGCTTAGGGTTAGGGTTAGTATTGGGGTCAGAGTTAGGTTTATGGTTAGTTTTAGGGTTAGGTTTAGACTTAGGGTTAGGTGTTAGCTGTTAGGGATATGGTTAGGTTTCGGGTTAGAGTTCGGTTTAGGGTTAGTGTTAGGTTTACATTTAGGTTTATGTTTACGGATAGTGTTAGGGTTAGGGTTAGGATTTAGAGTTAGCATTAGGGTTAGGTTTAGGTTTAGGATGCGGTATAGGCTTATGGGTACAGGTTAGCGTTAGGTTTAGTGTTAGAGATTGGTGTTAGGTTTATGCTTAGGGTTAGACTTAGAGGTTATGGTTAGGTTTAGTGTTAAAGCTTAGGTTTAGGTTTAGGGTTATGGTTAGAGTTAGTGTTAGGTTTAGAGGTTAGTGTTAGTGTTACATTTAGAGTTAGTGGTAGTGTTAGGGTTAGGGTTAGGGTTAGGTTTAGAGTTAGGTTTACGTTTAGGGTTAGGCTTAGGGTTAGGGATATGATTCGGGTCAGGGTTAAGTTTAGGGATAGGGTTATGGTTAGGCTTTGGGTTACGGTTAGATTTATGGTTAGGGTTTTGGCTAGGGTTAGGATGAGGTTTATGTTTAGGGTTACGGTTAGGGTTAAAAGATATTTTTAGTGTTCAGTTTAAGTTTAGAGTTAAGGGTTAGAGTTAGTTTAAGTTTTAGGGTTAGGGTTAGGGTTAGGTTTAGGGTTAGTGTTACGGTTACGGTTAGGGTTAGGGTTAGGGTTAGTGTTAGGGTTATGGGATAGGTGTTAGGGAGATGGTTATAGTTAGGCTTACATTTACGGTTATGTTTAGGGTTACCATTAGGTTTAGGGTTAGGTTTAGGATTATGGTTAAGGTTTGATTTACGTTTAGGTTTAGGGTTAGGTGTTAGGTGTTAGGGATAGAGTTATTGTTAGGTTTATTGTTAGGGTTAGGGTTAGGTTTAGGGTTAGGGTTAGGGATAGTGTTAGGTTTAGTGGTAGGTTTGGGGGTAGGGAGAGTGTTAGGGTTAGTGTTAGGGTTTAGGGTTAGGGTTATTGTTAGGGTTAGGGTTAGGGTTAGGTTGAGGTTTAGGATTAAATTTAGGGTTACAGTTAAGTTTAGTTTTAGGGTTAGGTTTTGGATTAGCATTAGGTTTAGGTTTAGAGTTTAGGGTTAGGGTTAGGTTTAGGGTTAGTGTTAGGAATAGGGTTAGGTTTAGGGTTCGAATTTAGGGTTAGTGTTAGGGTTAGGGTTAAGGTTAGGCTTAGGGTTACCATTAAGTTTAGGATTAAACTGAGGGTTAGGGTTACAGTTAGGTTTAGTTTTAGAATTAGGGTTAGGGTTACGGTAAGGGTTAGAGTTAGGGTTAGGATTAGGGTTAGGTTTAGGGATAGGTTAGGGTTAGCGTTTGTGGTTAGGTGTTAGGGACAGGGTTAGTTTTTGGTTTAGGGTTATGGTTAGGTATAGGCTTAAGGTTAATGTTAGGGTTAGTGTTAGGTTTAAGTTTAGGGTTAAGGTTAGGGTTAGTGTTAGGTTTAAGGGTAGAGTTTTGGGTAAGGTTTAGTTTTAGGGTTAGGTTTACAGTTAGTTTTAGGGTTAGAGTTAGTGTTAGGCTTTAGGGTTATGGTTAGTGTTAATGTTATGATTAGGGTTAGGGTTTGGTTGAAGTTTAGCGTTACATTTAGGGCTGTTGTTAGGGTTAGGGTGAGTGTTAGATTTAGGGTTAGGTTTAGGATTAGGTTTAGATTTAGTGTAAGGGTTAGTGTTAGGTGGAGGTTTAGGGTTAGGGTTAAGGTTAGTGTTAGCATTAGAGGTTAGTGTTAGGTTTAGGGTTAGGGTTAGGGTTAGGGTTAGGGTTAAGGTTAGGGTTAGGGTTAGGCTTAGGGTTAGAGATATGTGTTAGGGTTAGGCTTAGGGTTAGGATTATGGTTAGAATTAGGGTTATGTTTAGGGTCAGGGTTAGGGTTAGGGTTAGGTTTAGGGTTAGTGGTATGGTTTAGGGTCAGGTTTAGGTGTAGGTTTAGGGTTAGGATTAGTGTTATGGTAGGGTTAGGGTTAGAGTTAGGGTTACGTATTATGGTCAGTGTTAGGGTGAGTTTAATGAGTAGGGATACAGTTAGGGTTAGGGATTAATGTTAGGGTTTGGGTTAGGTTTGTGGTTAGGGTTATGGTTTGGGATAGTGTTAGTGTTAGGGTTAGATTTTAGGGTTAGGTTAAGGGTTAGTGTGAGTGTTAGGGTCAGGTATAGGGTTAGAGTTTAGGGTTAATGTTAGCTTTAGGGTTAGGGTTAGTGTTAAAGTTGGGTTTAGGACTAGAATTTGGGGTTAGGGTTAATGTTAGTGTTAGGGTTATGGTTAGGGTTAGTGTTAGGGCTAGGTTTAGGTTTTGCTTTTGAGGTTTAGGGTTAGGGTTTAGGGTCAGGGTTAGGGTTATGGTTAGAATTAGGGTTATGATTAGGGTTAGGGTTAGGTTGAGGTTTAGGGTTATGGTTAGTGTTAGTGTTAGGTTTAGAGTTAGGGTTAGGTTTAGGTTTAGAGTTAGGGTTAGGATTATGGTTAGGGTTAGGCTTAGGGATAGTGTTATGGAATGGCTTTGGGTTAGGATTAGGGTTAGGGTTAGGGTTAGGGTTAGGGTTAGTGTTATATTGAGTTTTAGGGTTAGGTTTAGGGTTAGGGTTAGAAGTTAGGTTTAATATTATGTTTAGGTTTAGTTTTAGGTATAGTTTTAGGATTAGGGTTAGTGTTAGAGCTTAGGTTTAAGGTTAGGGTTGTGGTTAGGGTTAGGGTTAGGGTAGGGTTAGAAGTAAGGTTTAGGTTTATATTTATGGGTAGGGTTAGGGATAGGGATAGTGTTATGGTAGGTTTAGGGTTAGGGTTTGGGTTAGGTATTACTGTCAGTGTTAGGGTTTGTTTAAGGGGTAGGGTTTGGGTTAGGGTTAGGGATTAATCTTAGCTTTAGAGTTAGATTTATGGTTAGGGTTAGGGTTAGTGTTAGGTTTAGGTTTCGAATTTATGGTTAGTGTTAGGTTCAGGGTTATTGTTAAGGTTACGGTTGGGTTTAGATTTAAATTTATGGGTAGGGTTCCGTTTAGGATTAGGGCTATTTTTAGGCTTAGGATTAAAATTTAGTGTTAGAGTTAAGTTTAGGTTTAGGGTTATGGTTATGGGTTAGGGTCAGGGTTAGGTTGAGGTTTAGGGTTAGGGTTAGGGTTAGGTTTAGGGTTAGAAAGTAGGTTTAGTGTTAGGTTTAGGTTTAGGGTTAGGGATAGGTTAGTATTAGGGTTAGGGTTAGCATTAGAGGTTTAGGTTAGGGTTAGTGATAGGGTTAGGGTCAGTGTTAGGGTTAGGGATAGGGTTAGAAGTATGGGTTAGGTTTAGGTTTAGGTATTTGGTTAGAGTTAGGTTTAGGGTTATGGTAGGTTTAGGTTTAGGGTTAGAGCTAGGTATTACTGTCTGGGTTATTGTTAGGTTAAGGGGTATGGTTCGGGTTAGGATTAGGTTTAGGCTTAGGGTTATGTTTAGAGTTTAGCTTTAGGTTTAGTGTTAGGGTTAGGGTTAGAGTTTAGGTTTAGCGTTAGGGTTAGGGTTAGGGTTAGGATTAGAAATTATAGTTAGGTGTAGGGTTAGGATTATGATAACACTAGGGTTACGGTTAAGGTTAGTGTTAGGGTTAGGGTTAGGGGTTAGTTGTTATGGAGAGGGTTAGTGTTAGGGTTAATGTTAGTGTTAGGGTTAGGCTTATGGTTAGCATTAGTGTAGGGTTAGGGTTACGGGTTAGTTGTTAGGGAGAGGGTTAGGGTTAGGCTTCAGGTTATAGTTAGTGTTAGTTTTACGATTAGGTTCAGTGTTAGTGTTAGGGTGAGGGTTAGTATTCAGGTCACAGTTAGGTTTACAATTAGGTTTATGGTTAGGTTTAGACTTAGGGTTAGGTGTTAGGTGTTAGGGATATGGTTAGCATTAGGGTTAGGGTTAGGTTTACATTTAGGTTTAGGTTTACGTATAGTGTTAGGGTTAATGTTAGGGTTTAGAGATAGGGTTAGGGTTAGGGTTAGGTTTAGGTTTAGGATGAGGTTTAGGCTTATGGGTAGAGGTTAGCGTTAGGTTTAGTGTTGGAGATTGGTGTTAGGGTTTGCTTAGGTTTAGGCTTAGAGATTATGGTTAGGGTTATTATTAAAGCTTAGATTTAGGGTTAGGGTTATGGTTAGAGTTAGTGTTATGTCTAGAGGTTAGTGTTAGGGTTAGGTTTAGAGTTAGTGTTAATGTTTGGATTAGGGTTAGGTTTAGACTTTGGGTTAGGTTTAGGGTTAGGATTAGTTTTAGAGTTAGGGTTAGGATTAGGGTCAGTGTTAGGTTTAGGGATATGGTTATGGTTCGGCTTTTGGTTCCGGTTAGGGTTATGTTTAGGGTTATGGTTAGGGTTAGGTTGAAGTTTAGGGTTATGGTTACGGTTATAAGTTAGGTTCAGTGTTAGGATTAGAGTTAGAGTTTAGGGTTAGGATTAGGTTAAGATTTAGGGTTCGGGTTATGTTTAGCATTAGAATTTAGGGTTATTCTTAGGTTTAGTGTTTGGGTTACAGTTACGGTTATGGTTAGGGTTAGGTTTAGACTTAGGGTTACAGTATAGATATTAGGGAGATGGTTATGGTTAGGCTTAGTGTTACAGTTAGGTTTATGGTTACCATTTGGCTTAGGGTTAGGTTTAGGGTTATGGTTAGGGTTTGTTTTAAGGTTAGGTTTAGAGTTATGTGTTAGGTGTTAGGGATCGAGTTAATGTTAGGGTTAGGGTTAGTGTTAGGGTTAGGGTTAGGGTTAGGGATAGTGTTAGGTTTAGTGGTAGGTTTGGGGATAGGGATAGTGTTAGATTTATGGTTAGGGTTAGGGATAGGGTTTAGGGTTGGGGTTATTGTTAGCGTTAGGGTTAGTTTGAGGTTAGGGTTAGGTTTAGGGTTAGGATTAGGGTTAGGCATAGGGTGATCGTTAGGTTTAGGGTTAAACTTTAGGGTTAGGGTTACAGTTAAGTTTAGGTTTATGGTTAGGGTTAGGGTTACAGTTAGGTTTAGAGTTAGGGTTAGTGTTAGGGTTAGGTTTAGGGATATGTTTATGCTTAGCATTTGTGGTTAGGTGTTAGGGAGAGGGTTAGGGTTAGGCTTCATGTTACGTTTAGGTTTAGGGTTACAGTTAGGTATAGGCTTAGGGTTAATGTTAGGGTTAGTGTTAGGTTTATGTTTAGGGTTAGGGTTAGCCTTAGTGTTGGTTTAGGGGTAGAGTTTTGGGTAAGGTTTAGGTTTAGGGTTAGGATTACAATTAGTTTTAGGGTTATGGTTAGTGTTAGGGTTTAGGGTTATGTTTAGGGTTAATGTTATGATTAGGGTTAGGGTTAGTTTGAGATTTTGCGTTAGGTTTAGGGTTAGTGTTAGAGTTAGGGTTAGTGTTAGGGTTAGGGTTAGGTTTAGGGTGAGATTTAGGTTTAGTGTAAAGTTTTGTGTTAGGTTGATATATAGGGATAGGGTTATGGTTAGGGTTGCGGTTACAGGTTAGTGTTAGTTTTAGTTTAGGTTTAAGGTTAGTGTTAAGGTTAGGCTTAAGGTTAGATGTACGCGTTAGGGTTAGGGTTAGAGTTAGGGTTATGTTTAGGATTAGGGTTATGGTTATGGTTAGAGTTAGGGTTAGGGTTAGGGTTAGGGTTAGAGGTATGGGTTAGAGTTAGGTTTAGGGGTAGGTTAAGGGTTAGGATTAGTGTTATGGTAGGTTTAGGGTAAGGGTTAGTGTTAGGGTTAGGGATTAATGTTAGGTTTATGGTTAGGTATAGTGATAGGTTTAGGGTTAGATTTTAGTGTTAGGATTAGGTTTAGGGTTAGTGTTAGGGTTAGGTTTAATTTAGGGTTTGTGTTTAGGGTTAGGGTTAAGTTTAGGGTTAGGTTTAGTGTTAAATTTGGATTTAGGATAAGAATTTAGGCTTAGGGTTAATGTTAGCGTTAGGGTTACGGTTAGGGTTAGGGTTAGGGCTAGGTTAAGGTTTAGCTTTTGGGTTAGGGTTAGGGTTAGGGTTTAGAGTCAGGGTTAGGGTTAGGTTTAGAATTAGGGTTTTGATTAGGGTTAGGGTAGGTTGAGGTTTAGGGTTAGGGTTAGGGTTAGGGTTAAGTTTAGGGTTAGGGTTATGATTAGGGTTAGGATTAGAGGTTAGGTGTTAAGAAGAGGGTTAGGGTTAGGCTTTGGGTTAGGGTTAGGATTAGTGCTACCGTTAAGTTTAGAGGTTATTGTTCGTGTTAGGGTTAGGGTTAGTGTTAGGTTTGGGTTAGGTTTAGAGTTAGGGTTAGGGGTCGTGGTAGGTTTAGGGTTAGGCTTAGGGTTAGGGTTAGGGTTAGGGTTAGTGTTAGTGTTGGGATTAGAATTTAGAGTTAGGGTTAGGATTAGGTTTAGGGTTAGGGTTAGGTGTTACGTGTTATTGTTAATGTTAGGGTTATGGTTAGAGGTTACCCGTAGGTTTAGGGTTAGGGTTAGGGTTAGGGTTATGGTTAGGGTTAGAGTTAAAGTTTAGGTTTAAGGTTAGGTTTAGAAATTTGTTTTAGTGTTAGTGTTTGGTTTTGGTTATGGTTAGAGTTAGGGTTATAGGTTAGTGTTAGGTTTAGAGTTAGGTTTAGGGTTAAGGTAAGGGTTAGGCCTAGGTTAAGGTTTAGAGGTATGTGTTAGCGTATGGGTTAGGGTTAGGGTTAGGGTTATGGTTATGGTTAGGTTTAGGGTTAGCGTTAGTTTTAGGGTTAGGGTTAGATTTAATGTTAGAGGTATGGGTTAGGGTTAGGGTTAGTTTTAGGGTTATGGTAGGTTTAGCATTAGGGTTAGGGTTATGTATTATGGTCAGTGTTAGTGTTAGTTTAATGGGTAGGGTTAGGATTAGCGATTAATGTTCGGTTTAGTGTTGGGTTTATGGCTAGGTTTAAGTTTAGGTTAAGTGTTAGTTTTAGGCTTATAGTTTAGGGTTATGTTTAGGTTTAGGGTTATTGTTACTGTTAGGGTTAGGTTTTGGTTTAGAATTTAGGGTTAGGGTTAGTGTTAGGATTAGGCTTAGAGGTTATGGTTAGGGTGAGTGTTACGGTTAGTGTTAAAGCTTAGGTTTAGATTTAGCATCACGGTTAGGGTTAGGGTTGGGTTTAGAGGTTAGTGTTAGGGTTATGTTTAGGTTAGTGCTAGGGTTAGGGTTAGGCTTAGAGTTATGTTTAGATTTAGGATTAGTGTTAGGGTAAAGGATAGAATTAGGGTTACGGTCAAGGTTAGGCTTAGGGTTAGGGTCACGGATAGGCTTTGGGTTACGGTTATCTTTAGGGTTAGGGTTATGGTAAGGGTTAGGGTTAGGTTGAGGTTTAGGATTAGGGTTAGGGTTAGGGTTAGGGTTAGGGTTAGAAATTTGGTTTAATATTAGGTTTAGGGTTACCAATAGGGATAGGTTTAGGGTTAGGTTTAGTGTTAGAGGTTAGGGTTCGCTTTAGGTTTAGGATTAGAGGTATGGGTTAGGTTTAGGTTTAGGGGTAGGGTAAAGTTTAGGCTTAGGGTTAGGGATAGGGTTAGGGGTTAAGTGTTAGGGAGATTGTTAGGGGTAGGGTTTGTGTTATGGTTGGGGTTAAGGTTAGGGTTAAGGTTAGAAATTAGAATTAGTGTTAGGGGTAGCATTAGTGTTTTCGTTAAGGTTAGAGTTTAGGTTTAGGGTTAGGTTTAGGGTTAGCGTTAGTGTTAGGGTTAGGGTTATGCTTAGAGGTTAGCATTAGGTTTAGGGTTAGGGTTAGGGTTAGCTTTATGGTTGGGGTTATGGTAGTGTTAGTGATAGGGTTAGGTATTACTGTCAGGCTTAGGGTTTGTTTAAGGGGTATGGCTAGTGTTTGGGATTAATGTTAGGTTCAGTGTTAGTGTTATATTTAGGTTTAGGGTTAGGTTTAGTGTTATGGTTAGGGTTAGGTTTTGCATTAGAGTTTAGGGTTATGGTTAGTGTTAGGGTTAGGATTAGGATTAGAATTTAGGGTTAGGGTTATGTTTAGGATTAGGGTTATGGGTAGGGTTAGGTTTAGGGTTAGGTTTACGTTTACATTAGTTTTAGGTTGAGGTTTAGGGTTAGGGTTATTGGTTAAGTGTTAGGGATAGGATTAGGGTTAGTGTTAGAGTTAGGATTAGGTTTAGGTTTACGGTTAGTTTTAGGGTTAGAGTTAGGGTTAGGGTTAGGGGTTAAGTGTAAGGGTAGGTTTAGGGTTATTGTTAGGGTTAGGGTTAAGGATACGGTTAGGGTTAGAGTTAGGTTTACGGTTAGAAATTGGTTTATTGATAGTGTTAGGGTTAGGCTTTAGGCTTAGGGTTATTATTAAGATTAGGGTTAGGGTTATGTTTAGAGGTAAGTGTTAAGTTTAGTATTAAAGTTTGGGGTTAGGGTTAGGGTTAGCGTTAGGGTTTATGGTTATGGTTAGGGTTAGGGTTAGTCTTAGGGTTAGTCTTTGGCTTAGGGTTAGAGGTATGGGTTAGGTTTATGGTTAGGGTTAGGGTTAGGTGTTACAGTCAGGTTTAGGGTTAGTTTAAGTGGTAGGGTTATGGTTAGGGTTAGGGATTAATGTTAGGTTCAGGGTTATGTTTATGGTTAGTGTTAGGGTTAGGTTTAAGGTTAGGGTTAGGATTAGATGTTAGGGTTAGTGGTAAGGTTAGGGTTATGGTTATGGCTAGGTTTAGGGTTAGGGTTAGGTTTAGCGTGAGTGGTTAGTTGTTAGGGATAGGGTTAAGATTAGGCTTTGGATTACGGTTAGCGTTAGGGTTACGATTAAATTTAGGGTTAGACTTAAGTTTAGGGTTCGGTTTAGGTTTAGTGTTAGTTTTAGGGTTAGGTTTAGCATTTGGGGTGGGGTTAGGTGTTAGGAATAGGGATAGGGTTAGGGTGAGGGTTAGGGTTAGGTTTAGGTTAAGGGTTTTGTTTACGGTTAGGTTTAGATTTAGGAATAGTTTTAGGTTTATGGTTAGGTTTTAGGGTTAGGTTTAGGCTTAGGGTTAGGGTTAGTGTTAGGTTTAGGTTTAGGTTTAGGGTTAGTGTTAGGGTTAGAAGTTGGTTTAGTGTTAGTGTTAGGGTTAGGGTTAGAGTTAAGGTTAGCATTAAATGTTAGGGCCATTTTAAGGTTAGGATTAGGGTTACCGTTATGCATGGATTTTATGGTTAGGGTTAGTGTTAGAGTTAGGGTTAAGGTTAGGGTTAGGGTTAGAGGTTAGTGTTAGGTTTAGGATTAGAGTTTGTGTTTAGGATTAGGGTTAGGGTTAGTCTTAGAAGTTATGGTTAAGGTTAGGGTTAGGGTTAGTTTTAAAACTTAGGTTTATGGTTAGAGTTAGGGTTAGGTTTAATTTTAGGGTTAGATTTAGGGTTAGGTTTAGGGGTTAGGTGTTCCTGACAGTGTTAGGGTTCAGTTTAGGGTTAGGGTTATGGATAATATTAGGGTTAGGCTTAGGGTGTAAGTTAGGGTTAGGGTTATGGTTAGTTTAGGGTTAGGGTTAGGATTTGAGTTTATGGTTAAGTTTAGGGTTAGGGTTAAAACTTAGGTTTAGGGGTAGGTTTAGGGTTAGGTTTAGGGTTAGGGTTAGGCTTATTGTTTATGGTTAGGGTTAGGGTTAGGGTTAGTGTTAGTGTTAGGGTTAGTCTTTGGGCTAGGGTTAGAGTTTTGGGATAGGGTTATGGTTAGTGTTAGGTTTAGGGTTAGGATTAGGGTTAGGCTATGTTTATAGTTAGGGTTAGGGTTAGGTATTACAGTCAGGTTTAGGGTTAGTTTAAGGGTTAGAGTTAGGGTTAGGGTTAGGGATTAATGTTAGGTTTAGGGTTATGGTTATGGTTAGTTTAAAGTTAGGGTTAATGTTAGTGTTAGGATTAGATGTTAGGGTTAGTTGTAGGGTTAGGGTCATGGTTACTGTTACCTTTAGGGTTAGGGTTAGTTTTAGGGTTAGCGGTTGTTAGGCAGAGGGTTCACTTTAGGCTTCGGGTTACAGTTAGTGTTAGGGTTACCATTAAGTTAAGGGTTACGCTTAGGATTAGGGTTAGGGTTAGGTTTAGTGTTAGTTTTAGGGTTAGGTTTAGGGTTTGGGTTGGAATTAGGTGTTAGGAATAGGAGTACGGTTAGGTTTAGGTTTATGGTTAGGTTTAGGGTAAGGGTTAGGTTTACAGTTAGGTTTAGGTTTAGGAATAATGTTAAGTTTACATTTAGGATTTAGGGTTAGGTTTAGGGTTAGGGTTAGGTTTAGGTTTAGGGTTAGGGTTAGTGTTAGGGTTAGAAGTTGGTTTAGTGTTAGGGTTACGGGTTAGGTTTAGAGTTAGGGTTAGGGTTAGATGTTAGGGCTAAGGTTAAGGTTAGGATTAGGGTTAGTGTTACGGTTAGAGTTTATGGTTACTGTTTGTGTTACAGTTAGTGTTAAGGTTAGGGTTAGGGTTAGAGGTTATGGTTAGGCTTAAAGCTTAGGTTTATGGTTAGGGGTCATGTTAGGGTTAGGGTTTGGTTTAGAGGTTAGTGTTAGTGTTAGGATTAGGTTTAGTGTTTGTGTTATTATTCGGGTTACGTTTAGAGTTAGGTTTAGGTTTAGGGTTAGAGTTAGGTCTAGGGTTAGGATTACTGTTAATTTTAGGGTTAAGGACAGGGTTATCCTTAGGCTTTGGGTTATGGTTAGGGTTAGGTTTAGAGTAAAGGTTAGTTTGAGATTTAGGGTTAGGGTTAGGTTTAGGTTTAGTGTTTGTGTTATTATTCGGGTTACGTTTAGAGTTAGGTTTAGGTTTAGGGTTAGAGTTAGGTCTAGGGTTAGGATTACTGTTAATTTTAGGGTTAAGGACAGGGTTATCCTTAGACTTTGGGTTATGGTTAGGGTTAGGTTTAGAGTAAAGGTTAGTTTGAGATTTAGGGTTAGGGTTAGGTTTTTGGTTAGGGTTAGAATTTGGGATTAATGTTAAGTTTAGGTTTAGGGTTATGGATAGGTTAGTGTTAGGGTTATGGTTAGGGTTACAGTTAGGGTTAGGTTTACGTTTATATTTAGTGTTAGGTTTAACATTAGGTTTAGGGGTTAGTTTTTAGGGATAAGGTTAGGTTTAGGGTTAGGTTTACCATTAGGTTTAGGTTTAGCTTTAGGTTTAGGGTTAATATTAAGGTCAGAATTAAGTTTACAGTTAGGTTTAGGGTTAGGGTTAGTGGTTAGGTGTTAGGAATCAGGTTAGGGTTAGGGTTAGGGTTTGGGTTAGGGTTAGGTTTAGGTTTACGTTTATGTTTAGCATTACGGATAGAGTTAGTGTTACGGTTAGAGTTTAAGGTAAGGGTTAGTGTTAGGTTTAGTATTAGGTTTAAGCTTATGGTTAGATGGTAGCGTTAGGTTTAGTGTTAGAGTTTGGATTTAGGGTTAGGGTTAGGGTTAGGCTTAGATGTTATTGTTAGAGTTAGTGTTAGGATTAGGGTTAAAGCTTAGGTTTAGGGTTTGGCTTATGGTTAGGTTAGGGTTAGGTTTAAAGGTTAGTGTTACAGTTAGGTTTAGTGTTAATGTTAAGGTTAGGGTTAGGTTTATAGTTAGATTTAGGTTTAGGGTTAGGGTTAGGATTAGGGTTAGGGTTAGGGTTAGGGATAGGGTTATGGTTAGGCTTTTGGTTACGGTTAGAGTTATGGTTAGAGTTATGTTTAGAGATAAGGGTTAGGGTTAGTGTTAGCGTTAGGGTTATGTTTAGGGTTATGCTAGGGTTAGGGTTATGGTTAGGGTTAGTGTTATGGTTAGCGTTAGATGTTAGGGTTAGTGTTTGGATTAGGGTTAGTGTTAAATTTATGTTTAGGGTTAGGGTTAGGGTTAGAAGTTAGGGTCAGGTTTAGGGATAGGGTTAGTGTTAGGGTTAGGTTTAGGGATAGGGTTAGTGTTAGGGTTAGGTTTAGGGTTACAGTTAGGTTTAGTGTTAAGTTTAGGGTTAGGATTTAGGGTTAGTGTTAGGGTTCGAGTCAGGGTTAGAGTTATGTTTAGGCTTCGGATTACTCTTTGGATTAGGGTTACGATTAGGTTTAGGGTTAGGCTTAGGGTTATGTTTAGGGTTATGTTTAGGTATAGGGTTAGGCTTAGGGGTTACGTGTTTGGGATAGTGTTAGGGTTGGGGTAGGGTTAGGGTTAGTTTTATCATTATGTTTAGGGTTAGCTATAGTGTTAGCTCTAGGGTTAGGTTAAGGGTTAGGGTTACAGTTAGGCTTTGGGTTATGGTGACGCTTAGAGTTATGATTAGGTTAGGGTTACAGTTAGGGTTACGGTTTTTTAGGGTTAGATGTTAGGGATAGTTTTAGGGATAGGGTTAGTGTTACAGTTTAAGTATAGGGTTAGGGTCTGGGTTAGATTTATGGATAGCAGTTAGCATTAGATTTGGTTTAGGGTTATGGTTAAAGCTTAGGTTTAGGGTTAGGGTTATGGTTAGGGTTAAGGTTAGATGTTAGGGATAGGTTTAGGTTTAGGGTTAGTGTTAAAGCTTATGTTTGGGGTTAGGGTTAGTGTTAGGGTTATGTTTAGGGTTGATTTTCATGTTAGGGTTAGGGTTAGGGTTAGGGTTATGTTTAGAGTTTAGCGTTTGGTTTAGGGTTAGATTTAGTGTGTAGGTTAGGGTTAGGGTTAGCCATATAGGTTATGGTTAGTGTTAGGGTTAGGGTTAGGGTTACAGTTATGTTTAGGGCTAGGGTTATGTGTTAGGGTTAGCGTTTAGGTTTAGGGTTAGTGTTATGGTTAGCATTAGGTTTAGGATGAGGTTTAGGGTTAGTTTTAGGGTTACGGTTAGAAGTTAGGTATAGTGTTAGGTTTAGTGTTAGAGTTAGGGATAGGTTTAGCGTTAGGGTTAGTGTTAGAGGTTAGGGTTAGTGTTACGTTTAGGGTTAGATTTAGGGATAGCGTTAGAGGTATGTGTTAGGGTTAGGGTTAGTCTTAGGGTTAGCATTAGGTTTAGTGCTATGCTAGGGTTAGGTTCATGATAGGGTTAGGTATTACAGTTAGTGTTAGTGTTAGTTTAAGGTGTAGGGTTAGTTTTAGAGTAAGGGGTTAATGTTATTTTTAGGGTTAGGTTTATGGTTATGGTTAGGGTTAGGGTTATGTTTAGGCTTAGGGTTAGAGGTTATTGTTAGTGTTGGAGCTAGGGTTAGGGTTAGTGTTATGGTTAGAGTTTAGGGTTAGGTTTAGAGTTAGGGTTAGGATTAGGGTTATGGTTAGAGGTTAGCATTCGGTTATGTGTCAGAGTTAGGGTTAGCGTTAGGTTTAGGGTTAGGGCTAGGGTAAGTGTTACGACAAGGTTTAGTGGTTAGGTTTAGTGTTAGGATTACGGTTAGTGCTAGGGTTACTTTTAGAGGTTAGTTTTAGTGTTAGGATTAGGGTTATCGTTAGTGCTAGCATTAGGGTTAGGGGTTAGGTTGGGTTAGGGTTAGGGTTAGTGTTAGGGTTTGGGTTAGGGTTAGGGTTACACTTAGTGTTTGGGTTATGGTTAAGGTTAGGGATAGGGGTTAGCTGTTAGGGAGAGGGTTAGGCTTAGGCTTTGTGTGACGTTTACGGTTAGGGTTATGATTAGGTTTAGGGTTATGGTTAGGTTTAGTGTTAGTTTTAGAGTTAGGATTAGGTTTAGGTGTTTCAATATTGTTAGGTTTAGGGTTAGGGTTCGATTTAGTGTTAGGTTTACGGTTAGGCATAGTGTTAGGGTTAGGGTAATGGTTTAGTTTTAGGGTTGGGGTTTGGTTTAGGTTTAAGTTTAGGGTTAGGGTTAGAATTAGTGTTACAGTTAGAGTTTAGGGTTAGGTTTAAGGTTACGGTTAGCTTTAGACCTAGGGTTAGGGTTATAGTTAGTGTTAGGGTTATGGTTAGATGTTAGCATTTGGTTTATGGTTAGAGTTAGAGTTAGGGTTAGGGTTAGGGTTAGGGTTAGGATTAGGCTTAGAGGTTATTGTTAGGGATAGGGTTAGGGTTAGGGTTAGTGTTAGTGTTAGGTTTAGGGTGGAAGCTTAGTTCCAGGGTTAGGTTTAGGGTTAGGGTAAGGGTTAGGGATAGAATAAGCATTAGGATTAGGGTTAGTTATTAGTTTTAGTGTTAGGGTTATGGTTAGGGTTAGCTTTAGGGGTTAATTTTAGGGTTAGGGTTAGGGAAAAGGATAGTGTGAGTGTTAGGGTTAGGGTTAAAATTAGGGTTAGGTTTAGGGTTAGGCTTAGCGTTATGGTTAGTGTTAGGATTACATTTAGGTTAACCTTAGAGTTAGGGTTAGGTTTTGCATTAGATGTAGTGTTAGGGTGAGGGTTAGTGTTAGGGTTAGGTTTAGGTGTTGGGTGTTAGGGATAGGGTTAGGGTTAGGGTTAGTGTTTTGGTTAGGGTTAGGGTTAGGATGATGTTTAGGTTTAGGTTAGGAATAGGGTTACAAGTTAGGTTTAGTGTTAGGTTTATGGTTAGTGTTAGGGATAGGTTTAGGTTTAGCGTTAGTGTTAGAGGTTAGGGTTAGTGTTATATTTTGGGTTAGCGTTAGAGGTATGTGTTAGGGTTAGGGTTAAGTTTAGGGTTAGGGGTTAGTTGTTAGGGAGAGGGTTAAGATTAGCCTTTGGGTTATGATTAGCGTTAGGGTTACGATTAAGTTTAGGGTTAGACTTAAGATTAGATTTAGGTTTAGGTTTAGTGTTAGTTTTAGGGTTAGGTTTAGGGCTTGGGTTGGGGTTAGGTGTTAGGAATAGTGATAGGGTAAGGGTTAGGGTTAGGGTTAGGTTTAAGGTAAAGTTTCGGTTTACAGTTAGGTTTAGATTTAGGAATAGTGTTAGGTTTACGGTTAGGTTTATGGTTAGATTTAGTTTTAGGGTTAGGGTTAGGGTTAGGTTTAGGTTTAGGGCTAGGATTATTGTTAGGGTTAGAAGTTGGTTTAGTGTTAGGGTTAGCGTTAGGTTTAGAGTTAGGTTTAGTGTTAAACGTTAGGGCTAATTTTATGGTTAGGATTAGGGTTAGTGTTATGTTTAGAGTTTATGGTTCATGTTAGTGTTAGAGTTAGAGTTAAGGTTAGGGTTAGGGTTAGGGTTAGAGGTTAGCGTTAGGTTTAGTGTTAGAGTTTGTCTTTATGGTTAGTCTTAAAGATTATGCTTAAGTTTATGGTTAGGGTTAGTTTTAAAACTTAGGTTTAGGGTTACGGTTAGTGTAAAGTTTAGTTTTAGGGTTAGATTTAGTGTTAGGGTTAGGGGATAGGTGTTCATGATAGTGTTAGGGTTAGGTTTAGGGTTAGGGAAAATATTATGGTTAGGGTTAGGGTGTAAGTTAGGATTAGTGTTATGTTTAGTTTAGGGTTAGTGTTAGGGTTAGGCTTAGAGGTTATGGTTAAGGTTAGGGTTAGGGTTAAAGCTTAGGTTTAGGGTTAGGTTTAGGGTTAGGGGTAGGGTTAGGGTTAGGGTTACAGTTAGGGTTAGGGTTAGGTTTACGGTTAATTTAGGGTTACAGATAGTATAAGTGTTAGGGTTAGTCTTTAGGCTTAGGGTTAGTGTTAGGTTTAGGATTAGGGTTAGGGTTATTGTTAGAGGTCAGCATTAAGTTTAGTGTTAGAGGTTGTGGTTAGGGTTAGGATTAGGCTTAGGTTTTATGGTTAGGGTTAGTGTTAGGGTTAGGGTAATGGTTAGAAGTTAGCGTTACGTTTAGGGTTAGAGTTTGTGTTTAGGGTTAGGGTTAGTCTTAAAGATTAGGGTTAAGTTTAGGGTTTGGGTTAGTTTTAAAACTTAGGTTTAGGGTTAGGGTTAGTGTAAGGTTTAGTTTTAAGGTTAGATTTAGTGTTAGGTTTAGGGGATAGGTGTTCGTGATAGTGTTAGGGTTAGGGTTAGGGAAAATATTAGGGTTAGGGTTAGGGTGTAAGTTAGGGTTATTGTTATATTTAGTTCAGTGTTAGTGTTAGGGTTAGGCTTAGAGGTTATGGTTAAGGTTAGGGTTAGGGTTAAAGCTTAGGTTTAGGGTTAAGTTTAGGGTTAGGGTTAGGGTTAATGTTACAGTTAGGGTTAGGGTTAGGTTTACGGTTATGTTTAGGGTTACAGATAGTGTTAGTGTTAGGTTTAGTCTTTAGTCTTAGGGTTAGGGTTAGGATTAGGGTTAGAGTTATGGTTAGAGGTCAGCATTAAATTTAGTGTTAGAGGGTGTGGTTAGGGTTAGGGTTAGGCTTATGTTTTATAGTTAGGTTTAGTATTAGGGTTAGGGTTAGGGTTAGGGTTAGGGTTAGGGTTAGGCTTAGTGTTAAGGTTAGTCTTTGGGTTAGGGTTAGATGTATGGGTTAGGGTTAGGGTTAGGGGTTAGGTGTTAGGAAGAGTATTAAGGTTAGGCTTCAGGGTGCGGTTAGTGTTACGGTTACTGTTAGGTTTAGGGTTAGGCTTAGGTTTAGGGTTAGGGTTAGGTTTAGTGTTACTTTTAGGGTTAGATTTAGCGTTTGGGTTAGGGGTTACATCTTTGGGATAGTGTTAGGGTTAGTGGCAGGCTTAAGTTGACGGTTGGGGTTAGGCTTAGGGATATTTTTCGTTTTAAAGTTAGTTTTTAGGGTTAGTGTTACGGTTAGGGTTCGGATTATGGTTAGGCTTTGGGTTATGTTTAGGTTAGGCTTAGGTTTAGTTTTAGTTTTAGGTTTGGGTTTGATGTTAGGGATCGTTTTAGGGTTAGGGTTAGTGTTACGGATAGAATTTAGGGTTAGTTTTAGGGTTAGAATTATGGTGAGTGGTTAGTGTTAGGTTTGGTTTATGGTTAGGCTTAAAGCTTAGGTTTAGGGTTAGGGTTAGTGTTAGGGTTAGGGTTAGATGTTAGAGATAGGTTTAGGTTTAGGGTTAGTGTTAAAGCTTAACTTTGGGGTTATGGTTAGTGTTAGTGTTAGGGTCAGGGTTAATTTTCTTGTTATGATTAGGGTTAAAGTTAGTTTTACGGTTAGAGGTTAGCATTTGGTTTAGGGTTAGATTTACGGTGAAGCTTAGGGTTAGGGTTAGGCATAGAGGTTATGGTTAGTGTTAGGGTTAGGGTTATAATTATGGTTAGGGTTAGGGTTACAATTAGGTTAGGGTCTGGGTAGGGTTATGGTTAGGGTTAGCGTTTAGGTTAAGGTTAGTGTGAGTGTTAGTGTTATGGTTAGCGTTAGGCTTAGGTTGAGGTTTAGGGTTAGTTTTAGGTATAGTGTTAATTTTAGTGTTAGGGTTAGGGATAGGTTTAGCTAGGGTTAGTGTTAGAGGTAAGGGTTGATGCTAAGTTTAGGGTTAGGGTTAGGAATAGGTTTAGAGGTATGTCTTAAGGTTAGGGTTGGTGTTAGGGTTAGGGTTAGAGTTAGGTTATGCTAGGGTTAGGTTTAGGTATAAGATTGGTTATTACAGTCAGGGTTAGAGGTAGTTTAAGGGGTAGGGTTAAAGTTAGGGTAAGGGATTAATGTTAGATTTAGGGTTATGGTTATGGTTAGGGTTATGGTTAGGGTTAGATTTAGACGTTAGTGTTAGTGTTAGGGTTAGGGTTAGGGTCCGTCTTACGGTTAGAGTTTTGGGTTTCATTTAAGGTTGGGGTTAGTGTTAGGGTTAGGGTTATGGTTAGAAGTTAGCATTCAGTTAAGTATTTGTGTTAGGGTTAGGGTTAGGTTTAAGTTTAGGGTTAGGGTAAGGGTTAGGAAAAGGGTTAGTGGTTAGGTTTAGTCTTAGGATTACGGTTAGTGCTAAGCTTAGTTTTAGAGGTTAATTTTAGTGTTAGGATTAGCGTTATGGTTAGGGTTAGCATTTGGGTTAGGGGTTAGGTTGGGTTAGGGTTAGGATTAGTGTTAGGGTTAGGGTTAGATTTATGGTTAGAGGTTAGGTTTAGGGTTAGGGTTAGGGTTACGGTTAGAGTTTGGGTTATGTTTAGGCTTAGGGGTTAGCTATTAGGGAGAGGGTTAGGTTTAGTCTTTGTGTGACGGTTATTAGGGTTACGATTCATTTTAGGGTTAGAGTTTGGGTAAGGGTTAGAGTTACGGTTAGGCTTCAGATTACGGTTATGGTTAGTGTTACAATTAGGTTTAGGGTTAGGCTTACGGTTAGGGTTAGGGTTACGGGTTAGGATTAGCGTTAGGCTTAGGTTGTTATATGCTAGGGATAGGGTTAGGGTTAGTGTAGAGTTCAGTTTACGTTTACGGTTATTATTAGGGATAGGTATAGTGTTAGCTTTAGGGTTAGGGTTTAAGGTTAGTGTTATTGTTAGGGTAAGGGTTAGGGTTACGGTTAGGCTTCGGGTTATGGTGAGGTTTAGAGTTATGATTAGGTTAGGGTTAGGGTTAGGGTTAGGGTTAGGGTTAGGTTTCGGGTTAGGGTTAGATGTTAGGGATAGTTTTAAGGTTAGGGTTTTTGTTACGGTTAGGGTTTAGTGTTAGGGTTAGGGTTAGGGTTAGTGTTAGAGTTATGGTTAGTGGTTAGGTTTTGTTTATGTTTAGTGTTACACCTTAGGTTTAGTGTTAGGGTTAGGGTTAGATGTTAGGGATTGCTTTAGGTTTAGGGTTAGTGTGAAATCTTAAGTTTGGGGTTAGGGTTAGTGTTAGTGTTAGGGTTAGGGTTAATTTTCTTGGTAGGGTTAGGGTTAGGGTTATGGTTAGAGGTCAGCGTTTGGTTTAGTGTTGGATTTAGGTTGAAGGTTAGGGTTCGGATTAGGCATAGAGGTTATTGTTAGTGTTAGTGTTAGGGTTAGGGTTACAATTAGGTTAGGTTTAGGGTTAGTGTTAGGGTTAAGTTTATGCTAGGTTTAGGGTTACGGTTAGGGTTATGTATTACATTCAGGGTTAGGGTTAGTTTAAGGGGTAGAGTTATGGTTAGGGTAAGAAATTAATGTTAGATTTAGGTTTACGGTTATGGTTAGGGTTAGGGTTAGGGCTATAGTTAGGGTTAGGTTTAGAGGTTAGTGTTAGTGTTAGGTCAGTGTTACGGTTCGAGTTTAGGGTTAGGTTTAGTGTTAATATTAGGGTTAGGGTTATGGTTAGAGGTTAGCATTCGGTTAAGTGTTAGAGTTAGGGTTAGGGTTAGGTTTAGGTTATGGTTAGGGTAAGGGTTAGGACAAGATTTAGTCGTTAGTTTTAGGTTTAGGATTATGGTTAGTGCTAGGGTTAGTTTTAGAGGTTAGTTTTAGTGTTAGGATAAGCGTTATGGTTAGTGTTAGCATTAGTCTTAGGGTTTAGGTTGGGTTAGGGTTAGGGTAAGGGTTAGGGATAGGGTTAGGGTTATGGTTAGAGGTTAGGTTTAGGGTTAGAGTTCGGGTTACGCTTAGTGTTTGGTTTATGATTAAGGTTAGGTTTAGGGTTTAGCAGTTATGGAGAGGGTTAGGGCTAGGCTTTTTGAGACGGTTACGGTTAGGTTTACTGTTAGGGTTAGGGTTAGTTTTACAGTTAGGGTTACGGTTAGGGGTTAGGTGTTTCAATAGGGTTAGGGGTCAATTTGGGTCATGGTTAGTGTTAGGCATAGTGTTAGGGTTAGTTTTATGGTTTAGGGTTAGTGTTAGTTTTAGAGTTAGGGTTAGGTTAAGGTTAGGGTTAGAATTAGTGTTACAGTTAGAGTTTAGGTTTAGGTTTAGGGTTAGGGTTAAGGTTAGTGCTAGGTTTAAGGTTATGGTTAGAGTTAGGGTTATGGTTAGTGGTTAGCATTTGGTTTAGGGTTAGAGTTAGGGTTAGGGTTAGGATTAGGCTTAGAGGTTATGGTTAGGGATACGGTTAGTGTTAGGGTTACGGTTAGTGTTAGGGTTAGGGTGAAAACTTAGGTTCAGAGTTACGTTTAGGGTTAGGGTAAGTGTTAGGGATAGGGTAAGTGTTAGGATTAGGGTTAGTTATTAGTTTTAGGGTTAGGGTTAGGGTTAGGGTTAGGGTTAGCTTTAGGGGTTAGTTTTAGGGTTAGGGTTAGTGATAGGTTTATTTTTAGGGTTAGTGTTAGAGGTTAGGGTTAGTGTTATGTTTAGATTTAGGGTTAGGGGTAGGGTAGAGGTGTGTGTTATCTTTAGGTTTAGTATTAGGTTTAGGGTTAAGGTTAGGTTTAGGGTTAGGGTTATGCTAGGGTTATGTTTAGCTTTAGGGTTAGGTATTATAGACAGGGTATCTTTAGTTTAAGGGCTTCAGTTAGGATTTGGGTAAGGGATTAATTTTAGGTTTAGGGTTAGTCTTATGGGTATGGTTAGGGTTAGGTTTAAAAGTTAGTGTTAGGGGTAGGGTTAGGGTTATGGTTTCCTTTTGGGTTAGGGTTAGTGTTAGGGGTTAGGTGTTAGGAAGAGTGTTAAGGTTAGGCTTCTGGTTAGGGTTAGTGTTAGGGTTATGATTAGGTTTAGGGTTAGTGTTAGGTTTATGGTTAGGGATATGGTTAGTAGTTAGCGTTAGGTTTCGATTAGGGTTAGGGTATAACTTAGGTTTATGGTTAGGGTTTGGGTTAGGTTTAGGGTTAGTGTTCGGTTTAGGGTTATGGTTAGGGTTAAGGTTATTGTTGGCAGTTAGCGTTTGGTTTAGGGTTAGTGTTAGGGTTAGAGTTAGGGTTAGGTTTAGTCTTAGAGGTTATGGTTAGTGTTAGGTTTAGGATTAAAACTTAGGTACAGAGTTAGGGTTAGTGTTAGTGTTAGGGATAGTGTAAGGGTTAAGATTAGGGTTCCTGGTTAATTTTAGGGTTTGGCTTATGGTTAGGGTTAGGTTTAGAGGTTAGTGTTAGGGTTAGGTTTAGTGTTAGTGTTAATGTTAGGGTTAGGGTTAGGTTTACATTTATGTTTAGTTTAAGGGTTAGGGTTAGGGTTAGTGTTAGGATTAGGGTTAGGGTTAGGGTTAGGTGTAGGGTTATGGTTAGGCATTTGGTTATGGTTAGGGTTATGTTTAGAGGTATGGGTTAGGGTTAGCATTAGGGTTAGGGTTAGGTTTATGGTTATGCTAGGGGTAGGGTTAGGGTTAGGGATAGGAAATAAAGTCAGTTCTAGGGTCAATTTGAGTGGTAGGGTTATGGTTAGGGTTGTTGTCAGGGTTACGATTAGGGTTAGAGATTATGGTTTCGGTTAGCATTATGGTTAGGGTTAGTGTTACGTTTACTGTTAGATGTTAGGGTTAGGGTTAGGCTTAAGTTTAGCTTTATTTTTAGGGTTAGGGTTAGGGTTAGAAGTGAGGGTTAGGGTTAGGGTTAGGGTTTGGTTTATGTTTAGGGTTAGTGTTAGGTTTAGTCTTAGGATTTAGGCTTAGTGTTAGGGTTAGGGTTACGATTAGGTTTTGGTTTAGGCTTAGGGTTAGGATTAGGGTTATGGTTAGGTTTAGCGATAGAGCTAGGGGTTAGGGTTAGAAGTTAGGTATAGTGTTAGGTTTAGTGTCAGGATTAGGGATTGGTTTAGCGTTAGGGTTTGTTTTAGAGTTTAGGGTTAGTGTTACGTTTAGGGTTAGGTTTTGGGATAGGGTTAAAGCTATGTGTTAGGGTTACGGTTAGTGTCAGGATTAGGGTTAACGTTAGGGTTATGCTAGGGTTAGGGTTAGGGTTAGGTATTACAGTCAGGGTTAGGGTTAGTTTAAGGGGTAGGGTTAGGGTTAGGGTAAGGGATTAATGTTAGATTTAGGGTTATGGTCATGGTTATGGATTATGGTTATGGGTTATGTTTAGGTTTAAGTTTAGGGTTAGGGTTAGTGTTAGTGTTAGAATTAGAATTAGTGTTACAGTTAGACTTTAGGGTTAGGTTTAGGGTTAGGGTTATGGTTAGTGTTAGGGCTAGTTTTAGGGTTAGTGTTAGGTTTATGGTTAGAGGTTAGCGTTTGTTTCAGGGTTAGAGTTAGGGTTAGGGTTAGGATTAGGCTTATCGGTTATGGTTATGGTTAGGGTTAGGGTTAGGGATAGAGTAAGGGTTAGGATTAGTGTTAGTTATTAGTTTTAGGTTTAGGGTTACGATTAGGGTTAGGGTTAGCTTTAGGAGTTAGTTTTATGGTTAGGGTTAGGGATAGGGTTAGTGTAATATTAGGGTTAGTGTTAGATTTAGGGTTAGCATTAGGGTTAGTGTTATGGTTAGGGTTAGGATTACAATTAGGGTAATGTTAGGGTTATGGTTAGGTTTAGGGTTAGGGTTTAGGGTTATGTTTAGGGTTAGGTTTAGGTTTAGGTTTAGGGTTAGTGTAACTTTTATAAGTTTTTTTAGTGTTAGGGTTATGGCTAGGGTTAGAGTTAGAGCTAGGTTTATGGTTAGGGTTAGCTTTGCATTAGATATAGGGTTAGGATTTGGGTTAAGTTTAAGTGTTAGGTGTTAGGGATAGAGTTATGGTTTAGGGTTAGTGTTAGGTTATGGTTTTGGTAGGGGTAGGATTATGTTTAGGGTTAGCATTTAGTGTTAGGCTTATGGTTAGGGTCAATGTTATGGTTAGGGTTAGGGTTAGGTTGAGGTTTAGTGTTAGGTTAGGATTAGTGTTACAAGTTAAGTTTAGTTTTAGGTTTAGGGTTAGGGTTAGGGATAGGTTTAGGTTTAGGGTTAGTGTTAGAGGTTAGGGTTAGTGTTATGTTTAGTGTTATGGTTAGGGTTAAGGTTAGAGGTATGTGTTAGGTTTAGTGTTAGCATTAGGGTAAGGGTTAAAGTTAGGGTTATTGTTAGTATTACGGTTAGGCTTAGCGTTTAGGGTTAGGCTTAGCGTTATGTTTAGTGTTATGGTTAGGGTTAGGTTGAGGTTTAGTGTTAGGTTAGGATTAGGGTTACAAGTTAGGTTTAGTGTTAGGTTAAGTTTTAGGGTTATGAATAGGATTAGGGTTAGGGTTAGTGTTAGAGATTAGGGTTAGAGTTTTGTTTAGGGTTAGGTTAGCGTTAGGGTTAGAGTTATGGGTTAGGGTTAGGGTTAGCGTTAAGTTTAGGGTTAAGGTTAGGGTTAAGTTTAGGGTTATGCTAGAGTTATGTTTAGGTTTAGGGTTAGGTATTATAGACTAGGTTAGCTTTAATTTAAGGGGTAGGGTTAGGGTTAGTGTTAGGGGTTAGGTGTTAGGAAGAGTGTTAAGGTTAGGCTTCAGGTTGCGGTTAGTGTTAGGGTTACGGTTAGGTTTACGGTTAGGCTTAGGGTTAGGGTTAGGTTTAGTGTTAGTTTTAGGGTTAGATTTACCTTTTGGGTTAGGGGTTACGTCTTAGGGATAGGGTTAGGGTTAGGGTTAGTGTCAGGCTTAATTTGACGGTTGGGGTTAGGCTTAGGGATAGTTTTAACTTTAGGGTTAGGGTTTAGGGTTAGTGTTACGGTTAGGGTTCAGGTTATGGTTAGGCTTCAGGTTATGTTTAGGGTTAGGGTTACAATTAGGTTAGGCTTAGTTTTAGCGTTAGGTTTAGGTTTAGGGTTTGATGTTAGGGATCATTTTAGTGTTAGTGTTAGTGTTATGGTAAGAGTTTTGGGTTAGGGTTAGTTGTAGGGTTATGGGTAGAGGTTAGCGTTAGGTTTCGATTAGGGTTAGGGTTAAAGCTTAGGTTTATGGTTAGGGTTAGGGTTATGTTTAGTGTTAGTGTTCGGTTTAGTGTTATGATTTGGATTATGGTTAGGTTTATGGTTGGCGGTTAGCGTTTGGTTTAGGGTTAGAGTTAGGGTTAGGTTTAGGCTTAGAGGTTATGTTTAGTGTTAGGTTTAGGGTTAAAGCTTAGGTTCAGGGTTCGGGTTAGTTTTAGGGTTAGGGATAGGGTAAGGGTTAAGATTAGGGTTACTGGTTAATTTTAGGGATAGGGTTACAGTTAGGGTAAGGGTTAGGTCTAGAGGTTAGTGTTAGGGTGAGTGTTAGTGTTAGGGTTATTGTTAGGGTTAGGGTTAGGGTTAGGGTGAGAGTTAGGGTTAGGATTAGCCTTGGGTTATAGTTAAGTTTAGGGTTTACAATTAGGTTAGAATTATGGTTAGGGTTTGCATTAGATTTAGTGTTAGGATTAGGATTAGGGTTAGGGTTAGGGGTAGGTGTGAGGTATAGGGTTATGGGTTAGGGTTAGGGTTATGGTTATGTTTAGGGTTAGCATTTAGGGTTAGGGTTAGGGTTAGTGTTATGGTTAAGGTTAGGGTTAGGTAGAGGTTTAGGGTTGGGGTTAGTGTTAGGGTTAGAAGTTAACTTTAGTGTTAGGTTTAGGGTGAGGGTAGGGATAGGTTTAGGGTTAGGATTAGTGTTAGAGGTTAGGGTTAGTCTTAGGGTTAGGATTAGGGTTAGAGTTAGGCATAGGTTAAATGTACAAGTTAGGGTTAGTGTTAGGGTTAGGGTTAGCATTAGTGTTTGGGTTATGATTAGGGTTAGGGCTGGGTTATGCTATGATGAGGGTTAGGGTTAGGCATTACAGTCATTCTTAATGCTAGTTTAAGGGATAGGGTTAGGGTTAGGGTTAGGAATTAATGTTAGGTTTAGGATTATGATTATGGTTAGGGTTAGGGTTAGGTATAGGGTTAGGATTGCAAGTTAGGGTTCGGGGTACTGTTAGGTTTATGTTTACAGTTAGGGTTAGGGTTAGTGTTAGGTGTAGGCTTAAGGTTTACTTGTTTTAGAAAGGGTTAGATTAGGCTTTGGGTTACATTTAGCGATAGGGTTATGATTAGGTTTAGGGTTAGGCTCAGGGTTAGTGTTAGGATTATTTTCAGTGTTAGCTTTAGGGTCAGGTTTAGAGTTACGGTTAGGGTTAGCTATTAGGGATAGTGTTAGTGTTCGGGTTAGGGTTAGGTTTAGTGTAAGCCTTAGGTTTACAGTTATGGTTAGGGTTAGGGATAGTGTTAAGTTTAGGGTTAGGTATTAGGGCTAGGTTTAGGTTTAGGGTTAGGGTTAGTGTAAGGGTTGGAAGTTTTTTTAGTGTTAGGGTTAGAGTTAGGTATAGAGTTAGAGTTAGCTTTAGGGTTAGATGTTAGGGTTAGGGTTAAGGTTAGAGTTAGTGTTAGAGTTAGGTTTAGTGTTAGAGTAAGGTTTAGGTTTAGTGTTAGGGTAAGGTTTAGATTTAGTGTTAGGGTTATTGTTAGGGTTAGAAGTTGGTTTAGTGTTAGGGTTAGGGTTAGAGTTAAAGTTAGGGTTAGGGTTACATTTTAGGGTTAGGGTTAGGGTTAGTGTTATGGTTAGAGGTTAGGGTCAAGGTTAGGGTTAATGTTATGGTTAGAGGTTAGCGTTAGGTTTAGGGTTAGAGTTGGGGTTAGGGTTAGGGTTAGTGTTAGGCTTAGATGTTATGGTTAATATTAGGGTTAGGGTTAGGGTTACAACTTAGGTTTAGTGTTAGGTTTATTGTTAGGGCTAGAGTTATGGTTAGGGTTAGGGTTAGTGGTAGGGTAAGTGTTAGGGTTAGGTTGAGGGCTTAGGTGTTAGACAGAGGCTTAGGGTTAGGCTTTGTGTTATGGTTAGTGTTAGGGTTACGATTAGGTTTAGGGTTAGAGTTACTGTTAGGGATAGTGTTAGGGTTAGGTTTACTGTCAGTTTTAGGGTTAGGTTTAGGGTTAGGGTTAGGGTTAGGGGTTTAGTGTTAGAGATAGGATTAATGTTATGTTTAGGTTTAGTGTTAGGGTTAGGGTTATGGTTAGTTTTAGGGTTATGGTTAGTTTTAATGTTAGGGTTAGGCTTTGGGGTTAGGGTTAGTATTAGGGTTAGCATTATGGTTGATATTTAGCCTTAGGTTTAGTGTTAGAGTTTGGTGTTAGTGCTAGGGTTATGGTTAGGCTTAGAATTTATGGTTAGGTTTATTGTTAGGGTTATCATTAAATTTAGGTTTTGGGTTAGGGTGAGGGTTAGGATTAGGGTTAGTGTTAGGTTTATTGTTAGGGTAAGGGTTATAGGTATGGGTTAGGGTTATGGTTAGAGTTAGGGTTATGCTAGTGTTAGGGTTAAGGTTATGGATTACAGTCAGTTTTCGGGTTAGTTTAAGGGTAGGGTTAGGGTTAGAGTTAGGGTTAGGAATTAATGTTAGGTTTAGGGTTGTGGCTATGATTGTGGTTAGTGTTAGGGTTTGGGTTAAGTTTAGGTTTAGGGTTAGGATTAGAAGTTAGGGTTAGGGGTAGGGCTAGGTTTATGGTTACAGTTAGGGTTGGAGTTAGAGTTAGGGTTAGGTTTAGGGGTTGGTGTTATGGAGAGGATTAAGATTAGGCTAGGGGTTATGGTTAGTGTTAGAGTTACAATTAGGTTTAGGGTTACGCTTAGGCTCAGGATTAAGGTTAGTTTTAGTGTTAGTTTTAGGGTTAGGTTTATGGTTAGGGTTGGGGTTTGGTGTTAGGGAGAGGGTTAGGGTTAGGGTTACGGTTAGGTTTAGGGTAAGGGTTAGGTTTACAGATAGGGTTAGGGTTTGGAATCCTGTTAGGTTTAGGGTAAGGGTTTAGGGTTAGGTTTAGGTTTAGGTTTTGCGTTAGGGATAGTTTTAGGGTTCAAAGTTGGTTTAGTGCTAGTGTTAGGGTTAGGGTTAGAGTTAGAGTTAGGGTTAGCTTTAGATGTTAGGGTTAGGGTTAGGGTTAATGTTAGGGTTAGGGTTAGGTTTAGGGTTAGTATTAAGGATACAGTTCAGGGTTAGGTTTAGAGTTAGAGTTAGGGTTAAGGTTAGGGTTAGGGTTATGGGTAGAGGCTAGCGTTAAGTTTAGGTAAAGGTTAGGGTTATTGTTGGGTTTACCTTTAGGGTTAAGTATTAGGTTAGGTATAGTTTAGGGTTATTGTTTGTGTTTACCTTTAGGGTTAGGTTTAGGCTTCGAGGTTATGGTTAAGTTTAGGATTACGGTTAGGGTTAAAACTTAGGTTTTGATATGGGTTAGGGTTAGGGTTAGGGTTACGGTTAGGGTTAGGTTTATTGTTAGGTGTTAGGTGTTAGGGAAAGGGTTAGGGTTAGGTTAAGGTTAGGTTTAGTTTTAGAGGAATGGGTTAGGGTTAGGTTTAGAGGTATATGTTAGGGTTAGATTTAGGGGTTGGGTTCGGGTTAAGGTTAGTGTTATGGTAGCTTTAGGGTTAGGGTTAGGTTTATGTATTACGGTCAATGTTAGCGTTAGTTTAACGTGTAGTGTTAGGGTTAGGGTTAGGGATTAATGTTAGGTTTAGGGTTAGGTCTATGGTTATGGTTAGGGTTAGGTTTAGTGTTAGGGTTAGTGTTAGAGTTTAGGGTTAGGGTTAAGTTTGTGCTAGGGTTAGGGTTAGTGTTAGGACTAGGGTTACAGTTAGGGCTTGGATTAGGATTAGGGTTAAGTTCAGGGTTATATTTAGAGGTTAGGTGGTAGGGATAGGGTTAGGGTTAGGCTTCGGGTTATGTTTATGTTTAGGGTTACGATTAGGTTAGGGATAGTGTTAAGGCTAGTGTTAGCGTTTGCATTAGATTTATGTTTAGTTTTATGGTTAGGGTTAGGGTTAGGGTTAGGCTTAGGGTTTAGGTGTTAGAAATAAGGTTGTAGTTAGGGTCATGGTTCATGTTAGTGTTAGTGTTAGGGTTAAGTTTAGGGTTAGAGTTAGGGTTAGGGTTAGGCTTAGGGTTCGGGTTAGGTTTAGACTTCGATTTAGTTTTAGGCTTAGGGTTGGTTTAAGTTAAGGGTTAAAAGTTAGATTTAGTGTTAGTTTTAGGGTTATGGTTAGGAATAGGTTAGTGTTAGCGTTTGTTTTAGGGTTAGAGGTTAAGGTTAGGATTAGGGTTACGATTAGCGTTCGGGTTAGGGTTACGGTTAGGGTTAGGGTTAGAGGTATGGCTTAGGGTTAGGGTTAGGATTAGTGTTATGCTAGTGTTAGGTTTAGGGTTATTTATTTCAGTCAGTTTTTGGGTTAGTTTAAGGGGTAGTGGTAGGGTTAGAGTTAAGTTTTTGGATTAATGTTAGGTTTAGGGTTGTGGCTATGGTTATGGTTAGGGTTTGGGTTAGGTTTAGGTTTAGGGTTAGGATTAGAAGTTAGGTTTAGGGGTAGGGCAAGGTTTATGGTTACAGTTAGGGTTAGGGTTAGTGTTAGGGTTAGGTTTAGGTGTTGGTGTTAGGGAGAGGATTAAGATTATGCTAGGGGTTATGGTTAGCGTTAGGGTTACAATGAGGTTTAGGGTTATGCTTAGGCTGAGGATTACAGTTAGTTTTAATGTTCGGTTTATGGTTAGGATTGGGGTTTGGTGTTAGGGAGAGAGTTAGGGTTACAGTTACGGTTAGGTTTAGGGTAAGGGTTAGGTTTACAGATAGGGTTAGGGTTTGGAATCCTGTTAGGTTTAGGGTTAGGGTTTAGGCTTAGGTTTAGGTTTAGGGTTAGGGTTAGGTTTATGTTTATGTTAGGGTTAGTTTTAGGGTTCAAAGTTGGTTTAGTGTTAGTGTTGGTGTTAGGGTTAGAGTTAGAGTTAAGCTTTGCTTTAGATGTTAGGGTTAGGGTTAGGGTTACTGTTAGGGTTAGGGTTTGGTTTAGGGTTAGTTTTAAGGATATAGTTCGGCGTTAGGTTTAGGGTTAGAGTTAGGTTTAAGGTTAGGGTTAGGGTTATGGGTAGAGGTAGCCTTACGTTAAGGTATAGGTTAGGGTTATTGTTTGGGTTTACCTTTAGGGTTAGATATTAGGTTAGGTATAGTTTAGGGTTATTGTTTGGGTTTACCTTTAGGGTTAGGTTTAGGCTTAGAGGTTATGGTTAACGTTAGGATTACGATTAGGGTTAAAACTTAGGTTTAGATATGGGTTACGGTTACGGTTACAGTTAGGGTTAGGTTTAGGGTTAGGGGTTAGGTGTTAGGGAAAGGGTTAGGGTTAGGTTTAAGGTTAGGTTTAGTTTTAGAAGAATGGGTTAGTGTTAGGGTTAGTGTTAGGGTTAGGTTTAGAGGTATAGGTTAGGGTTAGGTTTAGGGGTAGGGTTCGGATTAGGGTTAGTGTTATGGTAGGTTTAGGGTTAGGGTTAGGTTTACATATCACGGTCAGTGTTAGCATTAGTTTAACGCGTAGTTTTAGGGTTAGGGTTATGGATTAATGTTAGGTTTACGGTTAGGTCTATGGTTATGGTTAGGTTTAGGGTTATTGTTAGGGTTAGTGTTAGAGTTTAGGGTTAGGGTTAGGACTAGGGTTATGGTTAGGGCTTGGATTAGGATTAGTGTTAGTTTTAGGGTTATATTTAGAGGTTAGGTGGTAGGGATAGGGTTAGGGTTAGGCTTCGGGTTATGTTTATATTTATGGTTATGATTAGGTTAGGGATAGTGTTAGGGTTAGTGTTAGCATTTGCTTTAGATTTATGTTTAGTTTTATGGTTAGGGTTAGGGTTAGGTTTAGGGGTTAAGTGTTAGAAATAAGGTTGTAGTTAGGGTTATGGTTCGTGTTAGGGTTAGTGTTAGGGTTAAGTTTAGGGTTAGAGTTAGGGTTAGGGTTCTGGTTAGTTTTAGACTTCGATTTAGTTTTAGGCTCAGGGTTGGTTTAAGTTAAGGGTTAAAAGTTAGGTTTAGTGTTAGTTTTAGGGTTATCCTTAGGAATAGGTTAGTGTTATAGTTTGTTTTAGGGTCAGAGTTTAAGTTTAGGATTAGCGTTAGGATTAGCGTTAGGGTTAGGGTTAGGCTTAGGGTTAGGGTTAGAGGTATGGGTTAGGGTTAGGTTTAGGTTTAGGGTTAGGATTAGGGTTAGTGTTAGGGTTAGGGATAAGGTTAAGTTTAGAATTTGGATTATGGTTAGAGTCAGGGTTAGGGTTATGGTTAGGTTTAGGGTTAGGTTGAGGTTATTGTTAGGGTTAGGTTTAGGATTAGAAATTACATTTAGTGTTAGGTTTAGAGTTAGGGTTAGGTATAGGTTAGTGTTAGGGTCAGGGATAGGGTTAGAGGTTAAGGTTAGGTATAGAGTTAGGGTTAGGGTTAGGGTGAGAGTTATGGGTTAGGGTGTGGTTTAGCAGTATGGTTAGAGTTAGGGTTAGGATTATGGTAGGTTTAGGGTTAGCTTTAGGGCTAGGTGTTATTGTCAGTGTTAGTGTTAGGGTTAGGGTTAGGGTTAGGGTTAGGGTTAGGGTTAACATTCGGGTTATGATTAGAAGTTTGGGTTACGAGTAAGGTTAGGGTTATGATTATGGTTAGGGTTAGGTTTTGTGTTAGGTTTAAGTTAAGGGTTCGGTATAGTTTTAGGGTTAGAGTTACAGTTATGGTTAGAAGTTACTTTAGTGTTCGGGTCAGGGTTAAGATTAGGGTTATAGTTATAGTTATAGTTAGGGTTAGGGTTAGATTTTAGGGTCAGTTTTAGGGTTAGGTTTAGGGTTAGGATTAGTGTTACAGTTAGAGGTTAGGGTTAAAGTTAGGGTTAGGGATATGGTTAGAGGTTAGCATTATGTTTAGAGTTAGAGTTGGGTTTAGGTTTATGGTTAGGGTTAGGTTTAGATGTTATGGTTATGGTTAGGGTTATGGTTAAAACTTAGGTTTAGGGTTAGGGTTAGTGTTAGAGTTACTGTTAGCGTTATGATTAGTGTTAGGTTTAGTGTTACGGTTAGGTTTGGGTGTTAGCTGTCAGGTAGGTGCTTAGGGTTACGCTTTGGGTTATGGTTAGTTTTAGGGATTAAGATTAGGTTTAAGGTTAGGATTAGAGTTAGATTTTAGGGTCAGTTTTAGGGTTAGGGTTAGTGTTACGGTTAGAGATTATGGTTAAACTTAGCGTTAGGGTTATGATTAGAGGTTAGCGTTTGGTTTAGGGTTAGAGTTGGGTTTAGGGTTAGGGTTAGGCTTAGATGTTATGGTTAAGGTTTGGGTTAGGGTTAGGGTTAGTGTTAAAACGTAGGTTTAGGGTTAGGGTTAGTGTTAGAGTTACAGTTAGGGTTAGGGTTAGGGTTAGGTTTAGTGTTAGGTTTAGGTTTAGGGGTTAGGTGTTAGGGAGTGGCTTAGGGTTAGGCTTTGGGTTATGGTTAATGTTAGAGTTATGATTAGTTTTAGGGTTAAGGTTAGGGTTAGGGTTATTGTTAGGGTTAGGTTTACCCTTAGTTTTAGGGTTAGGTTAGGTGTTTAGTGTTAAGAATACGATGATTGTTATGTTTAGGTTTAGGGTTAGGTTTACGGTTAGGGTTAGTGTTAGGTTTACGGTTAGATTTACTGTTATGGTTAGTTTTAGGGTTTGGTTTAGACTTTAGGGTTAGGGTTAGGGTTAGTGATAGGGTTAGGATTAGGATTACGGTTATGGTTAGAGTTTAGCATTAGGTTTAGTGTTAAAGTTTGGTGTTAGGTTTAGGGTTAGGTTTAGGCTTACAGTTTATGTATAGGCTTAGTGTTAGGGTTTTCGTTAAAGGTTGCATTTTGGGTTAGGGTGAGGGTTAGGATTAGGGTTAGTTTTAGGGTTAGTGTTAGTGTAAGGTTTAGAGGTAATGGTTAGGGTTATGGTTAGGTTTAGGGCTAGGGTTAGGTTTAGGTTTAGGGTTTGGGTTAGGTTTAGGGTTAGGGTTAGGGTTAGGTTTAGTTTTAGATTTAGGGTTAGTTTAAGGGTTAGAAGTTGGTTTAATGTTAGTGTTGTGGTTAGGGTTAGAGTAAGAGTTAGGGTTAGGGTTAGATGTCAGGGTTAGGGTTAGGGTTACCATTCGTGTTAGGGTTAGTTTTAGGGTTAGTGGCATGGATAACGTTTAGGGTTAGGTTTAAGGATAGAGTTAGTGTTAAGGTTAGGGTTAGTGTTATGGTTAGAGGTCAGCGTTAGATTTAGTGTTAGATTTGGGTTTAGTTTTAGGGTTAGGTTTAAGCTTAGAGGTTATGGTTAAGGTTAGTGTTATGGTTAGGGTTAAAACTTAGGTTTAGGTTTAGAGTTAGGGTTAGGATTAGTGTTAGTGTTTGGCTTAGGGGTTAGGTGTTAGGGAAAGGGTTAGAGTTAGGGTTAAGGTTATGGTTAGTTTTAGGGTTAGAAGTATGGATTAGGGTTAGGGTTAGTGTTAGGGTTAGGCTTAGGGTTAGTGTTAGGATTAGGGTTAAGTTTAGAGGTATGGGTTAGTGTTAGGGTTAAGGTTAGTTTTAGAGTTAGGCTTAGTTTTAGGCTTAGGGCTAGGTTTAGGGTTCAAAGGTAATTTTAGTGTTAGTTTTAGGGTTAGGCTTAGGGATAGGTTATGGTTAGGGTTAAGGTTAGAGGTTAAGGTTAGGATTAGGGTTAGGATTAGGGTTAGGGTTAGGGTTACAGGTATGAGTTAGTGTTAGGTTTAGGGGTAGGGGTAGGATTAGGGTTACTGTTACTGTTAGGGATATGGTTATGCTTAGGCTTTGGGTTATGGTTGTGGCTATGGTTAGGGTTAGAGGTTAATATTAGGGTTAGAGTTAGGGTTAGGGTTCCGGTTATGGTTAGAAGTATGGGTTAGAATTAGGTTTAGGGGTAGGGTTAGAGTTAGGGTTAGGGTTATGGTAGGTTTAGGGTTAGGGTTAGGGCTAGATATTACTGTCAGGTTTAGTGTTTGTTTAAGGTTTAGCGTTCGGTTTAGGGTGAGGGCTAGGCTTAGGGTTATGTTTAGAGGTTAGCTTTGGGTTTAGGTTTAGGGTTAGGGTTAGAGTTTAGGCTTAGAGTTAGGGTTAGGTTTAGGGTTAACATTAGGGTTAGTATTAGAAGTTAGGATTAGGGTTAGGGTTACGGTTATGATTATGGTTAGTGTTAGGATTAGGGTTAGTGTTAGGGTTAGATGTAGGATTAGAGTTCCTATTAGGGTTAGAAGTTGGTTTAGTGTTAAGGTTAGTGTTAGGGTTAGGCATTTAGTTAGAATTAGGGTTAGGGTTATATTTTAGGGTTAGGGTTAGGGTTAATGTTACATTTAGAGTTTAGGGTTAAGGTTAGGGTTAGGGTTATGGTTAGAGGTTAGCGTTAGGTTTAGGGTTAGAGTTGGGTTTAGGGTTAGGGTTATGGTTAGACTTAGATGTTATGGTTAAGGTAGGGTTAGGGTTAGTGTTAAAACTTAGTTTTAAGGTTAGGGTTGGTGTTAGACTTACGGTTAGGTTTAGGGTTAGTGTTAGGTTTAGTGTTAGGGTTAGGTTTAGGGTTTAGGTGTTAGTGAGAGGGTTAGGGTTAGGCTTTGGATTACGGTTCGAGTTAGAGTTATGATTAGGTTTAGGTTTAGGTTTATGGTTAGGGTTATTGTTAAGGTTAGGTTTACTCTTAGTTTTAGTGATAGGTTTAGGGTTAGGGTTAGGGGTTTAGTGTTACGGATAGGATTAGGGTTATGTTTAGGTTTAGGGTTAGGGTTATGGTTAGGGTTAGTGTTAGGTTTAAGGTAGTTTTAGAGTTAGGATTAGTTTTAGGGTTTGGGTTGGGCTTTAGGGTTAGGTTTAGGGTTATGTTTAGGATTAGGGTTAGAATTATGGTTAGAGTTTAGCGTTAGGTTTAGTGTTAGAGTTTTGTGTTAGGATTAGGTTTAGGGTTAGGCTTACAGTTTATGGTTAGACTTACTGTTAGGGTTTTCGTTAAAGCTTAGGTTTTGGCCTAGGGTGAGGGTTAGGATTAGGGTTAGTGTTAGGATTAGTGTTAGGGTAAGGGTTAGAGGTATGGGTTAAGGTTATGGTTAGCGTTAAGGTTAGGGTTAGGCTTGGGGTTATGCTAGGGTTAGGGTTAGGTATTACACTCAGGTTTAGTGTTAGTTTAAGGGGTAGTGTTAGGGTTAGATTTAGGGTTAGGTATTAATATTAGGTTTAGGTTTATGGTTATGGTTATGGTTATGGTTATGGTTATGGTTATGGTTAGGGTTAGGGTTTGGGTTAGGGTTGGGTTAGGGTTAGGATTAGAAGTAAGTTTAGTGTTAGGGTTAGATTTATAGTTAAAGTTAGGGTTAGTGTTAGTGTTAGTGTTAGGGGTTAGGTGTTACAGAGAGGATTAAGATTAGATTTCAGCTTATGATTAGCGTTAGCGTTATGATTAGGTTTAGGGTTAGGCTTAGGGTTAGGGTTAGGTTTAGCGTTTGTTTTAGGGTTAGGTTTATGGTTAGGGTTGGGGTTTGGTATTAGGGATAGGGTTAAGGTTTACCTTAGGTTTAGAGTAAGGGTTAGCTTTACCGTTAGGGTTAGTGTTAGGTGTTAGGGAAATGGTTAGGGTTAGGGTTAAGGTTAGGGTTAGGGTTAGGTTTAAGGTTAGAAGTATGGATTAGGGTTAGGTTTAGGGTTAATGTTAGGGTTATGCTTATGGTTAGCGATAGGATTAGGAATAGTGTTAGAGCTATGGATTAGGGTTAGGGTTAGTGTTAGGGTTAGAGTTAGGTTTAGTTTCAGTTTTAGGCTTAGTATTAGGTTTAGGGTTCAATGTTAGGTTTAGTGTTAGTGTTAGTGTTAGGATTAGGGATAGGTTAGGGTTAGGGTTAGAGGTTAAGGCTAGGATTAGAGTTAAGATTAGGGTTAGGGTTAGGGTTAGGGTTAGAGGTATGTGTTAGGGTTAGCTTTAGGTGTAGGGTTAGGATTAGGGTTAGTGTTAGTGTTAAGGATAGCGTTACGGTTAGGCTTTGGGTTATGGTTATGATTATGGTTATGGTTATGGTTATGGTTAGGGTTAGGGTTAGAGGTTAATGTTAGGGTTAGAGTTAGGATTAGGGTTAGGGTTAGGTTTAGGGATAGGGTTAGAGTTAGGGTTAGGCTTATGGTAGGTTAAGGGTTAGGGTTAGGGCTAGATATTTCTGTCAGGGTTAGTGTTAGTTTAAGTGTTAGGGTTCGGGTTAGGGTGAGGGTTAGTCTTAGGGTTATGTTTAGAGGTTAGCTTTAGGTTTAGGTTTAGGGTTAGGGTTAGAGTTTAGGCTTAGGGTTACGGTTAGGTTTAGGGTTAATGTTAGGGTTAGGATTAGAAGTTAGGGTTAGGGTTAAGGTTACGTTTATGATTATGGTTAGGCTTAGTGTTAGGATTAGGGTTAATGTTAGGGTTAGGTTTTAGGTTAGCGTTACATTTAGGTTTAGGGTTAGGGTTACTGTTAGGGTTAGAAGTTGGTTTAGTGTTAAGTTTGGGCGTAGGGATAGGTTTATTGTTAGAATTAGGGTTAGAGTTATATTTTAGGCTTAGCGTTAGCGTTAGTGTTAGTGTTACAGTTAGAGGATAGGGTTAAGGTTAGGGTTATGGTTATGGTTAGAAGTTAGCGTTAGGTTTAGGGTTAGAGTTGGGTTTAGTGTTAGGGTTAGGGTTAAGGTTAGTGTTAGTGTTAGGATTTGTGTTAGTGTTAGCTTTAGGGGTTAGGTGTTAGGGAAAGGGTTATGGTTAGGGTTAAATTTAGAGTTAGGTTTAGGTTTAGAGGTATGGATTAGTGTTAGGGTTAGTGTTAGGGTTAGGCTTAGGGTTAGTGTTAGGTTTAGGGTTAAGGTTAGAGGTATGGGTTAGGTTTAGGGTTAAGGTTAAGTTTAGAGTTAGGCTTAGTTTTAGACTTAAGGTTAGGTTTAGGGTTCAAAGGTAATTTTAGTGTTAGTTTTAGTGTTAGGTTTAGGGATAGGTTATGGTTAGGGTTAGAATTAGAGCTTAGTTAGGATTAGGGTTAGGATTAGTTTTAGGGTTAGGGTTAGGGTTAGGGTTAGAAGTATGAGTTAGGGTTAGGTTTAGGAGTAGGGTTAGGATTAGGGTTAGTGTTACTGTTAGGGATATGGTTACGATTAGGCTTTGGGTTATGGTTATGGTTAGGGTTATGGTTAGAGGTTAATGTTAGTGTTAGAGTTAGGGTTAGGGTTCCGGTTATGGTTAGAAGTATGGGTTAGGATTAGGTTTAGGGGTAGGGTTTGAGTTAGGGTTAGGGTTATGGTAAGTTTACGGTTAGTGTTAGGGTTAGGGTTAGGATTAGAAGTAAGGATTAGGGGTAGGGTTAGGTTTATGGTTAAAGTTAGGGTTAGTTAAAGTTTGGGTTAGGTTAAAGTGTTATGGTTTAGGGTTATGTTTACGGTTTATGGTTAGGTTAAGGTTAGGATTAGGGTTAGGATTAGGGTTAGGGTTAGGTTAGGTTTAGTGTTAGTGTTAGGGTTAGGGGTTAGTTGTTAGGGAGAGGATTAAGATTAGATTTCGGCTTATGTTTAGTGTTAGTGTTACAGTTAGGTTTATGGTTAGGGTTGAGGTTTGGTATTAGGGATAGTGTTAAGGTAAGCCTTAGGTTTAGAGTAAGGGTTAGCTTTACCATTAGGGTTAGGGTAAGGGTTAGGAATCATGTTACGTTTAGGTTTAAGTTTAGGGTTAGGTTTAGGTTTAGGGTTAGAGGTATGGATTAGTGTTAGGGTTAGGGTTAGTGTTTGGGTTAAGCTTATGGTTAGTGATAGGGTTAGGGTTAGGGTTAGGGGTATGTGTTAGGGTTAGGTTTAGGGTTAGGGTAAGAGTTAGGTTTAGTTTTAGTCTTAGGATTAGGTTTAGGGTTCAAAGTTAGGTTTAGTGCTACTTTGGGTTAGGGTTAGGGATAGATTAGGGTTAGGGTTAGGGTTAGAGGTTAAGGTTAGTATTAGGGTTAGGCTTAGACTTAAGTTTAGTGATAGTGCTAGGGTTAGGGTTAGAGGTATGGGTTATAGTTATGGTTAGGGTTAGGGTTGAAGTTCGGTTTAGTTTTAGGCTTAGGATTAGATTTAGGGTTCAAAGTTAAGGTTAGTGTTAGTTTTAGTGTTAGGGTTAGGGATAGGTTAGGGTTAGGGATAGAGGTTAAGGTTAGGATTAGGGGTATGATTAGGGTTAGGGTTAGGGTTAGGGGTAGAGGTATGGTTTAGGGTTAGGTTTAGGGGTAGGGTTAGCATTAGGGTTAGTGTTAGTGTTAGGCATAGGGTTGTGGTTAGGCTTTGGGGTTTCGTTAGTGTTAGGGTTAGAGGTTAATGTTAGTGGTAGAGTTAGGGTTAGGGTTAGGGTTAAGTTTAGGGATAGGGTTAGAGTTAGGGTTAGGGTTATGCTAGGTTTAGGGTTAGGGTTAGGGCTAGATATTACTGTCACGGTTAGTGTTAGTTTAAGGGTTAGGGTTCCAGTTAGGGAGAGGGTTAGTCTTAGGTTTATGTTTAGAGGTTAGCTTTTTGTTTATGTTTAGGGTTAGGGTTAGAGTTTAGGCTTAGGGTTACGGTTAGGTTTAGGGTTAACTTTAGGGTTAGGATTGGAAGTTAGGGTTAGGGTTATGATTATGGTTAGGATTATGATTATGGTTAGGGTTAGTGTTAGGATTACGGTTAGTGTTAGGGTTAGGTTTAGAGTTAGGGTTATGTTTAAGCTTAGGGTTAGGGTTACTGTTAGGGTTAGAAGTTGGTGTAGTGTTAAAGTTAGTGTTAGTTTTAGGTTTAGAGTTAGAATTAGGGTTAGGGTTATATTTTAGGGTTAGGGTTAGGGTTACGGTTAGTGTTACAGTTAGAGTATAGTGTTAAGTTTAGGGTTATGGTTAGTGGTTAGCATTAGGTTTAGGTTTAGAGTTGGGTTTACGGTTAGGTTTAGTGTTAGGTTTAGATGTTATGGTTAAGGTTAGGGTTAGGTTTAAGGTTAAAACGTAGGTTTAGAGTTAGGGTTAATGTTAGAGTTACGGTTAGGGTTATTCTAAGTGTTAGGTTTAGTGTTAGGTTTAGGTTTAGGGCAGAGTTACTGTTAACGTTAGGGTTACAGTTAGAGGTCATCATTAGGTTTAGTGTTAGAGTTTGGGTTTAGGTTGAGGGTTAGGTTTAAGCTTAGAGGTTATGGTTAAGGTTAATGTTAGGGTTTGTGTTAAAACTTAGGTTTAGGTTTAGGGCTAATGTTAGGGTTAGGATTACAGTTGGGATTAGTGTTAGGGTTAGTCTAAGGGGTTAGGTGTTAGGGAAAGGGTTAGGGTTAGAGTTAAGGTTAGGGTTAGGGTTAGGTTTAGGGTTAGAGGTACGGATTAGGGTTAGGGTTAGGGTTAGTGTTAGGGTTAGTGATAGAGTTAGGGTAAGGGTTAAAGGTATGAGTTAGGGTTAAGGTTAAATTTAGGTTTAGTTTTAGGCTTAGGATTAGGTTTCCGTTTCAAAGTTAGGATTAGTGTTAGTTTTAGGGTTAGGGCTAGGGATAGGTTAGGGTTAGTTTTAGGGTTAATGTTAGGGTTAGGATTAGAGTTTAGGGTTAGGGTTATGGTTAGGGTATGATTACAGTTCGGGTTAGTGTTAGGATTAGGGTTAGTGTAAGGGTTAGTTTTAGGGTTAGTGTTTCATTTAAGTTTAGGTTTAGAGTTACTGTTAGGGTTAGAAGTTGGTTTGGTGTTAAGGTTAGGGTTAGGGTTAGGTTTAGAGTTAAAATTACGGTTAGGGTTATATTTTAGGCTTAGGATTAGGGTTAGGGTTAGTGTTACATTTAGAGGATAGGGTTAAGGTTACGGTTAGGGTTATGGTTAGAGGTTAGCATTAGGTTTCGGGTTAGAGTTGGCTTTAGGGTTAGGGTTAGGGTTAGGGTTAGGCTTAGATGTTATGGTTAAGGATAGGTTTAGGTTTAGGGTTAAAACTTAGGTTTAGGGTTAGGGTTAGAGGTTAGCATTAGGAAAGTGTTAGGTTTAGTGTAAGGGTTAGGTTTAGGGCTTAGGTGTTAGGGAGAGGATTAGGGTTAGGCTTGTGTTACAGTTAGTTTTATGGTTATGATTAGGTTTAGGGTTAGGGTTAGATTTAGGGTTATGTTTACTGTTAGTTTTAGGGTTAGGTTTAGTGTTAGGGTTAGGGGTTTAGTGTTACAGATAGGATTAGGGTTATGTTTATGTTAAGGGTTAGGGTTAGAGTTAGGTTTACGGTTAGTTTTAGGGTTAGGGTTAGGCTTAGATGTTATGGTTAAGGTTAGGTTTAGGTTTAGGGTTAAAACTTAGGTTTAGGGTTAGGGTTAGGGTTAGAGTTACAGTTAGGGTTAGGTAAGTGTTAGGTTTAGTGTTAGGGTTAGGTTTATGGGTTAGGTGTTAGGGAGAGGATTAGGGTTAGGCTTGTGTTACAGTTAGTTTCAGGGTTATGATTAGGTTTTGGGTTAGGGTTAGGGTTAGTGTTAGGATTAGGTTTACTGTTAGTTTTAGGGTTAGGTTTATGGTTAGGGCCATGGGTTTAGTGTTACGGATAGGATTAGGGTTAAGTCTATGTTAAAGGTTAGGGTTAGAATTAGGTTTACGGTTAGTTTTAGGGTTATGGTTAGTTTTAGGGTCAAGGTTAGGCTTTAGGTTTAGGTTTAGGGTTAGGGTTAGCGTTAGGATTAGGGTTACGTTTATGGTTAGAGTTTAGGTTTAGGTTTTTGTTAGAGGTTGGTTTGACGGTTATGTTTAGAGTTAGGCTTAGTGTTTATGGTTAGGCTTAGTATTATGGTTATCGTTAACGCTTAGGTTTTGGGTTAGGGTGAGGGTCAGGGTTAGGGTTAGTGTTAGGGTTAGTGTTAGGCTAAGGGTTAGCGGTATGGGTTAGGTTTATGATTAGGGTTACGGTTAGTGTTATGTTTAGGCTAGGGTTAGGATTAGTGTTAGGGTTAGGTATTACAATCAGGTTTAGGGTTACTTTAAGGGGTAGGGTTAGGGATTATTGTTAGGTTTAGGGTTATGCTTATGGTTATGGTTATGGTTATGGTTATGGTTATTGTTAGGGTTTGTGTTAGGGTTTGGTTTAGGGTTAGTGTTTGGGTTAGAAGTAAGTGTTAGGGGTTAGTAGGGTTAGAGTTAGGGTTATGATTACGGGTTAGGTGTTAGGGAGAGGATTAAGATTAGACTTTGGCTTATGGTCAGCGTTAGTGTTACGATTAGGTTTGGGGTTTGGCTTAGGTTTATGGTTAGGGTTAGTTTTAGTGTTACTTTTAGGGTTAGGTTTATGGTTAGGGTTAGGGTTTGGTGTTAGGGATAGGGTTAGGGTTAGGTTTAGGGTAGGGTTTAGGGTAAGTGTTAGGTTTACGGTTAGGGTTAGTGTTAAGATCGTGATATTTTTAGGGTTAGGTTTAGGGTTAGGGTTAGAGTTAGAGTTAGGGATAGGGTTAGATGTTAAGGTTTGTGTTAGGGTTAGTTTTAGGGTTAGGTTTAGGGTTAGGGTTAGGGGTTTAGTGTTAGGGATAGGATTAGGGTTATGTTTAAGTTTAGGGTTAGGGTTAGGGTTAGGATTAGTGTTAGGTTTATGGTTAGTTTTAGGGTTATGATTAGTTTTATGGTTTGGGTTAGGCTTTAGGGTTAGTGTTAGGGTTAGGGTTAGGGTTAGGGTTAGGTTTAGGATTAGGATTAGGGTTAGGGTTATGGATAGAGTTTAGCATTAGGTTTACTGTTAGAGTTTGGTGTTAGGGTTAGGGTTAAGGTTAGGCTTACTGTTTATGGTTAGGCTTAGTGTTAGGGTTTTCGTTAAATCTTAGCTTTTGGTTACAGTGAGGGTTAGTATTAGGGTTAGTGTTATGGTTATGGTTAGGGTAAGGGTTAGAGTTATGGATTAGTGTTATGGTTATGGTTAGGGTTAGGGTTAGGCTTAGGGTTATGCTAGTGTTAGGGTTAGGGTTAGGAATTACAGTCAGGTTTAGGGTTAGTTTAATCAGTAGGGTTAGGGTTAGATTTAGTGTTAGGTATTAATATTAGGTTTAGGGTTATGGTTATGATTATTGTTATGTTTATGGTTTGGGTTAGATTTAGGATTAGGAGTAAGGGTTAGGGGTAGTGTTAGTTTTATGTTTATAGTTAGTGTTAGGGTAAGGGTTAGGGGTTAGGTATTAGGGAGAGGATTAAGATTAGACTTCGTCTAATGGTTAGCGTTAGGGTTACGATTAGGTTTAGGGTTAGGCTTAATGTTAGGGTTAGGGTTAAGTTTAGTGTTTGTTTTAGGGTTACGTTTATGGTTATGGTTGGGGTTTGCTATTATGGACAGGGTTAGGGTTAGCCTGAGGTTTAGAGTAAAGGTTAGCTTTACCGTTAGGGTTAGGTTTAGGAATCGTGTTAGGTTTAGTGTGAGGGTTTAGGGTTAGGTTTATGGATAGAGTAGGGTTAAATACAGGTTTAGGGTTAGGGTTAGTTTTATGGTTAGAAGTTGGTTTCGTGTTAGTGTTGGGGTTAGGGTTAGAGTTAGAGTTAGGGTTAGGATTAGACGTTAGGGTTAGGGTTAGGATTACTGTTAGGTTTAGGGTTAGTGTTACGGATAACGTTTAGGTTTAGGTTTAGGGTTAGAGTTAGTGTTAAAGTTAGTTTTAGGGTTACGGTTAGAGGTCAGCATTAGGTTTAGTGTTAGAGTTTGTGTTTAGGTTTATGGTTAGGTTTAAGCTTAGAGGTTATGGTTAAGGTTAAAGTTAGGGATAGGGTTAAAACTTAGGTTTAGGTTTAGGGTTAGTGTTAGGGTCAGGGTTACTGTTAGGATTAGTGTTAAGGTTAGGCTTAGGGGTTAGGTGTTAGGGAAAGGGTTAGGGTTAGGGTTCAGGTTAGGGTTAGGGTTAGGTTTAAGTTTAGAGGTATGAATTAGGTTTAGGGTTAGGGTTAGTGTTAGGGTTAGGCTTAGGGTTAGTGATAGTGTTAGGGTTAGGTTTAGAATTATGTGTTAGGGTTACGGTTAGGGTTAGGGTTAGAGTTAGGTTTAGTTTTAGGCTTAGGATTAGGTTTAATGTTCAAATTTAGGTTTAGTTTTAGTTTTAGGGTTAGGATTAGGGTTAGGGATAGGTTACGGTTAGGGTTAGGGTTAGAAGTTAAGGTTAGGATTAGGGTTAGGATTAGGATTAGGGTTAAGGTTAGGGTTAGATGTATGTGTTATGGTTAGGTTTTGGGGTAGGGTTAGAATTAGGGTTAGTGTTAGTTTTAGGGTTAGGCTTTGGGTTTACAGTTAGTGTTAGGGTTATGATTAGGTTTAGGGTTAGGGTTAGTGTTAGGGTTAGTTTACTGTAAGTTTTAGTGTTAGGTTTAGGGTTAGGGTTAGTGGTTTTTTGTTAAGTATAGAATTAGCGTTGTGTTTAGGTTAAGGGTTAGGGTTAGAGTTAGGTTTATGGTTAGTTTTAGGGTTATGGTTAGTTTTAGGTTTAATGTTAGTCTTTAGGTTTAGGGTTAGGCTTAGGGTTAGCATTAGGATTAGGGTTAGGGTTATGGTTATATTTTAGGTTTAGGTTTAATGTTAGAGTTTGGTTTTACTTTTAGGGTTAGGGTTAGTCTTAGAGTTTATGCTTAGGCTTAGTATTAAGGTTATTGTTAACGCTTAGGTTTTGGTTTAGAGTGAAGAACAGGGTTAGTGTTAGTGTTAGGGTTACTGTTAGTCTAAGGTTAGAGGTATGTGTTAGGGTTATGGTTTGGGTTAGGGTTAATGTTAGGGTTATGCTAGGGTTAGGGTTAGAGTTAGTGTTAGTTATTGCAGTCAGAATTAGGGTTAGTTTAAGGGGTAGGGTTAGGGTTAGGGATTAATGTTAGGTTTAGGGTTATGGTTATGGTTATGGTTAGGGTTAGGGTTTGGGTTAGGGTTAGGGTTAGGGTAAGAGTTAGGATTAGAAGTAAGTGTTATGGGTTAGTATGGTTAGGATTAGGGTAAGGATGAGGGATTAGGTTTTAGGGAAAGGAATAAGATTAGACTTCGGCTTACCGGTAGCGTTAGGGTTATGATTAGGTTTAGGGTTAGGCTTAGGGTTAGTTTTAGTGTTACTTTTAGGGTTAGGTTTATGGTTAGGATTGGGGTTTGGTGTTAGGGATAGAGTTAGCATTAGGTTTAGGGTTAGGTTAAGTGTAAGGTTTAGGTTTACGGTTAGGGTTAGTGTTAGGAATCGTGTTATTTTTAGGGTTAGAGTTTAGGGTTATGTTTAGGGTTAGAGTTAGGGTTAGGGTTAGAGTTAGAGTTAGGGTTAGGGTTACATGATAAGGTTAGGGTTAGGGTTAGGGTTAGGGTTAGGTTTAGGGTTAGTGTTATGGATAGAGTTAAGTGTTAGGTTTAGTGTTAGAGTTAGGGTTAAGTTTAGGGTTAGGGTTTTGGTTTGAGGTTAGTGTTAGGGTGAGGGTTAGTGTTAGGTTTAGGGGTATAGTTTTGGGCAAGGGTTAGGCTTAGGCTTAGTTTATGATTAGTTTTAGGAGTGGGATTAGTTTTAGGGTTAGGGTTTAGGGTTAAGGTTGGGGTTAGGGTTATTGTTAAGGTTAGGTTTACTCTTAGTTTTAGGGTTAAGTTTAGGGTTATTATTAGGGGTTTAATGTTAGGGATAGGATTAGGGTTATGTTTAGGTTTAGCGTTAGTGTCACGGTTAGCGTTGGTGTTAGGTTTATGGTTAGTTGTAGGGTTATGATTAGTTTTAGGGTTTGGGTTAGGCTTTAGGGTTAGGGTTAGGGTTAGTATTCGGGTTAGGGTTATGGTTAGAGTTTAGCGTTAGGTTTAGTGTTAGAGTTTGGTGTTAGGGTTAGGGTTAGGGTTAGGCTTAAACTTTATGGTTAGGCTTTGTGTTAGGGTTTTTTGTTAAAGCTTAGGTTTTGGATTAGGGTGAGGGTTAGGATTAGGGTTAGTGTTAGGTTTAGTGTTAGGGTAAGGGTTAGATTTATGGGTTAGTGTTATGGTTAGGGTTAGGTTTATTCAAGGGTTAGGGTTATGGTTAGGTATTACAGTCAGGTTTTTGTTTAGTGTAAGGGGTAGGTTTAGGGTTACATTTAGTGTTAGGGATTAATGTTAGGTTTTGGGTTATGGTTATGGTTAGGTTTAGGGTTTGGGTTAGGTTTATGGTTAGGATTAGAAGTTAGGTTTAGGGGTAGGGTTAGGGTTATGGTTACAGGTAGGATTACTGTTAGTGTTAGGGGTTAGGTGTTGGGGAGAGGATTAAGATTAGACTTCGTCTTATGGTCAGCGTTAAGGTTACAAATAGGTTTAGGTTTAGGGTTAGTGTTACGGTTAGGGTTACTGTTTGGATTAGTGTTAGGGTTAGGCTTAAGGGTTAGGTATAAGGGAAAGGTTTAGGGTTAGGGTTAAGGTTAGGGTCAGGTTTAGGTTTAGGGTTAGAGGTATGGATTAGGTTTAGGGTTAGGGTTAGTGTTAGGGTTAGGCTTAGGGTTAGTTATAGGGTTAGGGTTAGGGTTAGAAGTATGGGTTATGGTTAGGGTTAGGGTTAGAGTTAGGTTTAATTTTAGTCTTAGGATTAGGTTTAGGGTTCAAAGTTAGGTTTAGTGTTAGTTTTAGGTTTAGGGTTAGGGATAGGTTAAGGTTCGGGTTAGGGTTAGAGATTAAGTTTAGGATTAGGGTTAGGATTAGGGTTAGTGTTAGTGTTAGGGTTAGGGTTAGGGTTAGGGTTAGGGTTAGGGTTAGGGTTAGAGGTATGTGTTAGTGTTAGGTTTAGGGGTAGGGTTAGGATTAGGGTTAGTGGTAGTGTTAGATATAGTGTTGTGTTTAGGCTTTAGGTTATGGTTAGTGTTAGGGTTAGGGTTAGAGGTTAATATTAGGTTTACATTTAGGGTTAGGTTTAGGGATAGGGTTAGATTTAGGGTTAGGTTTATGGTAATTTTAGGGTTAGGGTTAGGGCTAGATATTACTGTCAGGGTTAGTGTTAGTTTAGGGGTTAGGGTTCGGTTTAGGTTGAGGGTTAGTCTTAGGGTCATGTTTAGAGGTTAGCTTTAGGTTTATGTTTAGGGTTATGGTTAGAGTTTAGGCTTAGGTTTAGGGTTATGTTAGAGTTAGAATTAGAAGTTAGGGTTAGGGTTAGGGTTATGATTACAGTTAGGGTTAGTGTTAGGATTAGGCTTAGTGTTAGGTTTAGGGTTAGGGTTACGTTTAGGTTTAGGGTTAGGGTTACTGTTAAGGTTAGAAGTTGGTTTAGAGTTAAGCTTAGGGTTAGGGTTAGGTTTAGAGTTAGAATTAGGTTTAGGGTTATATTTTAGGTTTAGGGTTAGCGTTAGGATTAGTGTTACGGTTAGAGGATAGGGTTAAGGTTAGGGTTAGGGTTATGGTTAGTGTTTAGCGTTAGGTTTAGTGTTAGAATTGGGTTTAGGGTTAGGGTTAGGGTTAGGCTTAGATGTTATGTTAATGTTAGGGTTAGGTTTAGGGTTAAAACTTAGGTTTGGTTTTAGGGTTTTTGTTAGAGTTACCGTTAGGGTTAGGGTTAGTGTTAGGTTTAGTGTTAGGGTTAGGTTTAGGGTTTGTTAGGGAGAGACTTAGGGTTAGTCTTTCGGTTACAGTTAGTGTTAGGGTTATGATTAGGTTTAGGGTTAGGGTTAGGGTTAGTGTTAGGGTTAGGGTTAGGTTTACTGTTAGTTTTAGTGTTAGGTTTAGGGTTAGGGTTAGGGGTTTAGTGTTATGGATAGGATTAGCGTTATATTTAGGTTAAGGATTAGGTTTAGAGTTAGGTTTACAGTTAGTTTTAGGGTTATGGTTAGTTTGGTGATTAAGTTTAGGCTTTACGTTTAGGTTAAGATTTAGTGTTAGTATTAGGATTAGGGTTAGCGTTATGGTTAGAGTTTAGGTTTAGGTTTAGTTTTAGAGTTTGATTTTACGGTTAGGGTTAGGTTTAGGCTTAGTGTTTATGGTTAGGCTTAGTATTAGGGTTATCGATAAAGCCTAGGTTTTGGTTTAGCGTGAGAGTCAGGATTAGGTTTACTGTTAGGGTTAGTGTTAGGGTAAGGGTTAGAGGTATGGGTTTGAGTTAGTGTTAGTTTAAGGGGTAGGCTTAGGGTTAGGGATTAATATTTGGTTTAGGGTTATGGTTATGGTTATGGTTATGGTTATGGTTATGGTTATGGTTAGGTTAGTGTTTGGGTTAGTGTTAGGGTTATGATTAGGTTTAGGTTTAGGGTTATGCTTATGGTTAGTGTTAGGATTAGGTTTACTGTTAGTTTTAGGGTTAGGTTTAGGGTTAGGGTTAGGGGTTTCGTGTTACGGATAGGATTAGGGTTATGTTTAGATTAAGGGTTAGGGTTAGAGTTAGGTTTACAGTTAGTTTTAGCGTTATGGTTAGTTTTAGGCTTAAGGTTAGGCTTTAGGTTTAGGGTTAGGGTTAGCTTTAGCGTTAGGATTAGGGTTAGGTTTATGTTTAGTGTTTAGGTTTAGGTTTAGTGTTAGAGTTTAGGTTTTATGGTTAGGTTAGAGTTAGGCTTAGAATTTATGGTTAGGCTTAGTATTAGGGTTATCATTACCGCTTAGGTTTTGGGTTAGGGTGAGGGTCAGGATTAGGGTTAGTGTTAGGGTTAGTATTAGGGGAAGGGTTAGAGGTATGGGTTAGGGTTATGGTTAGGGTTAGGGTTAGTGTTAGGGTTATGCTAGAGTTAGGGTTAGTGTTAGGGTTAGGTATTACAGTCAGGTTTAGGGTTAGTTTAAAGGGTAGGGTTAGGGTTAGGGATTAATGTTGGTTTTAGGGTTATGGTTATGGTTAGGGTTAGGGTTTGGGTTAGGGTTATGGTTAGGGTTAGGAGTAGAAGGAAGTGTTAGGGGTTAGTAGGTTTAGTGTTAGCGTTAGGATTAGTGGTTAGGTGTTAGGGAGAGGATTAAGATTAGACTTAGTCTTATGGTTAGCATTAGGGTTATGATTAGCTTTAGGGTTAGGCTTAGCATTAGGTTTAGGGTTAGTTTTAGTGTTACTTTTAGTGTTAGGTTTATGGTTAGGGTTGGGGTTTGGTGTTAGGGATAGGGTTGGGGTTAGGTTTAGGGTCAGGTTTAGGTTAAGGTTTAGGTTTATGGTTAGGGTTAGTGTTAGGAATCGTGTTAGGTTTAGTGTTAGGGTTTAGGGTTAGAATTAGGTTTAGGGTTAAGGTTAGAGTTAGAGTTAGGGATAGGGTTAGATGTTGAGGTTAGGGTTAGGGTTAGGTTTAGTGTTAGTGTTACAGATAGAGCTTAGGGTTAGGTTTAGCATTAGAGTTAGGTTTAAGTTTAGGGTTAGGGTTATGATTAGAGTTATGGTTAGAGGTTAGGGTTAGGGTTAGAGTTAGTGTTAGGTTTGGGGGTAGAGTTTAGGGCAAGGGTTAGGTTTAGGGTTAGGTTTACGATTAATTTTAGGGTTAGGGTTAGTTTTAGAGTTTGGGTTGGGTTTAGGGTTAGGGTTAGGGTTATTGTTATGGTTAGGTTTACTCCTAGTTTTAGGGATAGGTTTAGGGTTAGGATTAAAGGGCTTAGTGTTAGGGATAGGATTAGGGTTTTGTTTAGGTTTAGGGTTAGGGTTAGGGTTATGGTTAGGGTTAGTGTTAGGTTTATGGTTAGTTTTAGGGTTATGATTAGTTTTAGGGTTTGGGTTAGGCTTTAGGGTTAGGGTTAGGGTTAGGGTTATGGTTAGAGTTTAGCGTTAGGGTTAGTGTTACAGTTTGGTGTTAGGGTTAGGGTTAGTGTTAGGCTTGCAGTTTATGGTTAGGCTTAGTGTTAGGGTTTTTGTTAAAGCTTAGGTTTTGGATTAGGGTGAGGGTTAGTATTAGGGTTAGTGTTATGGTTAGTGTTAGGGTAAGGGTTAGAGGTATGGGTTAGGATTATGGTTAGGGTTATTCTAGGGTTAGGGTTAGGGTTAGGTATTACAGTCAGGTTTACATTTAGTGTAAGGATTAGGTTTAGGGTTACATTTAGTGTTAGGGATTAATGTTAGGTTTTAGGTTATGGTTATGGTTAGGTTTAGGGTTTGGGTTAGGTTTATGGTTAGGATTAGAAGTTAGGTTTAGGGGTAGGGTCAGGTTTATGGTTACATTTAGGGTTACTGTTAGTATTAGGGTTAGGGTTAGGTGTTAGGGAGAGGATTAAGATTAGACTTTGTCTTATGGTTAGCGTTTGGGTTACAAATAGGTTTAGGTTTAAGGTTAGTGTTAGGGTTAGAATTACTGTTTGGATTAGTGTTAGGGTTAGGCTTAGGTGTTAGGTGTTAGGGAAAGGGTTATGGTTACGATTAAGGTTGGGGTTAGGTTTAGGGTTAGAGGTATGATTAGGGTTAGGGTTTGGGTTAGGGTTAGGGTTAGGTTTAGAGGCATGATTTAGGGTTAGGGTTAGGGATATAGTTAGGTTTAGGTTTAGTCTTAGGATTAGGCTCAGGGTTCAATGTTAGTTTTAGTGCTAGTTTTAGGGTTAGGGTTAGGGATAGGTTAGGGTTCGGGTTAGGGTTACAGGTTAAGGTTAGGATTAGGATTATGGTTAGGGTTAGGGTTAGAGGTATGGGTTAGTGTTAAATTTAGGGGTAGGGTTAGAATTAGGGTTAGTGGTAGTGTTAGGGATAGGGTTGTGTTTAGGCTTTGGGGTATGGTTAGTGTTAGGGTTAGGGTTAGAGGTTAATATTAGGTTTAGCGTTAGCGTTAGTGTTAGGGTTAGGGTTATGTTTAGGAATAGTTTTAGAGTTAGGTTTAGGATTATGGTACATTTAGGGTCAGGGTTAGGGCTAGATATTACTGTCAGGGTTATTGTTAGTTAGGGTTAGGGTTAGGGTTAGGTTTAGTGTTTGTTTTAGGGTTAGGTTTATGGTTAGGGTTGGGGTTTGGTATTAGGGATAGGGTTATGTTTACCCTTAGGTTTAGAGTAAGGGTTAGCTTTGCTGTTAGGATTAGGGTTAAAAATCGTGTTAGGTGTAGGGTTAATGTTTTGGATTAGGGTTAGGGTTAAATTTAGGTTTAGGGTTAGCGTTAATTTTAGGGTTAGAAGTTAGTTTAGTGTTAGTGTTGGGGTTAGGGCTAGAGTTAGAGTTGGAGTTAGGGTTAGATGTTAGTGTTAGGGTTAGGGTTACTGTTAGAATTAGCATTAGGCATAGGGTTAGTGTTACGGATAAAGTTTAGGGTTAGGTTTAGGGTTAGAGTTAGTGTTAAGGTTAGGGTTAGTGTTATGGTTAGAGGTCAGCATTAGGTTTAGTGTTAGAGTTTGGGTTTAGGTTTAGGGTTAGGTTTAAGCTTAGGGTTAGGGTTAGGGTTATGGTTAGAGTTAGGCTTAGGGTTAGGGTTATGGTTAGAGTTAGGCTTAGGGTTAGGGTTAGAAGTTAATGTTAAGGTTAGAGTTACGGTTAGGCTTAGTGTTATGTTTAGATGTATGGGTTAGGGTTAGGTTTAGGGGTAGGGTTAGAGTTAGGGTTAGGGTTATGGTAAGTTTAGTGTTAGGGTTAGGGCTAGATATTACTATCAGGGATAGTGTTAGTTCAAGGGTTAGGGTTCGGGTTTGGCTGAGGGTTAGTCTTATGTTTATGTTTAGAGGTTAGCTTTAGGTTTAGGGTTAGGGTTAGGGTTAGAGGTTAGGCTTAGGGTTAGGTTTAGGGTTAACGTTAGGGTTAAGATTAGAAGTTAGTGTTGGGGTAGTGTTAGGGTTATGATTACAGTTAAGGTTAGTATTAGGATTAGGGTTAGTGTTAGGTTTAGGTTTATGTTTAGGATTAGGGTTACTGTTAGGGATAGAAGTTGGTTTAGTGTTAAGGTTAGGGTTAGGTTTAGAGTTAGAAATAGGGTTAGGGTTACATTTAAGTGTAGGGTTAGGGTTAGAGTTAGAGTTTCGGTTAGAGGATAGGGTTAAGGTTAGGGTTAGGGTTATGGTTAGAGGTTAGCATTAGGTTTAGGGTTAGAGTCTGTGTAGGGTTAGGGTTAGGGTGAGGCTTAGATGTTATTGTTAAGGTTGGGGTTAGGTTTAGGGTTAAAACTTAGGTTTAGGGTTAGAGTTAGGGTGAGAGTTGCGGTTAGGGTTAGGGTTAATGTTAGGTTTAGTTTTAGGTTTAGGTTTAGGGGTTAGGTGTTAGGGAAAGACTTAGGGTTAGGCTTTAGGTTACAGTTAGTGTTAGGGTTATGTTTAGGTTTCAGCTTAGGGTTAGGGTTGGTGTTAGGGTTAGATTTACTGTTAGTTTTTGTATTAGGTGTAGGGTTAGGGTTAGGGGTTTAGTGTTACAGATAGGATTAGGGTATGTTTAGTTTAAGGGTTAGGTTTAGAGTTAGATTTATGGTTAGTTTTAGGGTTATGGTTAGTTTGAGGGTTAAGGTTAGGCTTAATGTTTAGGTAAGGATTAGGATTAGTGTTAATATTAGCGTTAGGGTTATGGTTAGAGTTTAGGTTTAGCTTTAGTGTTAGAGTGTGGTTTTATGGTTAGGGTTAGGGTTAGGCTTAGAATTTATGGTTAGGCTTAGTATTAGGGTTATCATTAATATTAGGTTTTGGTTTAGGGTGAGGGTCAATATTAGTGTTAGTGTTAGGGTTAGTGTTAGGGTAAGGGTTAGAGGTATGGGTTAGGTGTAGGGTTAGTTTAAAGGGTAGGGTTAGGGTTAGGGATTAATGTTAGGTTTAGGGTTATGGTTAATGTTATGGTTATGGTAAGGGTTAGGGTTTGGGTTAGGGTTAGGATTAGAAGTAAGTGTTAGGGGTTAGTAGGTTAGTGTTAGGGTTAGGGTTAGGGGTTAGGTGTTAGGGAGAGGATTAAGATTAGACTTCGGCTTACGGTTATCATTAGTGTTACGATTAGGTTTAGGGTTAGGCTTAGGGTTAGGGTTAGGGTTAGTTTTAGTGTTACTTTTAGGGCTAGGTTTATGGTTCGCGTTGGCTTTTGGTGTTAGGGATAGGGTTAGGGTTAGGTTTAGGGTTAGGTTTGGTGTAAGTTTTAGGTTTAGTGTTAGTTTTAGTGTTAGGAATCCTGTTATGTTTAGGGGTCGGGTTTAGGGTTAGGTTTAGATTTAGGGTTAGAGTTAGAGTTAAGGTTAGGTTAGATGTTAAGTTTAGGGTTATGATTAAGGTTATAGTTAGGTTTAGGTTTAGTGTTACAGATAGAGTTTAGGGTTATGTTTAGGGTTAGAGTTAGGGTTAAGTTTAGGGTTAGGGTTATGGTTAGAGGTTAGGGTTATGGTTAGGGTTAGTGTTAGGTTTAGGGGTATAGTTTAGGGCAAGGGTTAGGTTAGGGTTAGGTTTATGATTAGTTTTAGTGTTAGGGTTTAGGGTTAGGGTTAGGGTTATTATTAGGGTTATGTTTACTCTTATTTTTAGGGTTAGGTTTAAGGTTAGGGTTAGGCTTAGGGTTAGGGATAGAATTAGGGTTATGTTTAGGTTTAGGGTTAGGGTTACTGTTATGGTTAGTCTTAGGTTTATGGTTCATTTTAGGGTTATGATTAGTTTTAGGGTTTGAGTTAGGCTTTAGGGTTAGGGTTAGGGTTAGGGTTACGGTTATGGTTAGTTTTAGGGTTAGGATTAGGGTTACAGTTATGGTTAGAGTTTATCGTTAGGTTTAGTGTTAGAGTTTGGTTTTAGAGTTAGGGTTAGGTTTACTGTTCATGGTTAGGCTTAGTGTTAGGATTTTTGTTAAAGCTTAGGTTTTTGGTTAGGGTGAGGGAAAGCAGTAGCATTAGTGTTAGGGTTAGTGTTAGGGTAAGGGTTAGAGGTATGGGTTAGGGTTACGGTTAGGGTTAGGTTTAGGGTTAGGCTTCGGGTTATGCTAGGCTTAGAGATAGGGTTAGGTATTACAGGCATGTTTAGGTTTAGTTTAAGTGGTAGTGTTAGGGTTAGTTTTAGGGTTGGGGATTAATGTTAGGTTTAGGGTTATGCTTATGGTTATGGTTATGGTTAGGTTTAAGGTTAGGGTTAGGGTTAGGGTTAGGATTAGATGTAATGGTTAGGGGTAGGGTTAGGTTTATGGTTACAGTTAGGGTTAGGGTTAGTGTTAGGGTCAGGTTTAGGGGTTTGGTGTTAGGGAGAGGATTAAGATTAGACTTCGGCTTATGCTTAGCGTTAGTGTTACGATTAGGTTTAGGGTTAAGCTTACGGTTAGGGTTAGGTTTAGTGTTTGTTTTAGGGTTAGGTTTATGGTTAGGGTTGGAGTTTGGTATTAGGGATAGGGTTAGGGTTAGCCTTAGGTTTAGAGTAAGGGTTAGCTTTACCTTTAGAATTAGCATTAGAAATCGTGTTAGGTTTAGGGTTAAGGTTTATGGTTAGGATTAGGGATATGGTTCGGGTTAAATTTAGGTTTAGGGTTAGGGTTAATTTTAGGGTTAGAAGTTAATTTTGTGTTAGTGTTTGGGTTAGGGTTAAAGTTAGAGTTAGGGTTAGGGTTACATGTTAGGGTTAGGGTTAGGGTTAGGGTTACCATTAGGGTAGGGTTAGGTATAGGGTTAGTGTTATTGGTAAAGTTTAGGGTTAGGTTTATGGTTAGAGTTAGTGTTAAGGTTAGGGTTAGGGTTATGGTTAGAGGTCAGAATTAGGTTTAGTGTTAGAGTTTGGGTTTAGGTTTAGGGTTATGTTTAAGCTTACGGTTAGGGTTAGTGTTAGGGTTAGAGTTAGGGTTAGAAGTTAATGTTAGGTTTAGAGTTAGGGTAGCTTCAGGGTTAGGGTTAGGGCTAGATATTACTATCAGTGATAGTGTTAGTTCAAGGGTTAGGGTTCAGGTTTGGGTGAGGGTTAGGCTTACGGTTAGGTTTAGAGGTTAGCTTTAGGTTAAGGGTTAGGGTTCGGGTTAAGTTTAGGCTTAGGGTTAGGGTTAGGTTTAGGATTAAATTTAGGGTTAGGATTAGAAGTTAGGGTTAGATGTAGAGTTAGGGTTATAATTACGGTTAGGGTTAGTGTTAGGATTAGGGTTAGTTTTAGGGTTAGGTTTAGGTTTAGGGTTACGTTCAGGTTTAGGGTTAGGGTTAGTGTTAGGGATAGAAGTTGGTTTAGTGTTAAGGTTAGGGTTAGGGTTAGGTTTAGAGTTAGAATTAGGGTTAGGGTTATATTTTAGGTGTAGGGTTAGGGTTAGGATTAGTGTTTCAGTTAGAGGATAGGGTTAGGGTTAGTGTTTGTGTTATGGTTAGAGGTTAGCATTAGGTTTAGGTTTAGAGTTGGGTTTAGGGTTAGGGTTAAGGTTAGGCTTAGATGTTGTTAAGGTTAGGGTTAGTTTTCGGGTTAAAACTTAGGTTTAGGTTTAGTGTAAGGGTTAGAGTTATGGTTAGGGTTAGGCTTAGTGTTAGGTTTAGTTTTACGGTTAGGTTCAGGGGTTAGGTATTAGGGAGAGACTTAGAGTTAGGCTTTGGGTTACAATTAGGGTTAGGGTTACTATTAGGTTTAGTGTTAGGGTTAGGGTTAGGGTTAGTGTTAGGGTTAGGTTTACTGTTAGTGTTAGGGTTATTTTTGGGTTAGTTTTAGGGGTTTAGTGTTACGGATAGGCTTAGGGTTATGTTTAGGTTAAGGGTTAGGTTTAGAGTTAGGTTTACGGTTAGTTTTAGGGTTATGTTTAGTTTTAGGGTTAAGGTTAGGCTTTAGGTTTAGGGTTAGGGTTAAGGTTAGCATTAGGTTAAGGGTTAGGGTTATGGTTAGAGTTTAGGTTTAGTTTTAGTGTTAGAGTTTGGTTTTACGGTTAGGGTTATGGTTAGGCTTAGAGTTTATGTTTAGGCTTAATATTACGGTTGTCGTTAAAGCTTAGGTTTTGGGTTAGGGTGAGGTTCAGGATTAGGGTTAGTGTTAGGGTTAGTGTTAGGGTAAGGGTTAGAGATATGGGTTATGGTTATGGTTAGGGCTAGGTTAGTGTTAGGCTTAGGGTTATGCTAGGGTTAGGTTAGGGTTAGGTATTATAGTCAGGTTTAGGGTTAGTTTAAGGGGTAGGGTTAGGGTTAGATTTAGGGTTAGGGATTATTAGTTTTAGGGTTTTGGTTATGGTTATGGTTATGGTTAGTGTTAGGGTTTGAGTTAGGTTTAGTGTTAGGGTTTGGATTAAAAGTAAGGGTTTGGGTAGGGTTAGTTTTAAGGTTACAGTTACGGTTAGGGTTAGTGTTAGGGTTAGGGGTTAGGTGTTATGGAGAGGATTAAGAATAGACTTCGGCTTATGGTTAGGGTTACAATTAGGTTTAGGGTTCGTCTTAGGGTTAGGGTTAGGGTTAGGTTTAGTGTTTGTTTTAGGGTTAGGTTTATGGTTAGGGTTGGGGTTTGCTATTAGGGATTGGGTTAGGGTTAAGATTAGGTTTAGAGTAAAGTTTAGCTTTACCGTTAGGGTTAAGTTTAGGAATTGTGTTAGGTTTAGGGTTAGGGTTTAGGGTTAGGTTTAGGGTTAGGGTTAGGGATAGGGTTAGGGTTAAATTTTAGTTTAGGTTTAGGGTTAGTTTTAGGGTTAGAAGTTAGTTTAGTGTTAGTGTTGGGGTTAGGGTTAGAGTTAGAGTTGGGGTTAGGGTTAGCGTTAGGGTTAGGGTTAGTTTTAGGGTTAGTGTTACAGATAAAGTTTAGGGTTAGGTTTAGGGTTAGAGTTAGTGTTATGTTTACGGTTAGTGTTATGGTTAGAGGTCAGCGTTAGGTTTAGTGTTATAGTTTGGGTTTGGGTTTGGGTTTTGGGTCAGGTTTAAGCTTAGAGGTTATGTTAAAGTTAATGTTAGGGTTAGGGTTGAAACTTAGGTTTAGGTTTAGGGTTATTGTTAGGGTTTTGGTTACTGTTAGGATTAGTGTTAGTGTTAGGCTTAGGGATTAGGTGTTAGGGTTAGGGTTAAGTTTAGGGTTAGGGTTAGGTTTACGGTTAGACGTATGGATTAGGTTTAGGGTTAGTGTTAGTGTTAGTGTTAGGGTTAGGCTTAGGGTTAGTGACAGGGTTAGGGTTAGGGTCAGAGGTATGTGTTCGGGTTAGGGTGAGGGTTATGTTTAGAGTTGGAATTAGCCTTAGGGTTATATTTTAGGGTTAGTGTAGTGTTACAGTTAGATGATAGGGTTAAGGTTAGTGGTAGGTTTATGGTTAGAGGTTAGCATTAGGTTTAGGGTTAGAGTTGGGTTTAGGGTTAGGGTTAGGCTAAGATGTTGTTGTTAAGGTTGCGGTTAGGTTTAGTGTTAAAATTTATGTTTAGGCTTAGGGTTAGGTTTAGAGTTACAGTTAGGGTTAGGGCAAGTGTTAGTTTTAGTGTTAGGGTTAGGTTTAGGCATTAGGTGTTAGGGAGAGGCTTAGGGTTAGGCTTTGTGTTACAGTTAGTGTTGTGGTTATGATTAGGTTTAGGGTTAGGTTTAGGGTTAGGGTTAGTGTTAGGGTTAGTTTAACTGTTAGTTTTAGGGTTAGATTTAGGGTTAGGGTTAGGGTTAGTGTTAGGGGTTTAGTGTTACGGGTAGGATTAGGGTTATGTTTAGGTTAAGGGTTAGGTTTAGAGTTAGGTTTACTGTTAGTTTTAGGGTTATGGTTAGTTTTAGGGTTAAGGTTATGCTTTAGGTTTAGGGTTAGGTTTAGGGTTATGGTTAGAGTTTAGCATTCGGTTTTGTGTTAGAGTTTGGTGTTAAGATTAGGGTTAGGCTTACAGTTTATGGTTAGGCTTTGTGTTAGGGTTTTCATTAAAGCTTAGGTTTTGGTTTAGGGTGAGTGTTGGGATTAGGGTTAGTGGTAAGGTTAGTGTTAGGGTTAGGGTTTAGAGGTATGGGTTAGGGTTATTGTTAAGGTTAGGGTTAGCATTAGGCTTAGGGTTATGGTTAGGGTTCGGGTTAGGTATTACAGTGAGGTTTAGTGTTAGTTTAAGGGGTAGGGTTAGGGTTAGATTTAGGTTTAGGGATTAATGTTAGGTTTAGTGTTATGGTTGTGGTTATGGTTAGGGTTAGGTTTTGGGTTAGGGTTAGTGTTAGCTTCATGATTAGAAGTAAGGGTTAGGGGTAGGTTTAGGTTTATGGTTACAGTTAGGGTTGGGGTTAGTGTTAGGGTTAGGGATAGGTGTTCGTTGTTAGGGAAAGGATTAAGATTATACTTCGTCTTATGGTTAGCATTAGGGTTACGATTAGGTTTAGGGTTAGGCTTAGGGTTAGTGTTAGGTTTAGTGTTTGTTTTAGGGTTAGGTTTATGGTTAGGTTTGGCAATTGGTATTAGGGATAGGGTTAGGGTTTGCCTTAGGTATAGAGTAAGGGTTAGGTTTATCGTTAGGGTTAGGGTTAGGAATCATGTTAGGTTTAGGGTTAGGTTTTAGGGTTAGGTTTAGGGTTAGGGTTAGGGATAGGGATAGGGTTAGGTTAAATTTAGGTTTAGGGTTCGAGTTAATTTTAGGGTTAGAAGTTAGTTTAGTGTCAGTGTTGGGGTTAGGATTAGAGTTAGAGTTAGGGTTAGGGTTAGAATTTAGGTTTAAGGTTAGGGTTACCATTAGGGTTAGTGTTAGGTTTAGGGTTAGTGTTACGGATAAAGTTTAGGGTTAGTTTTAGGGTTAGAGTTAGTGTTAATTTTAGGGTTAGGGTTACGGTTAGAGGTCAGCGTTAGGTTTAGTGTTAGAGTTTGGTTTTGGTTTAGGGTTAGGTTTAAGCTTAGAGGTTATGGTTAAGGTTAATGTTAGGGTTAGGGTTAAAACTTAGGTTTAGGTTTAGGGTTAGTGTTAGGGTTAGGTTTACTGTTAGGATTAGCGTTAGGGTTAGGCTTAGGGTTTAGGTGTTAGAGAAAGGGTTAGGGTTAGTGTTCAGGTTAGGGTTAGGTTTAGGGTTAGAGGTATGGATTAGGGTTAGGGTTAGGGTTAGTTTTGGGGTTAGGCTCAGGGTTAGTGACAGAGTTTGTGTTAGGGTTAGAGTTATGGGTTAGGGTTAGGATTAGGGTTAGGGTTAGAGTTAGGTTTAGTTTTAGGATTAGGATTAGGTTTAGGGTTCAAATTTAGGTTTAGTGTTAGTTTTAGGGTTAGGGTTAAGGATAGGTTAGGGTTAGAGTTAGGGTTAGAGTTTAAGGTTAGGATTAGGGTTAGGATTAGGGTTAGGGTTAGGGCTAGAGGTATGGGGTAGGTTTACGTTTAGTTGTAGGGTTAGGATTAGTGTTAGTGTTAGGGATAGGGTTACGGTTAGGCTTTGGGTTATGGTTATGGTTAGGGTTAGGGTTAGAGGTTAATGTTATGGTTAGAGTTATGGTTAGGGTTAGGGTTATGGTTAGAAGTATGGTTTAGGGTTAGGTTTAGGGGTAGGGTGAGAGTTAGGGTTAGGGTTAGGGTTAACGTTAGGGTTAAGAATAGAAGTTAGGGTTAGTGGTAGGGTTAGGGTTATGATTCCGGTTAGGTTTAGTGTTAGGATTAGGGTTAGTGTTAGAGTTGGGTTTAGGGTTAGGGTTGCCTTTAGGTTTAGGCTTAGGGTTACTGTTAGGTTTAGAAGTTGTTTTAGTGTTAAGGTTAGGGTTAGTGTTAGATTTAGAGTTAGAATTAGGGTTAGAGTTATATTTTAGGGTTAGTGTTAGGGTTATGGTTAGTGTTACGGTTAGAGGATAGGGTTAAGGTTAGGGTTAGGGTTATGGTTAGAGGATAGCGTTAGGTTTAGGGTTAGAGGTGGGTTTAGGGTTAGGGTTAGGGTTAGGCTTAGATGTTATGGTTAAGGTTAGGGTTAGGTTTAGGATTAAAATTAAGGTTTAGGTTTAGGGTTAGGGTTATAGTTATGGTTATGGTTAGCGGTAGGGTTAGGTTTAGTGTTAGGGTTCGGTTTAGGGCTTAGGTTTTAGGGAGAGGCTTAGAGTTAGGCTTTGGGTCACAGTTAGGGTTATGATTAGGTTTAGGGTTAGTGTTAGGGTTAGGGTGAGGGTTAGGGAAATGTTTTAGGGTTAGGGTACGGATTAGGCTTATCATTAGGTTTAGGCATTAGGGTTAGTGTTAGTGGTAGGGTTAGGATTAGGGTTAGGGTTAGCGTTAGGCTTTGGGTTAGTGGTTAGAATTAGATGTTAGGTTTAGGGTTAAGGTTAGGGTTAGAGTTGGGTTAGGGTTAGGGTTAAGGTTGGTTTAGTGTTAGGGTTATGGTTAGTGTTAGGCTTAGTTTTAGGATTACGAATACGGTTAGGTTTATCCTTAAGGTTAGGTTTAGGGTTAGGGTTAGGGTAAGGTGTACAGTTAGGTTTAGGATTTGGGTTAGGTTTAGGGTTAGTGTTAGGATAGCATTAGGGTTAGGGTTAGGGTTAGGGTTAGGGTTAGGGTTTGAGTTCGGGTTAGGTTTCGGGGTTAGAGTTAGATGTTATGGTTAAGGTTAGGGTTAGGGTTAGAGTTTAGGGTTAAGGTTATTGTTAGCCTATGGTTATGGTTAGGGTTAGAAGTTAGGGTTAGTGTTAGAGTTAGGTTTTGGGTTATGTTTAGGGTTATGGTTAGGTTAGGGTTAAGTTTAGGGGTTATGTTTTAAGGATAGGCTCAGGGTTAGGCTTTGTTTTACCGTTAGGGTTCCAGTTACGATTAGGTTTAGGGTTAGGGTTAGGGTTACGGTTAGGGTTATGGTTAGGCTTAGGGTTAGGGTTAGGGTTAGGGTTAGGGTTATGTGTTAGTTGTTAATGATATGGGTAGGGTTATGCTTAAGGTTACAGTTAGGGTTAGCGTTACTTTTAGGTTTACGGTTAGGGTTAGTGTTAGGGTTAGGTTTAGAGTTAGGGATTGAGGTTAGGGTTAGTGTTAGGGTAGGGTTAGGGTTAGGATTACGGTTAGGGTTAGGTTTAGGGCTTATGGTTAGTTTAGGGTTAGGGTTAGTGTTAGGCTCAGTATTAGGGTTAGGATTAGGGATAGGTTTAGGGTCAGTCTTAGGTTTATTGTTAGGGTTAGCATTACACACAGGGTTAGTGTTAGGTTTAGGGTTAGGGATAGGGTTAGGGTTACGATTAGGGGTTAGGCTTATGGTTAAGGTTAGGGTTAGGGTTTAGGGTTAGTGTCAGTGTTAGGGTAAGGATAAGGGTTAGGGTTAGGGTTAGAATTTTAGGGTTAGAGTTAGTGTGAGGATGAAATTTATGGTTATGGTTAGGGTTAGGGTTAGGTTTAGGGGTTCGGGTTAAGGTTAGGATTATGGTTAGGGTTAGTGTTAGCATTTGGGTTTGGTTTAGAGGTTAGGTGTTAAGGATATGTTTAGGGTTATGTTTAGGGTTACAGTTAAGTTTTGGGTTATCTTATGTGTTACAGTTAGTGTTAGTGTTAGTCTTAGGGTTAGGGTTAGAGGTTATGGATAGGGTTAGTGTTAGTGTTAGGGTTAGGTTTAGGGGCTTGTTTTATGGTTAGGTTTAGGGTTATGGTAATGCTTAAGGTTAGGGTTATGGCTTAGTGTTAGTGTTCTTGTTAGGGTTAGGGTTAGGGTTATTGTCACGGATTTGGGTTAGGGTTACGGAAAGCATTAGGTTTAGGCTCACTATTAGGATTAGGGTTAGGGATAGGTTTAGGTTTAGGCTTACGTTTTTTGGTTAGGGTTAGGGTTATGGATAGGGTTAGGGTTATCCTTAGGGATAAGGATAGGGTTACGTTTATGGTTAGGGTTTAGGCTTAGGGTTAGGTTTAGGGTTAGATGTTAAGGATATGTTTAGGGTTATGGTTAGGGTTATGATTAAGGTTATGGTTACATTAAGTGTTACAGTTAGGATTAGTGTTAGTGTTAGCATTAGGGTTAGGTTTAGGGGATAGTTTTGTGGTTAGGGTTAGAGTTATGGTAAGGCATACGGTTATGGGTTGGGATTAGGGTTAGTATTTTGGTTAGCTTTAGGGTTAGTGTTAGTGTTAGGTATTTGGGTTAGGGTTACCAATAGCGTTAGTGTTAGGCTCAGTATTAGGATTAGGGTTAGGGATAGGTTTAGAGTTAGGGTTAGGTTGAATGTTAGGATTAGTTTTATGGATAGGGTTAGGGTTAGGTTTAGGGTTAAGGATACGGTTAGGGTTAGGGTTTTGGTTAGGTTTACGTTTAGGGTTAGGGTTAGGGCAAGTAATATGATTTGGGATAGTGTTAGTGTTAGGGTTATGGCTCGGTTAGGGATTAGGGTTAGGGTTAGTTAGTGTTAGGGTTATGTTTAGGGTTAGGGGTTAGGTGTTAGTGATATGTTTATGGTTAGTGTTAGGGTTAGGATTATGGTTAGGGGTTAGGGGTTATGGTTAGGATTACGGGTAGCGTTAGGTTTAGGCTTAGGTTTATGGTTAGGGTTAGCCTTAGGGTTAGGATTAGAGTTAGAGGTTAGATTTGGTTTTAGTGTTAGGGTTAGGGTTACCGTTATGGTTATGTTTATGGTTATGGTTATGGTTAGGGTTAGGTTTAGGGTTAGGGTTAGGAGTTAGAGTATAGGGCTAGAGTTAGGGTTAGTGATAGGGTTTGGGTTACGGTTAGGGTTAGGGTTAGGGTTAGGGTTAGGGTTAGGGTTAGGGTTAGGGTTAGTGTTAGATTTAGTTTTAAGGATAGAGATAATGTTAGAGTTAGGCCTAAGGTTAGGGTTAGCGTTAGGGTTAGAGTTAGGTTTAGGGTTAGGGTTACATTTAGGATTTGGTTTCGGGTTAGATTTACGGTCGGGGTTAGGGCTAGCATTAGGTTTAGGGTTAGGTTTAGGTTTAGGGTTATTGTTAGCATTAGGGTTAAGGTTAGATATAGGTTTAGTGTTAGTGTTAGTGTTAGTTTTATGGTTAAGGTTAGGGTTAGGTTTAGTGTTAGGGATTTGGGTTAGGTTTACGGATATTGTTAGTGTTAGGCTCAGTATTAGAATTGGGGTTATGGATAAGTTTAGTTTTAGGGTTAGGTTTATTTTTAGGGTTAGATTTACGGATAGGGTTATGGTTAGGCTTAGGGTTAAGGATAGGCTCATTGTTCGTGTTAGGCATAGGGTTAGGGTTAGGGTTAGGATTCGGCTTAGGGGTTAGGGGTAAGTTTAGGATTTGGTTTAGGGTTAAGATTCTTTTTAGGGTTACTATTGGGGTTATGGTTAGGTTTAGGGTTACGGTTAGTGTTAGGGCTAGGAATATGATTAGAGATAGTGTTAGAGTTAGGGTTAGGGTTAGGGATAGAGTTTAGCTTTAGTGTTAATCTTGGGGTTAGGGTTATATTTATGTTTAGTGTTAGGGATAGGGGAAGGGTTAGGATTAGGGTTATACGTTAGGGTTATGGTTAGTGTTAGGGTTATGGTTAGAGTTAGAGTTACGTTTAAATTTATGCTTACATTTACAGTTAGTGTTAGGTTTAGGGTTAGGTTTAGAGGTAATGGTTAGGGTGTGGGTTAGGCTTAGGGGTTATGTTTACGGTTCAGGTTAGGCTTATCTTTAGTTTTAGGGTTAGGGTTAGGCTTAGGGTTAGGTTAGGGTTAGGTTTAGGTTAAGGTTTAGGGTAAGAGTTTAGAGTTAGGGTTAGGATAAGGCTTAGGGTTAGAGTTAGGTTTAGGGTTATGTTTAGGGCTTAGATGTTAGGGGTAAGGTTCAGGTTAGGCTTCAGGTTATGGTTAGGTTTAGGGTTATGTTTAAGTTTAGGGGTTAGTGTTAGGGTTAGTGTTAACTTCAGGTTTATGGTTAGGGTTAGTTTTAGGTTTAGGGTTAGGTTTAGGGGTTAGGTGTTAGTGATAAGGTTAATGTTAGGGCCAGTTTTAGGGTTAGGGTTAGGTTTTACGGTTTGGGTTAGGTTTAGGGTTAGGGTTAGGTTTAGTGTTAGGGTTAGGGTTCGAGGTTTGAAATAGGGTTAGGGTTAGGGTTAGGCTTACGTTAAGTTTTACGGATAGTGATAGTGTTAGACTTAGGTTTAGGTTTAGGGTTAGGGTTAGTGTTAGGGGTTAGAGTTAGAGGTTATGTCGGGTTTAGGGTTACTGTTAGTGTTAGGGTTACAGTTAGGGTTAGGGTTAGCTTAGGGTTAGATTTTGCGGTTAGTTGTTAGGGATAGCCTCAGTGTTAGGCTTTGGATTACGGTTAGGGTTTGGGTTATGACTAGCTTTAGGGTTAGTGTTAGTGTTAGGCTTAGGGTTAGGATTACGGTTAGGGTTAGTGTTACCATTCCGACACGGGTTAGGGGTTATGTTAGGGTTATTTTAGGGTTAGGAGTTAGGTGTTAGTGATACGGTTAATGTTCGGGTTAGTTTTAGGGTTAGGGTTTGTGGTTAGGATTTGGGTTAGGGTTAGGTTATGGTTAGGGTTAGGGTTTGAGCTTAGGAATAGGGTTAGGATTAGGGTTGGGTTAGGGTTAGGCTTAGGCTTAGGGTTAGTTTTAGGGTTAGGTACAGGGTTAGGGTTAGGTTTAGTATTAGGTTTCGGGTTAGGGTTAGGGTTAGGTCTAGGGATAGTGTTAGTGTTACAGTTGCAGTTTAGGGTTATGGTTAGTATTAGTGTGAGGGTTAGGGTTATGGTTCGAGGTTAGCATTAGGGTTAGATTTAGTGTTAGGGTGAGGGTTAGGCATTAGGGATAGGGTTAGTGTTAGGGTTAGTGTTAGTGTTTGGGGCTAGTTTTACGGTAAGTGTTAGGGTTATGGTAAGGCTTAAGGGTAGGAGTCCAGATTAGGGTTAGTGTTCGGGTTAGGGTTAGGGTTAGGTTTATTGTTAGGGATTTGGTTTAGGGTTACAGATAGCGTTAGTGTTAGGCTCAGTATTAGGATTAGGGTTTCGGATAGGTTTAGGGTTATGGTTAGGTTTATTGTTAGGGTTAGTGTTATGGATAAGGTTAGGGTTAGGTTTAGGGTTAGGGTTAGGGTTAGGGTTAGGTGTTAAGTTTAGGGTTAGGCTTATGGTTAGGGTTAGGGGTTAGTGTTAGGGTTATGGTTAGTGTTAGGTTTAGTGTTAGAATTAGGTTTAGGGGAAAGGCCAGAAAGTCCTGTGGTGAGGTCTGAATCCCAGGCATGTATGTGCTTTCTGGGAAGTCTGTCTTTGTTTTAAGAATGCTGCAGTGCCAATTCCGGGGTGATCGGAGGTAGAAGCATATGACCCAAGCAAAGAAAAATTGTGTCCCTCAGGAACCTGCAAGCTCTATTTCCCCTCTCTGAAGGTCCAGGAGTGGGGATAAGAAGACTGATCTCTCAAGGGTGCCATTGCTCTTTATGCCTGAGTCCCATCAAGGTCCTGAGATTTTGTTTTTTTGCTCATAGAGGCCCCCAGGAGGCCAGCAGACCTCTTGTGATGCAACTCAATTGGAGCGGCTTATCCTACAAGAATAAATATTACTGCGGCTGAGCCCTATGCCCACGGATCCTGCACAGCCTCCTGGGCCGCCCGGAGCAGCGACTGGATTAGGTCTGCAGAGGAGGAGCTGGGCAGATCTGGGGTGCCCTCACCGGGCTCTCTGTGTGTCTGGAGGACTCTGGATATCTGCGCCCAGACTGCTGGAGTTCCCCCAGGCTTCCAGGTGCAGTGAAGGAGAGAGGTGGGTTTGAGGCTTCCACATCAGCCTCCCCATTCCGGCTTCACTTGGAGACCTGCTGAGCTCCTGATAGGTGGGCTGGCCCACACTACCAGCCTAGCACAGCCTGTTTAGCTGCCGCGCCTGGCCATAAGTCTGCAGAGGAGGAGCTGGGCAGATCTGGGGTGCCCTCACTGGCCTCTCTGCGTGTCTGGAGGACTCTGCATATGTGCGCCCAGACTGCTGGAGTTCCCCCAGGCTTCCAGGTGCAATGAAGGAGAGAAGTGGGTTTGAGGCTTCCACATCAGCCTCCCCATTCCGGCTTCACTTGGAGACCTGCTGAGCTCCTGATAGGTGGGCTGGCCCACACTACCAGCCTAGCCCAGCCTGTTTAGCTGCTGCGCCTGGCCATAGGTCTGCAGAGGAGGAGCTGGGCAGATCTGGGGTGCCCTCACTGGCCTGTCTGCGTGTCTGGAGGACTCTGGATATCTGCGCCCAGACTGCTGGAGTTCCCTCAGGCTTCCAGGTGCAGTGAAGGGGAGAGGTGGGTTTGAGGCTTCCACATCAGCCTCCCCATTCTGGCTTCACTTGGAGACCTGCTGAGCTCCCGATAGGTGGGCTGGCCCACACTACCAGCCTAGCCCAGCCTGTTTAGCTGCCGCACCTGGCCATAGGTCTGCAGAGGAGGAGCTGGGCAGATCTGGGGTGCCCTCACTGGCCTCTCTGCGTGTCTGGAGGACTCTGGATATCTGCGCCCAGACTGCTGGAGTTCCCTCAGGCTTCCAGGTGCAGTGAAGGGGAGAGGTGGGTTTGAGGCTTCCACATCAGCCTCCCCATTCCAGTTACACTTGGAGAATTGCTGAGCTACTGACGGGTGGGCGGGCCCACACTATCAGCCTAGCCCAGCCTGTTTAGCTGCTGCGCCTGGCCATTGGACTGCAGAGGAGGAGCTGGGCAGGTTTGGGGTGCCTGCATCAGCCTCTCCATGTGTCTGGAGGACTGTGGATATCTCTGCAACCAGGGAGGGTCCACAGGTTCCTGAAGCACTGCGGCCTGTGGTGAGTACCCTAACCTGGCTGCGATTGAAGAACTGTGGAGCTTCCAAGGGGCAGGTGGGCGCACAGTGTCCCTGAGGCCCAGCTTGTCTGGAACTGCGGAGTTCTGAGCAGGCAGAGGAGGGCCACTGGTTCTGTAGGCCCAATGGCTTGGGGTAGCGTGGCGCCAGAGTCTCAGTAGCTCCAAACATAGAAGGGGATTTTCAACAGATCCTGAGGAAGCTTTCAAATAACACTTGAAACACAGAAATATAGGAAAATGACAAAACGAAAGACCAAATTACAACCTCAAACCTCCAGCCCATCTCAAGAAACCCTAGGAGCGATGTATATAGAAGAAAATATATCCCATTCACCTCGTATATCGGACACAATAGCCACTGAAATTGACAAGCAACTCCAGGAAGCTTTAAAGAAATTCAAACTTGAAATAATCTCCCAGATAAAAGAAGAAATGATAAAAGAAATGAAAGAGATTCTAAATATATCTAAAGAAAACACAGATAAAAAATTGGAGGAACTAAACAAAAAGATAGAATCCCTAGATGAGCAATATAAGAAACAAACAGAATACATAATGCAGATGCACAGAGATTTACAGGAAATAAAAAACTCCACTGAAAGTTGTAAAAACCGCCTTAATGAAAGTGAAGATAGAATTTCAGACCTTGAAGACAGGATTGCAGCTAGTGAACAGGAAAGGAAAGATCTTTTGAAAATAACAAGGAATCAGGAAACAACAATTCAACAACTGCAAGATGATGCAAAGAAGAATAACATAAGAATGATAGGGATTAATGAAAGAGAGGGAGACAACATGAAGGATGTCAGGAGGATATTTAGAGAAGTAATAGCTGAAAATTTCCCAAGCATGAGATCAGAAACTGACATCAGGATCAGTGAAACATATAGAACTCCAAATAGTCATAACCAAAATAAAAATACACCCAGACATATAATAATCACCACCCCAGAAATCCAACACAAGAATAGATTATTAAAAGCTGTCAGAGAGAAAAGACAGATCGCTCATAAAGGAAAACCTATCAGAATCACAGCAGACTTCTCAGCACAAACGATAAAGTCAAGAAGAGCATGGAGTGAAGTATTCCAGATCCTAAAGCAAAATGATTTCCAACCAAGACTGATATATCCTGCAAAACTATCATTCAAAATAGGTGGTGCAATACGATACTTCCATGACAAAGAACAGCTGAAGAACTTCATGAACACCAAACCAACCCTGCAAAAAATATTGAAAGACAGTTTAGATACACAAAGGAAAAAACCACTAAGCAAAGCAAATAATTAAACAGAACAGAAAGATAAAGATGCAACAGCAGAGAGATAACATTCCTACAATTAACCAGCATTTAACAGTAATAATGATTAATGTAAATGGTCTCAAGGCACCAATCAAAAGAATCAGACTAGCAGAATGGATCAAGAAACAAAATCCAACCATATGCTGTTTACAGGAAACCCATCTAACCCAGAAAGATACTCACAGACTGAAAGTCAAAGGATGGAAAACAATTCTTCATGCAGCAGGAATCCAAAAAAAGGCAGGAGTAGCCATACTGTTTGCAGACAACGTGAACTTTAAACCAACAATGACCATAAAGGACAAAGAAGGTCACTACATACTCGTAAGGGGAAAACTCCAAGAGGAAGAGATAACTATCTTAAATATATATGCACCAAACTCCAGAGCACCCAGTTATATAAAACAATTATTAACAGAAATGAAAACTCAAATTATCAGTAACACAATTGTAACAGGAGACCTTAATACACCACTGACACCAAGGGACAGATCAACCAGACAGAAAACGAGCAAAGAAATAACAGAACTGAATCACACCTGTGAACAAATGGGTTTGATAGACATATACAGAATGTTCCACCCAACAACATCAGAATACACATTCTTCTCAGCAGTGCATGGATCATTTTCTAAAATAGACCATATATTAGCTCACAGAACATATTTAAGCAAATGCAAAAGAGTTGAAATCATCCCTTGCATATTATTGGATCACAGCGCTCTGAAATTAGAAATTAATGACAAAGGATACTGCAAAAATTCCGCAAACACATGGAAACTAAATAACACACTCTTGAGTAATCAGTGGGTCACAGAAGAAATTAAAGAAGAAATTAAACAATACCTAAAAGAAAATAAAAATGCAGATACAACTTACCGGAATCTATGGGATGCAATGAAAGCCGTTCTGAGAGGAAAATTTATTGCACTGAGTTCCCACATCAGGAAAACAGAACGAATACAAATAAGTAACTTGATGCTCCACCTCAAACAGCTAGAAAAAGAAGAGCAAGTCAAGCCCAAAGCCAAAAGAAGAGAGGAAATTATAAAAATCAGAGCAGAAATCAATGCAATAGAGACTAATAAAACAATCCAAAGAATCAACGAATCAAAGAGTTGGTTCTTTGAAAGAATAAATAAAATCAATAAGCCCCTAGCCAACCTTATTTAAAAAAGGAAAGAAAAAGCTCAAATTCATGCAATAAGAAACGAAAAAGGAGAAATCACTACAGACCCAATAGAAATACAGAGGATCATCAGCACCTATTTCTAAAACCTCTACTCTCAAAAGGTTGATAACACAGAAGAAATAGACAGATTCTTAGAAGCATATGAAGTACCAAAGCTAGATCAAGAGGATATAAAACTGTTGAATAACCCAATCTCTGCTAATGAAATTGAAAATGTAATTGGGTCCTTGCCCACCAAGAAGAGCCCAGGCCCAGATGGATTCACTGCAGAATTCTACAAGAAATATAAAGAAGACCTAATGCCGACACTCCTCAAACTATTCAATGAAATTGAAAGGGAAGCAATCCTTCCTAAGTCATTCCTGGAAGCAAATATTACTCTAGTACCAAAACCTGAGAAAGACCCAACTATAAAAGAGAACTATAGACCGATCTCCCTAATGAACACAGATGCAAAAATCCTCAATAAAATATTGGCAAATAGGATCCAGCAAATCATCAAGAAGATTATACACCATGACCAAGTGGGATTCATCCCAGGAATGCAAGGATGGTTCAACATACGCAAATCAATAAATGTAATTCACCATATCAATAAAGCCAAAAATAAGAATCACATGATCATTTCTATAGATGCAGAAAAAGCCTTCGATAAGGTCCAACACTTATTCATGAAAAGAACTTTACAGAAAATTGGAATAAATGGTCTTTACCTCAATATAATAAAGGCCATTTATGACAAACCAACAGCCAGCATCATACTAAATGGCCAAAAATTGAAAGCCTTTACTTTAAAATCGGGTACAAGACAAGGATGTCCTTTATCACCACTCCTATTTAATATAGTACTGGAAGTACTAGCCAGAGCAATTAGGCAAGAAAGAGAAATAAAAGGGGTAAAGATAGGAAAAGAAGAAGTTAAATTATCATTGTTTGCAGATGACATGATACTCTACATAGAAGACCCCCTAAACTCCATTGAAATACTCTTAGATACAATAAATAAATTCAGTAATGTGGCTGGATACAAAATCAATACTCAGAAATCAATAGCATTCCTATACACGAACAACAAAATTACAGAGAGGGAAATAAGAGAAACTGGACTATTCACATTAGCAAGCAAAAAAATGAAATATTTAGGAATTACTCTTATGAAAGAAGTGAAAGACTTATACAGTGAAAATTATAATACACTGAAAAAAGAAATTGAAGATGATCTCAGAAAATGGAAAGACATCCCTTGCTCATGGATAGGAAGAACAAACATTGTGAAAATGGCCATTCTCCCAAAACTGTTATACAGATTCAATGCAATCCCAGTAGAAATACCATCAACATACCTTATAGATCTAGAGAAATCACTCCTAAATTTCATCTGGAACCAGAAGAGACCTAGAATCACAAAGGCAATTCTAAGCAGCAAAGACAAAGCAGGAGGCATCACAGTCCCTGACTTGAAGTTATACTACAAAGCAACAGTAGTAAAATCAACATGGTATTGGAATGAAAACAGAGCCGAAGATCAGTGGAATAGATTAGAAGATACAACCACAACTACAAACACACTCAACCACCTTATTTTTGATAAAGGAGCCAAGCAGGTTCACTGGAAGAACGACAGTCTCTTTAATAAATGGTGCTGGAAAAACTGGCTCTCCATTTGCCAAAAACTAAAGCTAGACCCATGTCTATCACCATGTACTAAATTAAAATCTAAATGGGTCAAAGATCTGAATATTAAAACAGAAACACTAAATCTATTGGAAGACAAATTAGGTAGAAACCTTGGAGACATAGGAGTACGTAAAGAATTCATGAACAGGACTCAAACTGCACGGGAAATACTTCCCAGAATCAATAACTGGGACCACTTCTTATTAAAAAAGTTTCTGCATGTCAAAAGAAATCTCCAGCATAGTGAAAAGAAAACCCACAAACTGGGAAAAGAGTTTAGTGAACTCTCTCTCAGACAAGGGCCTCTTGTCTAAAACATATAAAGAATTCAAGAAACTCAGACCTCCAAAATTCAAAGATCCAATCCAAAAATGGGCATCTGAGATGAATACGCAATTCTCAGATGAAGAAATGCAAATGGCAAATAAATACATGAAAAAATGCTCATCATCATTGGTCATTAGAGAAATGCAAATTAAAACCACACTGAGATACCATCTCACTCCTGAAAGAATGGACAGGATCAAGAAAACCGACAACAAATGCTGGAGAGGCTGTGGGGAAAAAGGAACTCTCCTGCACTGCTGGTGGGAGTGTAGACTGGTACAGCCTTTGTGGAGATCTGTCTGGAGATTTCTCAAAAAGTTGGGAATGGAAATCCCATTTATTCCAGCTATTCCACTTCTAGGCATATTCCCAGAAGAACTGAAAGCATCATACCACAGTGATATATGTGCGCCTATGTTTATAGCAGCACAATTTGTAATCGCCAGATCTTGGAAACAACCCAAGTGTCCATCAACTGAGGAATGGATAAAAAAGTTGTGGTATTTCTATACAATGGAGTATTATTCAGCTATAAAGAAGGATCACATTGAGATATTTATCAATAAATGGGCGCAGCTTGAGACCATACTCATTAGTGAAATAAATCAATCTCGCATGTGTGAATACCGAATAGTTTCCCTAATGTAAATAATGATTCAAATATATAAAAATATGTGGTAATTATGATTCCCCATTAGGTGGCCTTGAAGCCTTATAAAGTTTTCACTCATTAATTAGAAAGGCTTTATTCTGGGCTTCTTGATATGAAAATATTTGAAGCTAGAGTATATGAAGTTTTATCCAAATATTTCAAGGAAAAAGACACTATGGTAACTACTATTAAGTCAGGTCATAAGGTGGTGAAGTACTAGGTTGTTGAAACAGTCATGCTGTGACCTCTATTGTTATATTGTTATGTCCTGTTTTATCTCAATCTCCCCCTTATTGTTTCAAAAAAAATTATTTAGTCATTTCTTATGTTTGTCTTAATTAAAGAAAAAATTCAAAAAAAGTTAGGATATATAAATAGTAACTCTTTTTGATTTCCTATTAACTTGTTTTGAAGTCCTGTAGTACTCCCACGATCTTGTTTTGACTGATTAGACTCTGTTCCATTCTATATGATAGTATCAAGTTTGAAGACATAGGCAACTACTTTGAAGACAATAAGATTCACTAAGATACCCATTCTGGTTTGACTATTGTCTTCTTTGGAAGTCCTGTAATGTTTACAATGCCTAAGTTGTATTGGTCTTGTTCTCTACTGTTTTGTCCAACTTTATGATATCTGGTGAGATAGACAATTCTTTTTAAGGAAACAGGGGACAACGTTGATAACCATTGTTGATAAACTTGTACTCTGTTCTGCACCATGTGCTATGTCTATCCTTGGTATTGACTGACAGCTTTGTTTTGCCATATTTGACTGTATTCTTTCCCCCCCCCAAAGAAAGTAATGAGCACTAAAGAGTAGTAAAATCCAGGATGTGTGGGTTTTGTTGTAAAAAAGAGAGGGAAAAAAAAGAAAAAAAGAAAAAGAGCTCTAACGGATATAACAGCAAGTGTGTTTGGGGGTGTTAAATAGCTGACTATATCAATGTTTTTGGAACATTGAACACAGCTGTTTGCGGACTCCCTGTTTGAATGTCCACCTTGTGTTCTTTGATACTGTGATTTGAGGAACTATATTCAAGAAGATAGTGTGTAATCTACTAGCAGGTGATTTCTTACTGTTATGTTTTTTTGTTTTGTTTTGTTTTGTTTTGTTTTGTTTTGTTTTGTTTTGTTTGTAGTTCTGTATTGCAAGTACCCTTACACCGCTTTGGTTTGTTTTGTGTTTTTCTCTTTTTCCTCTTAAATAAAAAAAAAAGAATAAATATTAATGGAATAAAAAAAAAGAATTAGGTTTAGGATTAGGGTTAGGGTGAGGGTTAGTTTTAGTGTTAGGGTTAGGGTTAGGGTTAAGTCTAGGAATACGGTTAGGGATAGTGTTAGTCTTAGGGTTAGGGTTAGAGGTTAGCTTTAGCGTTAGTGTTGGGGTTAGTGTTAGGTTTAGGGTTACGGTTAGGGATAGGGGAAAGTTTAGGATTAGGGTTAGATGTTAGTGTTATGTTTAGGGTTAGGGTTAGGTTTACGGTTAGGTTTAGGGTAGGGATTAGGGTCAGGTTTAGGTTTAAGGTTCGGGTGAGTTTTAGGGTTAGGGTTTAAGGTTTTGGTTCGTGTTAGGCTTATCGTTAGGGTTAGGGATTAGGTTTAGTGTTAGTGGTAGGGTTAGGGTTAGGGTTAGGGTTAGGGTTTAGTGTTAGATGTTGGTTTAGCGTTAGGGTTAGTGTTAGGGTTAGAGTTATTGTTAGGGTTAGCTCTAGGGTTGTTTTAGGGTTAAGCTTAGGGTTACTGTTAGGCTTAGTTTTAGGATTAGGGATAGGTTTAGGTTTAGGCTTAAGGTTAGGTTTAGGTTTAGGTTTATGGTAAGGTGTAGTGTTAGGTTTAGATTTTGGGTTAGGGTTAGGGTTAGTGTTAGTGTTAGGATAGCGTTAGTGTTCGAGTTACGGTTAGGGTTAGGGTTCGGGTTCGGGTTAGGTTTAGGTGTTAAAGTTAGATGTTATGGTTAGTGTTAGGGTTATAGTTTAAGGTTTAGTTTATTGTTAGCATTATAGTTAAGGATAGGGTTAGAATTTAGGGTAACTGTTAGTGTTAGGGTTTGGGTTACGGTTAGGGTTATGGCTAGGTTAGTGTTAGGTTTAGGGTTTATGTTTTAGGGATAGGCTCAGCGTTAGACATCGTATTACAGTTAGGGTTCAATTACAATTAAGTTTAGGGTTAGGGTTAGGTTTAGAGTTAGGGTTAGGGTTAGGGTTACGGTTATGGTTAGGGTTAGGGTTTGGTTTAGGGTTAGGTGTTAGTTGTTAAGGATATTGATAGGGTTAATGTTAGGGTTAGGGTTCGGGTTAGCATTAGATTTAGATTTACAGTTATGGTTAGTGTTATGGTTAGGGGTTTGAGTTAGTGTTAAGTGTTATGGTGAGGATTAGTGTTAGGGTTAGGGTTACAGTTACGGTTACCATTAGGGTGAGTGTTAGGGTTAGGGTTAAAAGGTTAGGGTTAGATTTAGGGTTAGGGTGTGGGTTGCGGTTAGCGTTATGGTTAGGGTTAGGTGTTGGATTAGGGTTAGGGTTAGGATTAGTGTTAGGGTTAGGGTTACGGTTAGGGTTAGGGTTAGTTTAGAGTTAGATACAGGGGTTAGGTTTTAGGGATAGGGTCAGGGTTAGGCTTTCCATTACAGTTAGGTTTTGGGTTACGATTAGGTTTAGGCTTAGGGTTAGGGTTGGGGTGAGGGTTAGGATTACGGTTAGGGTTAGTGTTAGCATTTGGGTTATGGTTAGGTGTTAGGTGTTAAGGTCATGTTTAGGGTTATGGTTAGGGTTACGGTTAATGTTAGTGTTACATCAAGTGTTACAGTTAAGGTTAGTGTTAGTTTTAGGGTTACAGATTTGGGATAGGGTTAGTGTTATGGTTAGTGTTAGGGTTAGGGTTACGGTTAGGGTTAGTGTTAGCATTTCGGTTAGGGTTAATTGTTAGGTGTTAAGCACATGTTTAGGATTATGGTTGGGGTTACATTTAAGGTTAGGGTTACATTAAGTGTTACAGTTAGGATTAGTGTTAATGTTAGGGTTAGGGTTAGAGATTAGGGATAGTGTTAGTGTTAGTGTTAGGATTATGGTTAGGGGCTAGTTTTATTGTTAGGGTAAGAGTTATGGTAAGGCTTAAGGCTAGGGGTACGGATTAGGGTTAGTGTTCATGTTAGGGTTAGTGTAAGGGTTAGTGTTAGGGATTTGGGTTAGGTTATGGTTAGCGTTAGTTTGAGGCTCAGTATTAAGATTTGAGTTAGGGATAGGTTTAGGGTTAGGGTTAGGTTTATTGTTAGGGTTAGTGTTATGGATAGGGCTAGGGTTAGGTTTACGGTTAAGGATAGGTTTAGGGTTAGGTTTTAAGGTTAGGGTTAGGTTTAGGGTTAGGTGTTACATTTAGGTTTATGGTTATGGTTAGTTTTAGGGTTAGGATTAGGGTTAGGGTTAGGTTTAGGGCTAGGAATATGTTTAGGGACACTGTTAGTGTTAGGCTTAGGGCTGGGTTAGGGATTAGGGTTAGGGCTAGTGTTAGGGTTATGTTTAGGTTTAGGAGTTAGTTGTTAATGATAAGTTTATGGTTAGTGTTAAGGTTAGGTTAGGGTTAGGAGTTAGGGGTTGTGGTTAGGTTTATGGTTACGGTTAAGATTAGGCTTAGGTTTATGGTTAGTGTTAGCCTTAGTGTTAGGATTAGGGTTAGTGGTTAGCTTTAGGTTTACAGTTAGGGTTAAGGTTATGGTTAGGGTTATGGTTAGGGATATGGCAAGGTTTAATGTTAGGGTTAAGGTTAGGGTTATGGATAGGGTTAGGGTTAGGGTTAGGCTTAGGGTTAGGGTTAGGGTTAGGGTTAGGGTTAGGGTTAGAGTTTGGGTTACGGTTAAGGTTATGGTTAGGTTAGGGTTAGGTTTAGGGGTTATGTGTTAGGTATAGTCTCAGTTTTAGGCATTGCATTACGGTTAGGCTTCCAGTTACGATTAGGTTTAGTGTTAGGGGTGGGGTTAGGGTTAGGGTTAGGGTTATTGTTAGGGTTAGGTATTAGGTGTTAAGGATATGGTTAGGGTTATGGTTAGGGTTAGACTTCCATTTAGGGTTATGGTTAGGGTTACTATTAGGGTTAGTGTTAGGGTTAGGTTTACAGTTAGGATTTGGGTTAGGGTTAGGGTTGGGGTTAGGGTTAGCGTTATGGTTAGGGTTAGGACTGTGTTAGGTTTAGGGTTAGGCTTAGGGCTAGGGTTAGGTTTAGGGTTAAGGTTAAGCTTAGAGTTAGGATTAAGGTTAGGGTTAGGGTTAGGGTTAGGTTTAAGTTTAGGTTTATGGTTAGGGTTACGGTTAGTGTTAGGTTTAGGGTTAGGGTTAGGGTTAGGGTTAAGGTAGGGATTTTTCTTAGATTTAGGGTTAGGGTTAGGTTTCGGGTTAGGCTTATCATTATGGTTAGGGATTAGCGTTAGATTTAGTGGGAGGGTTTATGGTTAGGTTTAGGGTTAAATTTAGGGTTTAGAGTTAGATGTTAGGTTGAGGGTTAGGGTTAAGGTTACAGTTAGTGTTAAGGTTAGGGTTAGGGTTTGTTTAGGGTTAGGGTTCGTGTTCGGCTTAGGGTTTGTGTTAGTTGTTAGAGTTAGGTGTTAGGGTTAGGGTTAGGGTTAGAGTTTAGGGTTAAAGTTATTGTTAGGGTTATTGTTATGGTTACAGGTAGAAGTTAGGGTAAGGGTTAGTTCTAGGGTTTGGATTACGGTTAGGGTTATGTTTAGGTTAGTGTTAGATTTAGGGGTTATGTGTTAGGGATAGTCTCAGGGTTAGGCATCACATTACGGTTAGGGTTCCAGTTATGATTAGGTTTATTTTTAGGGTTAGGGTTAGGGTTACGGTTAGGGTTAGAGTTAGGGTTAGGGTTAGGGTTAGGGTTAGGGTTAGATCTTAGGTGTTAAGGATATGGTTAGTTTTATGGTTAGCATTACGGGTAGGGTTAGAGTTACCTTTAGGATTACAGTTAGTTTAGTGTTAGTGTTAGGTTTAAGGGTTAGGAATTAGGATTAGGGTTAGGGTTAGGGTTAGTGTTAGGGTTAGGATTAGGTTTAGGGTTACGTATTAGGGTTAGTTTTAGGGTTAGGGTTAGTATTAGGCTCAGTATTAGGATTAGGGTTAGGGATAGGTTTTGGGTTAGTGTTAGGTCTATTGTTAGGGTTAGTATTATGCATAGGGTTAGGGTTAGGTTTAGGGTTAGGGATAGGGTTTGGGTTAGTGTTAGGGGTTAGGATTAGAGTTAGTGTTAGGGTTAGGGTTATGCATTATGGTTAGTGTTAGTGTTAGGGTTAGTGTTAGGGTTCGAAGGTTAGGGTTAGAGTTAGGGTTAGGGGAAGTGTTAATCTTAGGATTATGGTTTGGGTTAGGGTTAGGGGCTACAGTTAGAGGTTAGGGTTAGGGTTAGGTTTAGTCTTACAGTTAGGGTTATGGTTAGGGTAAGTGTTATGTTAGGGTTAGATTTAGTGTTTAGGTGTTAGGGAAAGGGTCAGGATGAGTCTTCGGATTATGGTTAGGGTTCGAGTTACAATTAGGTTTAGGGTTAGGTTTAGGATTACGGTTAGCATTAGTGTTAGAATTTGGGTTAGGTTTCGGTGCTGGTGTTACGTATATGTTTAGGGTTATGGTTAGGGTTACGGTTAGGGTTAGGGTTACATTAAAGGTTACAGTTAGGGTTAGTGTTAGTGTCAAGGTTACGGTTAGAGATTAGGGATAGGGTTAGTTTTAGGGTTAGGGTTAGGGTTAGGGGCTAGTTTTATGCTTAGTATTAGGTTTATGGTCAGGCTTAAGGTTAGGGGTACGAATTAGGGTTAGCGTTTAGTTAGGGTTAGGTTTAGTGTTAGGCATTTGGGTTAGGTTTACTGATACGTTAGTGTTAGGCTCTGTATTAAGATTACGGTTAGGGATAGTTTTAGGGTTAGGGTTAGGGTTTCGGATAGGGATAGGTTAGGTTTAGGATTAAGGATAGGGTTAGGGTTATGATTAGGGGTTAGTGTTCGGTTTAGGGTTAGGGTTAGGGGTTAGCGTTAAGATTATGTTAGTTTTAGGTTTAGGATTAGGATTAGGTTTAGGGTTAGGGTTAAGGCTAGGAATAGGGTTAGGGATAGTGTTAGTGTTAGTGTTAGGGTTAGGACTGGGTTAGGGATTAGGGTTAGTGTTAGTGTTAGGGTTAGGGTTAGGGTTAGGGGTTAGGTGTTAGTAATAAGGTTATGGTTAATGCTAGGGTTAGGTTAGGTTTAGGACTAAGATTATGGGTTAGTGGTTATGGTTAGGGTTAGGCTTAGGGTTAGGCTTAGGTTTAGGGTTAGGGCTAGGCTTAGGTTTAGGATTACGGTTAGAGGTTAGCTTTAGTTTTAGAGTTAGGGTTAGGGTTATGTTAGGGTTAGGGTTAGGGATATGGCAAGAGTTAGGGTTAGGTTTAGGGTTAGGGTTGGGGTTAGGTTTAGGGTTAGGGTTAGTGTTAGTGTTAGGTTTACAGCTATGGTTTGGATTATGGTTAGTGTTAGTGTTAGGGGTAAGTTTAGTGTTATGGTTTGGTTAGGCATTAGGGTTAGGTTTAGGGTTAGGTTACGGGTGAGGGTTAAGGTTAGCGGTTAGGGATAGGTTTAGTGTTAGGCTTATCGTTGGGTTTAGGGTTTAGTATCAAGTTAGGGTTAGGTTTAGGGTTAGTGTTTGTGTTAGGGATTGGGCTTAGGTTTAGTGTTAGGTTTAGGCTCAGGGTAAGGAGTAGGGTTAAGCTTAGTTTTAGGGATAGGAATAGGGTTATGGCTAGGCTTGAGTTTAGTGTTAGGTTTAGGGTTAGGTTTAGGCATTAGAGTTAGAAGTTAGGGTTATGTTTAGGGTTAGTTTGAGGGTTAGGGTTAGGATTAGTTTTAGAGATAGGGATAGTGTTAGGGTTAGGCTTAAGGTTAGGTTTAGTGTTAAGTTTAGGATTTGGGTTAGGATTAGATTTAGTGTTGGGTTTAGGGCTAGAGTTAGGTTTAGGGTTAGTGTTAGCATTAGGGTTAGGGTTAGTGTTAGGGTTCGAGTTAGGGTTAGGGGGATGTTTATGTTTAGGGTTATGGTTAGGGGTTAGAGTTAGAGGTGAGGTCAGGGTTAGGGTTAGTGTTAGGGTTAGTGTTACATTTAGGGTTAGGTTAGCTTAGGGTTAGATTTGGGGTTAAGTGTTAGGGATAGAGTCAGGGTTAGGCTTCGGATTACGGTTAGTGTTCGGGTTACGATTAGGTTTAGGGTTAGGGTTAGAGTTAAGCTTAAGGTTAGTATAACTGTTAGAGTTAGTGTTATCATTGGGATAACGTTAGGGGTTAGGTGTTAAGGATATGTTTAGGGTTATTGTTTGGGTTACGGTTAGGGTTGGAGTTACATGAAGGGTTATAGTTAGGGTTAGTGTTAGTGTTAGGATTAGTGTTAGAGATTAGGGATAGGGTTAGTGTTAGTGTTAGGGTTAGGAGCTAGTTTTATGGTTAGGTTTAGAGTTATGGTAAGGTTTATGGTAAAGGGTTAGGGTTAGGGTTAGGGTTAGTGTTCGTATTAGTGTTAGTGTTAGGGGTAGTGTTAGGGATTTGGGTTAGGGATACGGATAGCGTTAGTGTTAGGCTCAGTATTATCATCAGTGTTAGGTATAGGTTTAGGGTTAGGGTTAGGTTTATTGTCAAGGTTAGGGTTACGGATAGGGTTATGGTTAGTTTTAGGTTTAAAGATAGGGTTAGGTTTAGGATTAGGGCTTAGGTTTAGGGTTAGGTTTAGGGTTAGGGGTTAGGGTTAATATGATGGTTAGGGTTAGGTTTAGGGTTAGGATTAGGGTTAGGGTTAGTGTTAAGTCTAGGAATATGTTTAGGGATAGTATTAGTGTTAGGTTTAGGGCTGGGTTAGGGATAAGGTTAAGGGCTAGTGTTCAGGTTATGTTTAGGGGTAGAGGTTAGGTGTTAGTGATCAGTTTATGATTAATGTTAGGCTTAGGTTAGGGTTAGGATTAGGGTTAGGGGTTAGTGGTTATTGTTAGGGTTATGGTTAGGGGTATGGTTAGGGTTATGGTTAGGCTTATGTTTAAGGTTAGGGTTAGCCTTAAGGTTAGGATTAGACTTAGAGGTTAGCTTTAAGTTTAGTGTTAGGTTAGGATTACGGTTAGGGTTAGGGATATGTCAAGGGTTAGGGTTAGGGTTAAGGTTAGGTTTAGGTTTATGGTTAGTGTTAGTGTTAGGGGTAGGTTTAGGGTTATGGTTAGGTTAGGCAATAGTGTTAGGTTTAGGCTAGGGTTAGGGTGAGGGTTAATGTTAGCAGTTAGGGATAGGTTTAGTGTTAGGCTTATCGTTAGGTTAGGGAATAGGGTCAGTGTTAGGGTTAGGTTTAGGGTTAGTATTAGGGCTAGGGATTAGGCTTAGGTTTAGTGTTAGGTTTAGGGTTAGTGTTAGGTTTAGGGTTAGGCTTAGTTTTAGGGATAGAAATAGGGTTATGGTTAGGCTTAAGGTTAGGGTTAGTTTTAGGGTTAGATTTAGGGTTAGAGTTAGAGGTTAGGGTTAGGGTTAGGGTAAGGGTTACGGTCAGGGTTAGGGTTATGGTTAGGGTAAGGTTTCGGTTTAGATTTAGTGTTAGGTTTCAGGTTAGTTTTAGGGTTATGATTAGGGGTTAGTGGTAGAGGTTAGGTTCAGGATTAGGGTTAGTGTTAGGGTTAGTGTTATGGTTAGGGTTAGTGTTAGCTTAGGGTTAGATTTAGGAGTTAGGTGTTAGGGATAGTGTCAGTGTTAGCCTTCAGATTATGGTTAGGGTTCGGGTTATGATTAGGTTTAGGGTTAGCTTTAGGGTTCGGCTTAGGGTTAGCATTATGGTTAGAGTTAGTGTTAGCATTTGGATTAGGATTAGGTGTTAGGTGTTAAGTATATGTTCAGGGTTATGATTTTGGTTACGGTTAGGGTTGGGGTTACATTAAGTGTTACACTTAGCGTTAGTGTTAGTGTTAGGGTTAGGGTTAGGCCTTAGGGATAGGGTTAGTGTTAGGGTTAGGTTTAGGGTTAGGGTTAGGTTTAAGGTTAGGGTTAGTGCTAGCATTTGGGTTAGGGTTAGCGTTAGGTGTCAAGAATATGTTTAGGGTTATGGTTAGTGTTATGTTTAGGTTTAGGGTTTTATTAAGGGTTACAGTTACCGATAGTGTTAGTGTTAGGGTTAGGGTTAGGGATTAGGGATAGGGTTAGTGTAAATGTTAGGATTAGTGTTAGGGGCTAGTTTTATGGTTAGTTTTAGGGTTATGGTAAGGCTTATGGTTAGGGGTATGGATTAGGGTTAGTGTTCGGGTTAGGGTTAGGGTTAGGTTTAATGTTAGGGATTTGGGTTAATGTTACAGTTAGCTTTAGTGTTAGGTTCAGTATTAGGATTAGGGTTAGGGATAGGTTTAGTGTTAATGTTAGGTTTATTTTTAGGGTTAGGGTTAGGGATAGGGTTAGGGTTAGGTTTAGGGTTAAGATTAGGGTTAGGGTTAGGGTTAGGTTATGGTTATGGTTAAGGTTAGGGTTAGGGTTGGGTCTAGGTATATGGTTAGGGATTGTGTTAGGTTAACGGTTAAGTTTAGGGTTAGAGTTAGGGTTAGAAATTAGCTTTAGGGTTAGTGTTGGGGTTATGTCGATGTCCGCTCCCGGCCGGCAGGAAGGACACACGACAAAGTCTGGTAGTGGACAACCTTTTCTTTTTATTTTCCTTCTCCGTACAGCCTGCCCTGGGCTCTCCCAGCTGAAGCCTCCTCTGGTCCGCTCCCCGCGGCTCCTTTTGTGCTTCAGTCTGCCCCAAAGCCTCTACCGGTCCGCTCTCCGTGGCTCCTTTTGGGCTTTTACTTCTGGGCTTCTACCTGGCTTCTTCTTCCGCCCAGGGGTGGCACTGGTATATATACGGGTACAGTGTCCAATCATGTTAAAGTAAGCAAGGCAAGCTGATTGGCTAACATCATCAGTTGCCAGGCAGACTATATTGTTGAGCGGGTTGTTTACGCGGTAAGCAGGAAACTAACATATTCGATGGGAGGGGTAATCTACCTCAGGCTTTGCTCTTTACCACAGGCCGCACGTCCGCCGCGCAAGGCGAGCTATCACAGACGCGGCTCCCAACATCTCCCCCTATTTTATTTTTTATGAATGTGCGCATCGTAGCCCTTCCTGGACTGGGTGCAGAGGCTTATGCCCTATGTGTAGGTCCACCGTAGGTCCTTGGCTTAGACCCTGGTTGGCCATGCCATGGTCTGCCAAGGCCCTGAGGCCCTCGTCCTTTTTCTAGGGCCAGGCACAAACTGGACGGAACCTGGATGCACACAAGCTTGCACTCATTTCCTCTCCGTAAAGAAATCCCCTCGGAGAGAAATTTAGACCTGGGCAGCATCTAACAGTCCACCGGCTTACGTGCAGGATGGGGTAGGGCCTGGCTTAGGTCGAGTCGTGCTGGGGAGGCACGCTCTTACCCGTCATTGACTCACCTACCCTGCTGTGTATTGTCACCTTATGGAGGAGAATAAGGGATGCCCGCCATATCTAGACTCGGTCGTGGGCCAATTGAGCAAGCCATGCATATGCCTGAGGATCTTCTTGTCCATTTCGGGCTACCGCTATTTCTATTCATCTTATTGGTTGGTCTGTGATGGATCTCCAGTAGGGCAGGTCTGATCTTCAGTCGAGGGCTTTGTTGCCCGTGTCAGTCTCTCCGGTATCCACAGTGGTTCTCGTCCCGGTTCCTGTGGGAAAACACAAACCGCGCCTCGGTTCCAGCTGACCACTGGATCCGGGCCCATCCATTGTCCTGTCAGGACATCTTTCCACTTCACCCACCCTTTATGGTTGGGGGAAGGGTTGCAGTGCTCCACAGCTGGGGAGCGATTATCATTATTTAAATTTAAAAAATTGTGTGTGAATAGTGCCATGGATAATCGTGCCTTTGGGGCCAGGCCTTGGCCTACTCCCCCTTTTTGTTTTTGTAAAATTTCTTTGAGGCTTCTATGAGCCCTCTCAATGATTCCTTGACCTTGGGGATTGTATGGGATACCATGTTTTAATTGAACCTCCATCATTTTGCAGAACTCATTGAAGGCTTTGCCTATATAGGCTGGTCCATTATCAGTTTTTAATATTTTTGGTTTGCCCCATGCGGCCCAAGCTGCCAGGCAATGATTGATCACATTAGACACTTTTTCACCTGTTTCTGCTGTTGCGAATATGACGTGAGAACAGGTGTCTGTGGAAACATGAACATATTTAAGAGTCCCAAACTCCTGTATATGTGTGATGTCCATCTGCCAAACATCACCAGGGATCAAACCTCGAGGGTTTACTCCCATCGGTATGGCAGGTTTGTATGTGGCACAGGAGTCACATAGTCGCACGATATCTCGTGCATCTGCTCTAGAAACATGGAAATGGTTTGCTAGTGTCCTGGCATTAACATGAAATTTATCATGGAAGGCACGGGCTCGCTCGATTGGTGTTAGTAAGGTAAAAATCCATAACGGGCGAGTGGCAGTGTCAGCAGCCGCATTCCCCTGTGCCATGGGCCCCGGCAGGGATGTATGTGCTCTTATGTGGGTGGTGAAGACCTTATGGTGTCTGTTCTGAAGCAATGTCTGGATAGACAGGAACAGTCCAGCCACTGTGGAAGTGGATCTAATTAAACTGGCAGTCTCAAGCACTTGCATAGCATTGACCACATACCTAGAATCGGAGACAATGTTAATGGCTTCTGAGAACCGTTCAAGAATCATTTTAACGATCTGCAGTTTTACCACCTGAGGCTGATCTGGTTTAAATTGTATGGTAACCGGGGGCTTGCCTAGGATCACATAGGCGCCTATCCCCGTCTTGGAGCCATCTGTGTATATTGTAGTTGCTAGGACTAATGGCTCAGAGGCAGTAACCTTTGGAAAAATTATAGGGTGCTGAGTGACAAATGACAAGATAGGGTCTTTAGGGTATTGATTGTTTATATCCCCATGGAAAACACATCTCAGAATGGCCCAGGTATCTATGCAGGCAGCCAGGGTCTTGATCTGGCTGGCGGTATAGGGTACTCGGATGGCTTGTGGTCCTGAGCCAAAATGTTGGACAGCTCTATCATGCGCTTCAAGGGCCAATGAAGCGACTGCCTCCGGGTAATGCTCTATGACTTTTGCAGGTGAGACCTTAGGGTGTATCCACAGTAGTGGTCCTTTCTGCCAAATCACCGCTGTAGGCTGTAGACTAGTCTGTAGCAAACAGACATCAAAGGGTCGCCCTGGTTCAATTCTGTGTAAGGTAGCCCCACCTAAGGCTTTTTCCACTCTCTGTAAGGCAGCTCTTGCCTCAGGAGTGAGCCTCCTGTGGGAGGCTATATCTGGGTCTCCCTTCAGAAGGTCGAACAGGGGTTTGAGATCTGAATTTGGTATATGTAAATATGGCCTAATCCAATTAATGTCTCCCAATAGCTTTTGCATGTCATTTAGGGTCCTAACGCCATCCATCCTAATGGTGACCTTCTGCGGAGAGACTAGCATAGGGGAGATTCTCGCGCCTAAGTAGGTCACCATTTCTCCTCCCTGAATCTTGTCGGGGGCAACATGCAGATTAGCTTGTCTCAGGGCCTCGACCAACTGGCTGAGCATATTATTTAGCATGTCTGGGTCCCTGCCGCTGAGCAAAATGTCGTCCATGTAATGCATACATCTTATCTTGGGAAAGGATTTTCGTAGGGGGGCCAGTAGGGAATCAAGGTAAATCTGACACATAGTGGGACTGTTGGCCATACCTTGGGGCAACGTTACCCACTCGTATCTGAGATCAGGGCTTTCTTGGTTAATGGTGGGCAAAGTAAAGGCGAACCTATGAGTGTCCTCTGGGTGCAGGGGAATTGAGAAGAAACAGTCTCTAAGGTCTATAACATAAACTGGCCAGGACTGAGGGATGGCTGAGAGAGCTGGCAGCCCCCTCTGGACCGCCCCCAGGGGCTGCATCTGCGCGTTGACCGCCCTTAGATCATGGAGCAGCCTCCACTTGCCAGACTTTTTCTTAATTATAAAAATGGGGGTGTTCCATGGGGAGGTTGACGGCTTAATATGTCCTAATCTAAGTTGTGTACTGACTATTTCTGACAAGGCTAATAGCTTCTCCTTAGGCAGGGGCCACTGAGGTACCCAAACCGGATCATTTGATTTCCAGGTGATTTTGATCGAAGTGGGTAGGAGAGCTTCTTCAGCGGCCCCTAAGAAAAACCCAATCCTTGCCTACCTTTTTTGTTTTCTACTGGTATTGGGGATGTCCGACCCTGCAGGGCATTGCCCAAGCCTTTGCCGGGGGTATATCCCTGGTTCCTGAGTATATCCTTAGCCTGGGGGGAGCAGTTTGACGTAAGCATGACATCCATCTGAGTGAGGATGTCCCTTCCCCATAGAGACACTGGCAACTGCAACACAAACGGTTGGAAATGGCCCTGATGACCCTCCTCATCGCACCAGAGCAGGGTTGAAGCACTAACCTGAGGAGCTGACACCATCCCCAGGCCCTGCAGCGTGTTATCTGCAGTGTTGGTGGGCCAGTTGGAAGGCCAATCCTTTCTGGAGATAATGGAACGGTCAGCTCCTGTGTCTAGGAGCCCTGTTATATTCTTGCCATTGACCTTAAGTGAGAGCATGGGCCTTTTACCAAGTGTCATATGGAGTCCCTCAAAGACTTCCCCTGAGGAACCGAAACCTTGACTTTCTCTAATTTTCTGCTTTGAGGGAAATCTCTTGTGGAGACTGGGGAGCAGCAAGAGCTGCGCTATCTTGTCTCCTTTATTGATTACCATAGTACCCACAAGAGATTGAACCATAATTTTAATATGTCCTGTGTAGTCTGAGTCTATGACCCCTGGGACTACTGTGAGACCCCGAAGGGCCGTGGAGGATCTCCCGATCACCAGACCCACGGAATTTTTGGGTAACGGTCCCTTAAAGGTGGTTTCAACCACTTGAACACCCATATCAGGCACTAATATAAGTCCTGAGGCGACACTGAGGTCCACACCTGCTGACCCAGGGGTGGCCCTTGTTGAAGGCTGCCACCCTGAGCTGTCCTGTCTCTGGGGCGGGGGCCCGCCTGTGAAGGGGGCCCCCTCTGGCCGTTTTTTGGCTCTCTAGCATCTTGTCCACAAATACGGTTGCCCTGAGCATCAAAGACCGACCTACACTCCTCAGCTTTGTGTGATCCCTTTTTGCATCGCCCACAAACATATGGTTCTTCATTCCTAGGGCGAGGCCTAGCATCTGCATTGTTTGGGCAATGACGTTTAATGTGTCCTGGCTCCCCGCAGGCAAAACACCCTTTAGCCTTACATTCCCCTTCTAACCCGCGAGGTCCCCTCTGCTGTACAGCCGCGGCCAGGAGAGCAGCCACTCCCGAGTTGGAGAGTGGCCCCCCTATCTCTCTGCATATCCTAATCCAGGCGTTGAGGTCCTTGTTCTTATGAGGAGCTATCGCTGCCTTGCACTCCTTTGTACATTGCTCAAAAATCAGCTGCCTTACCAGCGGTCGAGCCACTCCCGGATCAGAAAATATCTTATCGGCAGCATCTTGCATTCGGGCCACAAAGTCAACAAATGGCTCTGTGGTACCCTGAATTATTTTTGAAAGACACAAGGAGGCTGTTCCGGCACCACTTACCTGTTTCCAGGCGCGGAGCCCTATGGCATTGATTTGTTCATAGACAGCGCCGGGGAACTGGGTCTGGTCATCAGCGTGCCGACCTTCTCCCATAAGCATTTCCTTGTTCCACCCCCGGTTTCCCCGATTGGCGTTTCTCTCAGCCTGCTCTGCAGAGAACTCTGCGTACCAGGCTCGCCAATCCAGGTAACTGTCCGAGGGCAGACACGCCTTTGCCAGCTGAATCCAGTCCGCGGGGGTGAGGGGCCCAGAAGACAGATTCTCCAGCATGGCAATGGTGTAAGGCGCAGTCGGCCCAAAGGTTGTAACTGCATTTTTAAGTTCTCTAATCTGCTTTATCTCAAAAGGCTCCCATACATTGCGTCCCTGGCCCATAGCTACTTGTACAGGAAATATCCCGTAGGGGCCACTATCTATCCCAGGTGGATGTACCTCATGAGACAAGCGTCCCCCCTGCCAAAGCCGCCTGTAAAAATACCGACCCGCCGGCGGCGGAGCATAAGACAGCGGCCGTGATTGGGCGGAAAATGGGGGCCCGTGCATCACTTCCTGTTCTGGCGAAAGGGGAGAGAGCTCCCAGGCGGCCGCCTCGTGGCGAGGAATCGCCTCCGGAAACGGCCCCCAAGGTGGGGCGGAAGGCTTCGCCTCCCTCTCGCGCCGGGGAGCGCTCAGGAGCTCTCTACTCCTCCGCAGACCAGGTTGAGCAGAGCGCAATTCGCGGGGCAACACTGGAAAAGAACCCTGCGACTCCTTATTGAGCGATTTAGGCTCCTGACAGCTGGTCTCTTTGGCCTCCTTGCCATTCAACTTTCCCTCGTCCTCGGAGTCAGACGACTCCGAGGCTAGAGCCCCGTCCTCCTCCTTAGCATCCTTGTTCCCCTTGACGGACCCCTCTCGGGAGCTCCCTGACTGGGCCTGCTCAGATACCCTGCGTACTTTTGTAAGCTCTTGAGAGCTTTCTCCACAACCACCCTCGCTTTTAGTGTTGCTACCTAACATGTTTCCCGTCTTTTAATATGTTACTCACCGCGTGAGGCCCAAGGAATCCGCCACTTACGCGTGAGCCTGAGGGGAGTCTAAAAGCCCTGTAGGTGCGCGCCACCCAGAGCCCAGGCTTATCCCCAACTCACCTGTCTCGCAGCTCTGTACTGGAGCGTTGTCCACTTCCACGTCTCGGGGGTGATCAGTCCCCGTGCGGGCCTCCAAATGTCGATGTCCGCTCCCGGCCGGCAGGAAGGACACACGACAAAGTCTGGTAGTGGACAACCTTTTCTTTTTATTTTCCTTCTCCGTACAGCCTGCCCTGGGTTCTCCCAGCTGAAGCCTCCTCTGGTCCGCTCCCCGCGGCTCCTTTTGTGCTTCAGTCTGCCCCAAAGCCTCTACCGGTCCGCTCTCCGCGGCTCCTTTTGGGCTTTTACTTCTGGGCTTCTACCTGGCTTCTTCTTCCGCCCAGGGGTGGCACCGGTATATATACGGGTACAGTGTCCAATCATGTTAAAATAAGCAAGGCAAGCTGATTGGCTAACATCATCAGTTGCCAGGCAGACTATATTGTTGAGCGGGTTGTTTACGCGGTAAGCAGGAAACTAACATATTCGATGGGAGGGGTAATCTACCTCAGGCTTTGCTCTTTACCACAGGCCGCACGTCTGCCGCGCAAGGCGAGCTATCACAGACGCGGCTCCCAACAGGGTTAGGGTTACGTTTAGGGTTAGGTTTAGGTATAGGTGAATATTTAGGATAAGGGTTGAGGTTAGGGTTATGGTTACTGTTAGGGTTATGGTTATGGTTAATATTATGGTTAAGGTTATGGTTAGTGTTATGGTTAGTGTTAGGTTTAAGGTTAGGGTTAAAGTTAGGGTAGGGATTAGTGTTAGGTTTAGGGTTAGTGTTATGGTTAGGTATTATGGTTAGGGATAGATTTCGGGTTAGCTTTAGGGTTAGGGTTTCGTTTAGGGTTAAGGTTAGGGTTAGACTTAGTTTTAGTATTAGGGATACTGTTAGGTTTAGGCTTAAGGTTAGGCTTAGGGTTAGGGTTATTGTTGGATTTAGGGTTAGGTTTAGGATTTGGTTATGGTTAAGGTTAGTATTAGGGTTAGGGTTAGCATTACGGTTAGGGTTAGCTTTAGGTTTAGGGTTAGTGTTCGGGTTAGGGTTAGGTTTAGGGTTAGGGGTTAGAGTTAGATGTGAGGGTTAGGGTTAGTGTTAGTGGTAAAGTTTAGGGTTAAGGTTATTGTTAGGATTATGGTTAGGGTTAGGGTTAGGGTTAGGGTTAGAAGTTAGCGTTTGTGTTAGTGTTCGTGTTTGGGTTACGGTTAGTGTTATGGTCAGGTTAGGGTTAGGTTTAGGGGTCATGTGTTAGGGATAGGCTCAGGTTTATGCTTCGGATTATGGTTAGGCTTCCAGTTATGATTAGGTTTAGTGTTATGGTTATGGTTAGAGTTAGAGGTTAGGTTTAGGGTTAGGGTTAGTGTTCGGGTTGATTTAGTTTTAGGGTTAGTGTTAGGCTTAGTTTTATGATTAGGGTTATGGTTAGGTTTAGGCTTAAGGTTAGGCTTAGTGTTAGGGTTATTGTTGGATTTAGGGTTAGGTTTAGGATTTGGGTTATGGTTAGGTTTAGTATTAGAGTTAGGGTTTGTGTTAAGGTTAGGTTTAGGGTTAGGGGTTAGAGTTAGATGTGAGGTTTAGGGTCAGGGTTAGTGATAGAGTTTAGGGTTAAGGTTATTGTTAGGGCTATGGTTAGGTTAGGGTTAGAAGTTATTGTTTGGGTTAGTGTTAGTGTTTGTGTTATGGTTAGTGTTATGGTTAGGTTAGCTTTAGGTTTAGGGTTTATGTGTTAGGGATAGGCTCAGGGTTATGCTTCAGATTATGGTTAGGGTTCCATTTACGATTATGTTTAGGATTACGGTTAGGGTTAGAGTTAGAGGTTAGGGTTACGGTTAGGGTTAGTGTTAGGGTTAGGTTTATGGTTAGGGTTATGGTTTGAGTTTAGTGTTTGGGTTAAGATAAGGCTTAGGGTTAGAGTTAGGGTTAGGGTTATGTTTAGGTTTAGGTTTAGGAGTTAGAGTTAGAGTTTAAGGTCAGGTTTAGGGTTAGTGTTATGGTTAATGTTATCGTTAGGTTAGGGTTAGCTTAGGGTTAGATTTAGTGGTTAGGTCTTAGGGATAGAGTCAGTGCTAGGCTTCCTATTACGGTTAGGGTTCAGATTACGATTAGGTTCAGGGTTAGCGTTAGGGTTCGGCTTAGAGTTAGGATTAAGGTTATAGTTAGTGTTAGCATTTGGATTAGGGTTAGGGGTTAGGTGTTAAGGATATGTTTAGGGTTATGGTTTGGGTTACAGTTAGGGTTAGTGTTAGTGTTAGGGTTAGTGTTAGAGTTAGGCCTTAGGGATAGGGTTACTGGTAGGGTTAGTGTTTGGGTCAGGGGCTAGGGCTAGGGTTATCCTAAGGCTTAAGGTTAGGGGTACGGATTAGGGTTAGTGTTCATGTTGGGGTTAGGGTTAGGTTTAGTGTTAAGGATTTGGGTTAGGGTTACGGATAGCGTTATTGTTAGTCTCAATATTAGGATTAGGTTTAGGGATAGGTTTTGGTTTAGGGATAGGTTTATTGTTAGGGTTAGTGTTATGGATAGGGTTTCGGTTAGGTTTAGGGTTAAGTATAGGGTTAGGGTTAGGGTTAGGGTTAGGGATTAGTTTTAGGGTTAGGTGTTAGGTTTAGGGTTATGGTTAGGGTTAGGTTTAGGGTTAGGATTATGTTTAGGGTTAGGTTTAGGGTTATGGTTATTTTTAGGTTTAGGGTTAGGACTAGGAATATGGTTAGGGATAGTGTTAGGATTAGGGTTAGGGTTAGGGATACAGGTTATCTTTAGTGTTAGATTTGGGGTTAGTGTTACGTTTAGGTTTATGGTTAGGGATAGCGAAAGGGTTAGTATTAGGGGTACAAGTTAGGGTTGTGATTAGAGATAGGGTTACAGTTAGGGTTAGGTTTACAGTTAAGGTTTCGGTTAGGGTTATGGTTAGTGTTAGGTTTAGGGTTAGGTTTAGGGGTAGGGTACGGATTATTGTTAGGTTTAGGGTTAGGGTTAGGGTGAGGGTTAGGGTTAGGGGTTAGGGGTAAGGTTCGGGTTAGGCTTATTTTTAGGTTTAGTGTTAGGATTAGGCTTAGGGTTACAGTTAGGTTTAGGTATAGGGTTAGGTTTAGGCTTAGGGTTAGAGTTTAGAGTTAGGGTTAGGATAGAGCTTAGGGTTAGATTTAGGTTTAGGTTTATGGTTAGGGCTTAGATGTTAGGTATAGGGTTTCAGATTAGGCTTTGGGTTTTGGTTAGGTTTAGGGTTAGGGTTAGGGTTAGGGTTAGGGATAGAGTTTAGAGATAGGGTTAGGGTTAGGGTTAGGTTTAGGGTTAGGGTTAGTGTTAGGGGTTAGGTGTTTGGGATACGGTTAGGGTTAGGGTTACTGTTAGGTTTAGGGTTACCTTTAGGTGTACGGATAGGGTTAGCGTTAGCGTTAGGGTTAGAGTTATGGATTTGGGTTGGGTTAGGGTTATGTTTCGAGATCGGGTTAGGGTTAGGGTTAAACAAGGTTAGTGTTGGGGTTATGGTTAGGGTTAGGTTTAGGGTTATGGTTGGGGTTAGATTTAGGGTTTGGTGTTAGGGATTAGAATTAGGGTTAGGGTTAGTGTTTGATTTAGGGTTAGGGTTAGTGTTAGGTTTAGGATTCGGGTTATGTTTAGGGTTAGGTTAGTATTAGGGTTAGGGTTAGTGTTAGGGTTAGGGTTAGGTTTAGTGTTAGGTTTATGGTTAGAGTTAGTGTTAGGGTCAGAGATAAGTGTTAGGGGCAGTGTAGGCTTAGACTGGTTTGGGTTAGGATTAGGTTTGGTCTTAGGTTTAGGTTTAGTGTTAGGTTTAGGACTAGGATTAGGATTAGGGTTTGGCATTAGGGGTTAGGCTTAGTGTTAGTGTTAGTGTTAGTGTTAGTGTTAGGGTTAGAGTTAGATTTAGGTTTAGGATTGTGTTTAAGGGTTAGGGGTAAGTTTAGAGGGTTAGAGGTTAGCGTTGGGTTAAAGTTAGGTTTAGTGTTATGTTTAGGGTTAGGGTTAGGGTTAGGATTACAAGTTAGGTTTACATTTAGAGTTTGGGTTAGTGTTAAGGTTAGTGTTAGAAGTTAGGGATAAGGTTAGGTTTAGGGTTACATTTAGAGTTTTGGTTTAGGATTAGTGTTAGGGTTAGTGTTTGGGTTTTGGGTAGGGTTAGGTTTAGTGTTAGGTTGAGCTTTAGGTTTAGTGTTAGGGTTAGTGTTAGATGTTAGGTTTGTGTTAGTGTTAGGGTTAGAGTTAGTGTTAGGGTTAGGGTTATGGATAGAGGTTAGGGCTAGGGTTAGTGTTAGGGTTAATTTTAGGGTACGGGTTAAGTTTCGGTTTAAGGATAGGGTCAGGTTTGGGGTTAGGGTTATGGTTAGTTTTATGATTAGGTTTAGGGTTAGCTTTAGGGTTAGGATTAGTGTTAGAGTTAAGGTTATGGTCAGAGCGTTAGGGTTAGGGTTAGGGTTAGTGTAGTGTTAGGGTTAGGGTTAGGGTTAGGTTTAGGGTTAGGGTTAGGGTTAGGGGTTAGAGTTAGAGGTCAGGGTTAGTGTTAGGGTTAGTTTTGGGGTTAGGTTAGGTTTATATTTACGGCTTAGGTGTTACAGGTATGGTCAGGGTTAGGCCTCGATTAAGATTAGGGTTCGGGTTACAATTAGGTTTAGGGTTAGGTTTAGGATTACAGTTAGGGTTAGTGTTAGCATTTGGGTTAGGGTTAGGTGTTAGCTGTTAAGGATATGTTTAGGGTTATGGTAAGTGTTACGGTTAGGGTTAGGGTTACATTAAGGGTTACAGTTAGGGATAGTGTTAGTGTTAGTATTAGGGTTAGGGTTAGGGATAGGGTTAGCCTTAGGGTTAGGGTTAGGGTTAGGTTTAGGGTTAGGGTTAGGGGTTACAGTTAGAGGATAGGGATACTGTTTGGGTTAGTGTTACCTTTAGTTTTAGGGTTAGGTTAGCGTTAGATTTAGGGCTTAGGTGTTATGGATAGGTTCAGGGTTAGGCTGCGATTACGATTAGGGTTCGGGTTATGATTAGGTTTAGTGTTAGGGTTAGGATTATGTTTAGGATTAGTGTTAGCATTTGGGTAAAGGTTAGGTGTTAGCTGTTAAGGATATGTTTAGGGTTATGGTAAGTGTTACGGTTAGTGTTAGGGTTACATTAAGTGTTGCAGTTAGGTATAGTGTTAGTGTTAGTGTTAGGGTTAGGGATTAGGGATAGGGTTAGTGTTAGTGTTCAGGTTAGTGTTAGGGGCTAGTTTTACGGTTAGGGTTAGGGTTATGGTAAGCCTTAAGGTTAGGAGTATGGATTAGAGTTAGTGTTCGGTTTAGGGTTAATGTTAGGTTTAGTGTTTGGGATTTGGGTTAGGGTTATGGATAGCATTAGTGTTAGGCTCAGTATTAGGATTAGGGTCAGGGATAGGTTTAGTGTTAGGGTTAGCTTTATTGTTAGGGATAGGGTTATGGATAGTGTTAGGGTTAGGTTTAGGGTTAAGTATAGGGTTAGGGGTAAGTGTTAGGGTTAGTGTTTGGTTTAGGGGTTAGAGTTAAGGTTATGGTTAGGGTTAGGTTTAGGGTTAGGATTAGGGTTAGGTTATGGTTATGGTTAGGGTTATGGTTAGGTTTAGGTTTAGGTTTGGGTCTAGGTATATGTTTAGGGATAGTGTTAGGGTTAGGGTTAGGGTTAGGTTTGAAAGTTAGCTTTAGGGTTAGTGTTGTGGTTAGGGTTATGTTTAGGGTTAGGTTTATGGATAGGGGAAGGTTTAGGATAAGGGTTAGAGGATAGGGTTACGGTTAGGGTTACAGTTAGGGTTAATGTTACAGTTAAGGTTACGGTTAGGGTTACGGTTAGTGTTAGGTTTAAGGTTAGGTTTAGGGTTTGGGTAGGGATTAGTGTTAGGTTTAGTGTTAGGGTTAGGGTTAGGGTTTAGGGTTAGGGTTCGGGTTATGCTTATTGTTAAGGTTAGGTATTAGGGTTAGGGTTAGATTTAGGGCTAGTGTTAGGGTTAGGGTTTGTTTAGGGTTAGGGTTAGGCTTAGTTTCAGGATTAAAGATACGATTAGGTTTAGGCTTAAGGTTAGCCTTAGGTTAGGGATATTGTTGGAATTAGGGTTAGGTTTAGGATTTGGGTTATGTTTAGGGTTAGTATTAGTGTTAGAATTAGCGTTACGGTTAGGGTTAGTGTTAGGCTTAGGGTTAGGGTTCGTTTTAGGGTTAGGGTTAAGATTAGTTTTAGGGTTAGGCTTTAGTGTTAGATGTGAGGGTTAAGATTAGGGTTAGGGGTAGAGTTTAGGGTTAAGGTTATTGTTAGGGTCATGGTTAGGGGTAGAGTTAGAAGTTAGGGTTTTGTGTTAGTGTTAGTTTTTGGGTTAAGGTTAGTGTTATGGTTAGGTTAGGGTTAGGTTTAGGATTTATGTGTTAGCGACAGGCTCAGGGTTAGGCTTCGGATTATTGTTAGGGTTCCAGTTATGATTAGGTTTAGGGTTAGGGTTAGGGTTAGGGTCATAGTTACATTTTAGGGTTAGGGTTAGGGTTAGAGTTAGGGTTAGGGTTATGTTTAGGGTTAGGGTTCAGGGTTACAATTACAGGTTAAGGTCAGGATTAGGGTTAGTGTTAGTGTTATGGTTAGGGTTAGGGTTAGCTTACTGTTAGATTTAGGTGTCAGGTGTTAGCGATAGGGTCATGGTTAGGCTTTGGATTATGGTTAGGGTTTGGGTTATGATTAGGTTTAGGGTTAGTGTTAGGGTTCGGCGTAGGGTTTGGATTACTCTTAGAGCTAGTGTTAGCATTTGGATTATGGTTAGGGGTTAGGTGTTAAGTATATGTTTAGGGTTATGGTTTGGGTTATTGTTAGGGTAAGAGTTACATTAAGGGTTACAGTTAGGGTTAGTGTTAGTGTTAGGGTCAGGGTTAGGCCTTAGGGACAGGGTTAGTGTTAGAGTTAGGTTTAGGGTCAGGGGCCAGTTTTACAATTAGGGTTAGGGTTATGCTAAGGCTTAAAGTTATGTATACAGATTAGGGTTAGTGTTCGGGTTAGGGTTAGTTTTAGTGTTAGGGAGTTGGGTTAGGCTTACAGATAGCGTTTGTGTTAGGGTCAGTATTAGGATTAGGTTTAGGGATTGGTTTAGATTTAGGGTTAGGTTTATTCTTAGGGTTAGTATTATGAATTGGGATGGGGTTAGGTTTAGGTTTAAGGATAGGGTTAGAGTTAGGTTTAGGGATTAGGTTTAGGGTTAGGGTTAGAATTATGGTTAGGGTTAGGTTTAGTGTTAGGATTATGTTTAGGCTTAGGGTTAGGGTTATGGTTAGGGTTAGGGTTAGGGTTAGGTGTAGGGTTAAATTTAGGGCTAGGAATATGGTTAGGGATAGTGTTAGGGTTAGGGTTAGGGTTAGGGTTTGATGTTAGCTTTAGGGTTAGGTTTGGGGTTAGGGTTACATTTAGGGATAGAGGTAGGTTTAGGATTAGGGTTAGAAGTTAGGGTTATGGTTAGAGTTAGGGTTACGGTTAGGGTTTGGGTTATGGTTAAAGTTACGTTTAGGGTTACGCTTAGTTTTAGGGTTAGGGTTAGGTTTAGGGGTAATTTATGGATTAGGGTTAGGTTTAGGGTTAGGGTTAGGGTGAGGGTTAAGTTTAGGGGTTAGGGATAGGGTTCGGTTTAGGCTGATTTTTAGGTTTAGTGTTAGGGTTAGGCTTAGGGTTATGGTTAGTTTAGGTTCAGGGTTAGGTTTAGGTTTAGGGTCAGGGTAAGGGTTAGAGTTTAGAGTTAGGGTTAGGATAAGGCTTAGGGTTAGAGTTAAGTTTAGCGTTACAGATAGGGCTTAGATGTTAAGGATAGGGATAGGGTTAGGGTTTAGGTGTTAGGGATAGGGTTAGTGTAGGCTTTAGGTTATGGTTATGGTTAGTGTTATGAATAGTTTTAGGATTACATTTAGGGTGAGCATTAGGTTTAGGGTTAGTGTTGGGGTTAGTGTTAGGTTTAGGGTTAGGGCTAGGGGGTAGGTATTAAGGATACAGTTCAGGTTAGGCTTTGGGTTATTGTTAGGCTTAGGGTTATGTTTAAGTTTAGGGTTAGTGTTAGGGTTAGTGTTAGCTTCAGGTTTATGGTTAGGGTTAGTGTTAAATTTAGGGTTAAGTTTACGGGTTAGTTGTTAGTGAAATGTTAATGTTAGGGTTAGTTTTAAGTTTAGGATTAGGGTTAGGGTTAGGGTTAGGGTTTAGGCTTTGGGTTAGGGTTAGGGTTAGGTTTAGGGTTAGTTTGAGAGTTAGGGTTAGGTTTCGAGGTTAGGATTAGGGTTAGGTTCAGGGTTAGGCTAGGCTTAGTTTTAGGGTTAGGGATAGTGTTAGATTTAGGTTTAGGGTTAGGTTTTGTTTAGGGTTAGGGTTAGGGTTAGGTTTAGGATTTGGGTTAGGGTTAGGGTTAGGTTTTGGATAGGGTTAGTTTTACAGTTAAAGTTTAGGGTTATGGTTAGAGGTTAGTGTTAGGTTTAGAGATAGGGTTAGGGTTTAGGTTAGGTTTAGGGTTAGGATTATGGTTAGTGTTAAGCCTAGGTTAGGGTTAGTTTTAGGGTTTAGGTGTTAGGGACAGGGTCAGGGTTAGGCTTCGTATTACGCCTAGGTTTAGGGTTACTATTAGGTTTATGGTTAGGGTTAGTGTTAGTGTTACGGTTTTATGGTTATGGTTAGGGCTAGTGTTTATACGTAGGGTTCGGATTATGCTTAGGGTGAGAGTTAGGTTTTGGGTTATTGTTAGGGCTTAGAATTTAGGAATAGGGTTAAGGTGTGGCTTCATATTATGGTTAGAGTTAGGGTTATGATTAGGTTTATGGTTATGGTTAGGGTTAGGGTTAGGATTACAGTTAGGTTAAGGTTTAGGATTAGGATGAGGATTAGTGTTTGATGTTAGGGTTAGGTTTAGCAATAGGTTTTACGGTTACAGTTTATTGTTATGTTTAGGGTTAGTGTTAGGGTTAGGGTTATGGTTAGAAGTTAGCGTTAGTTTTAGTGTTAGGGTTAAGGTTAGGGTTAGGGTTACTGTTAGAGGTTAGCCTTAGAGTTAGTGTTAGGTTTAGTGTTAGGGCTAGGGCTAGGGTTAGGGTTACGGTCATGGTTAGGGCTGAAGGTTAGGGTTAGTGTTAGGGGTTAGTGTTATGATTAGGGTTAGGGTGAGATTTAGGGATTGGATTTACGTTAGGGTTAGTTTTAGGGTTAGGGTTATGGATTAGTGTTGGGTTAGAGTTAGGGTTCGAAATTGGGTTAGGGTTAGAGGTAAGGTTAGGCAAGGTTAGGGCTGGGGTTACGGTTAGGGTTAGTGTTATGGTTGGGGTTAGATTTAGGGTTTGGTTTTATGGGATAGAATTAGGGTTAGGGTTTGGTTTAGGGTTAGGGTTAGAGTTAGGGTTAGGGTTGTTATTAGGATTAGGGTTAGGATTAGGGTTATGCTTAGGGTGAGGATTAGGGTTAGGGTTAGTGTTAGGTATAGGATCAGGGTTAGGGTTAGGATTAGGGTTTGGGTTAGGCTTAGGGTTAATGTTAGGTTTAGAGGTAGGGTTAGGGTTTAGGTGTTAGGGATAGGGTTAGTGTAGGCTTTAGGTTATGGTTATGGTTAGTGTTATGAATAGTTTTAGGATTACAGTTGCGGTGAGCGTTAGGTTTAGGGTTAGTGTTGGGGTTAGTGTTAGGTTTAGGGTTAGGGCTAGGGGGTAGGTATTAAGGATACAGTTAGGGTTAAGGTTAGGATTAAGCTTAGGTTTAGGGTTATGGATTAGTGTTGGGTTAGGTTTAGAGTTCGAGATTTTGTTAGGGTTACGGTTAGTGTTAGACAAGGTTAGGGTAGGGGTTACGGTTAGGGTTAGGGTTACGGTTAGGGTTAGATTTAGGGTTTGGTGTTAGGGGTTAGAATTAGGGTTAGGGTTAGTGTTTGGTTTAGGGTTAGGGTTCCGATTAGGGTTGTCATTAGGATTAGGGTTAGGGTTATGCTTAGGTTTAGAATCAGGGTTAAGTTTAGGGTTAGGTTTTGGGTTAGGTTTAGGGTTACTTTTAGGTTTAGGATTAGGTTAGGGGTTAGGTGTTAGGGAATGGGTTAAGTTAGCCTTCAGGTTACGGTTATTGTTAGGGTTATGAATAGGTTTAGGGTAAGTTAGCGTGAGTGTTAGGTTTAGGGTTCAGTTTGGCGTTAATGTTAGGTTTATGGTTAGGGCTAGGGGCTAGGTATTAGGGATATGGTTAGGGTTAAGGTTAGGGTTAAGGTTAGGGTTACTGTTAATTTAGCGTTAGGGTTAGTGTTAGGGTTAGGGTTAGGGTTTAGGGTTATGGTTAGTGTTATATTTAGGGTTATAGTTAGGTTTAGATTTAGGTTTAAGTTTAGGTTTAGGGTTAGGCTTAGGGTTAGGGTTAGGGTAAGGTTTAGGTTTAGGGTTAGGTTTAGTGTTAGGTTTAGGATTTGGGTTAGGTTTACGGTTAGGTTTAGGATTAGGTTTAGGGTTAGGTTAGGGGTAGGGTTAGGGTTAGGGTTTTATGGTTAGGGTTATGGCTAGAATTTTGAGTTAAGGTCAGGATTAGGCTTAGGGTTTTGTTAGATTTAGGGTTATGGTTAGGGCTTAGATGTTAGGGATAGGGTTAAGGTTAGGCCACGAGTTATGTTTAGGGTTAGGATTATGATTAAGTTTAGGGTTAGCGTTAGGTTTAGTGTTAGGTTCAGGTTTATGTTTAGGGTTACTGTTAGGTTTAGGGTTAGGGTTAGGTGTTAGGTGTTAGGGATACGTTTCGTGTCAGGGTTAGTTTTAGGGTTAGGGATAGGGTTATGTTTAGGGTTAGGGTTAGGGTTATGGTAAGTGTTAGTGTTATGGTTTTGGTTAGGGTTAGGTTTAGGTTTGGGTTAGGGCTAGGGTTAGGGTTAGGCTTTGTTTTACGGTTAGCGATACTATTAGGGTTAGGCTTAAGATTAGGGTTAGGTTTAAGGATAGGTTTAGGGTTAGGATGAGGATTAGGTTTAGTTTTATCGCTAGGTTTAGTGTTAGGGTTAGGGTTAGGGTTAAAGGATAGTGTTCGCCTTAGGCTTAGGGTTAGGTTTATCATTAGAGGTTATGGTAAGGGTTAGGGTTAGGCTTATGAATAGGCTTCAGGTTCAGCTTAGGGTTAGGGTTATAGGTTAGGCTTCTGGTTAGTGTTTGAGTTAGCATTAGGTTTAGGGTTAGGGTTCGGATTAGAGTTTCGGGTTAGTGTTAGGGTTAGGGTAACGGTTGGTGTTAGGGTTAGGGTTAGGTTTAGGGTTAGGTTTAGAGGTCTGGATTAGGGTTCAGGTTTAGGGTTAGTGTTAGGGATATCATTAGGGTTAGGGTTAGGGTTTGGGTTAGGGTTAGGCTTAGGGATAGGTTTAGGGTTAGGGTTAGGGTTAGTTTTGGAGTTGGGGTTAAGTTTAGGGTTAGGGTTAGGGTGAGGGTTAGGGTTAGAGGTTTAAGGTTAGGGATAGGGTTATACTTAGGGTTATGCTTCGTGATAGAGTTAGGTTTAAAAGTTAGGGTTATAGTTAGGTTTAGGTTTAGTCTTAGGGTTAGGGTTCAGGTTCGGGTTTGTGTTAGGGTGAGGGTTTGAGGTTAGGGTTAAGGTTAGGGTTAGGGTTGTGGGTTTAGGGTTCAGATTTGGGTTAGGGATAAGATTAGAGCATAGAGTTAGCAATAGTTTTACTGTTAGGTTTATGGTTATGTTTAGGGTTAGGGTTAGGTTTAGGCTTAGGGTTAGGGTTAGGTTTAGAGGTTAGGAATATTCTTAGGGTTACGGTTAGGCTTAGGGTTAGGGTTCGTGTTAGGGTTGGGTTATGTTTAGGGTTAGGTTAAGACAGGTTTAGGGATAGGGTTAGGTTTAGCGTTAGCATTAGGGTTAGTGTTAAGTTTAGGGTTAGTTGTTAGGCTAAGGTCTAGGGTTAGGGATAGGGTTAGTTTATACAGGGTTAGGGTTGTGGTTAGGGTTAGGTTATGTGTCAGGGTTAGAGTTTCTGTTAGGGTTAGAGGTTTAGTGTTAGTGTTACGGTTAGGTCACGGTTTAGTGTTAGGGTTAGTATTAGGGTTAGGGTTAGGGTTAGGGTTAATGATAGAGGTTAGTGTTAGGTTAGTGTTAGGGTTAGATAGGTTTGGGGTTAGGGTTAGGTTTAGGTTTGGTCTTAGGTTTAGGTTTAGGGTTAGGGTTAGGATTAGGGTTTGGCATTAGGGGTCAGGCTTAGTGTTAGTGTTAGGGTTAGAGTTAGAGTTAGGTTTACTGTTATGATTGGGTTTAATTGTTAGGGGTACGGTTAGAGGGTTAGAGGTTAGCGTTAGGGTTAGAGTTAGGTTTAGTGTTAGTTTTAGGGTTAGGGTTAGGGTTAGGTTTACAAATTAGGTTTTGGGTTAGAGTTTGGGTTAGTGTTAGGGTTAGGGTTACAATTTAGTGTTAGGGTTAGTGTTAAGGTTACGGTTAGAGTTTTTGTTTAGGATTAGTGTTAGGGTTAGTGTTCGGGTTATGGTTACGGTTAGGTTTAGGGTTAGGTTGAGTTTTAAGTTTAGTGTTAGTTAGAAGTTAGGTTTGTGTTAGGGTTAGGGTTAGTGTTAGGGTTAGTGTTACAGGTTAGGGTTAGGGTTAATTTTTGGGTTCGGGTTAGGATTCGGTTTAAGGTTAGGGTTAGGCTTGGGGTTAGGAAAATGGTTAGTTTTATGGTTAGGTTTAGGGTTAGGTTTAGGGTTAGGATTAGGTTTAGGGTTAAGGTTAGGCCTAGAAGCTTAGGGTTAGCGTTAGGGATAGGGTTAGCGTTAGGGTTAGGGTTAGTGTTAGTGTTAGGGTTAGGGTTATGTTTAGGTTTAGTGTTAGGGTTAGGTTTAGTGTTAGGGTTCGTGGTTAGAGTTAGAGGTTAGGGTTAGTGTTAGGGTGTATGTTATGGTTAGGTTTAGGGTTAGGTTAGGGTTCGATTTAGGGCTTAGGTGTTATGGATAGGGTCAGAGTTAGGCTTCGATTATGATTAGGGTTCAGGTAACGATTAGGTTTAGGGTTAGTTTTAGGATTACGATTAGGGTTCGTTTTAGCATTTGGGTTAGGGTTAGGGGTTAGGTTTAAGGATATGTTTAGGGTTATGGTAAGTTTTACAGTTAGGGTTATGGTTACATTAAGGGTTACAGTTAGGGATAGTGTTAGTGCTTCTGTTAGGGTTTGGGATTAGGGATAGGGTTAGTGTTAGTGTTAGGGTTTGTGTTAGGGGCTAGTTTTACGATTAGTGTTAGGCTTATGGTAAGGCTTAATATTAGGGGTATGGATTAGGGTTAGTGTTTGGTTTAGGGTTAGAGTTAGGTTTAGTGTTTGGAATTTGGGTTAGGGTTACAAATAGCATTAGTGTTAGGCTCAGTATAAGGATTAGGGTTAGTGATATGTTTAGTGTTAGGGTTAGGTTTATTGTTAGGGATAGGGTTATGGATAGGGTAACGGTTAGGTTTAGGGTTAAGGATAGGGTTGGGGTAAGTGTTAGGGTTAGTGTTTGGTTTAGGGGTTAGAGTAAAGGTTATGGTTAGGATAAGTTTTAGGGTCAGGATTAGGGTTATGGTTAGGGTTAGGATTATGGTTAGGTTTAGGGTTAGTGTTAGGGTTGGGGCTAGGTATACGTTTAGGGATAGTGTTAGCATTAGGGTTAGGTTTGGGGTTATGGTTAGGGTTAGAAGTTAGCTTTAGGGTTAGTGTTGGTGTTAGGGTTACGTTTAGGGTTAGGTTTAGGTATAGGGGAAGGTTTAGGATAAGGGTTAGAGGCTAGGGTTACGGTTAGGGTTAGGGTTACGGTATGGTGTAATATTAGGGTTAAGGTTACAGTTAGGGTTACGGTTAGTGTTAGGTTTAAGGTTAGGTTTAGGGTTAGGGTAGGGATTAGCGTTAGGTTTAGGGTTAGGGATCAGGTTTAGGGTTCGAGTTACGCTTATTGTTAGCGTTAGGTATTAGGGTTAGGGTTAAATTTAGGGTTAGTGTTAGGGTTAAGGTTGGTTTAGGGTTAGGGTTATGGTTAGGCTTAGGTTTAGGATTAGGGATACGGTTAGGTTTAGGCTTAAGTTAGGGTTAGCGTTGGGGTTATTGTTGCATTTAGGGTTAGGTTTAGAATTTGGGTTATGTTTAGGGTTAGTATTAGGGTTAGTGTTAGCCTTATGGTTAGGGATAGGGTTAGGTTTACGGTTAGGGTTCCGGTTAGGTTTAGGGTTAGGTTTAGGGTTAGGGGTTTGAGTTAGATGTGAGGGTTAGGATTAGGGTTAGGGGTAGAGTTTAGGGTTAAGGTTATTGTTAGGGTTATGGTTAGGGGTAGGGTTAGAAGTTAGGGTTTGGGTAAGTGTTAGTGTTTTGGTTACGGTTAATGTTATGGTTAGTTTAGGGTTCGGTTTAGGGGTTATGTGTTAGGGATAGGATCAGGGTTAGACTTCGGATTACGGTTAGGGTTCCAGTTACAATTAGGTTTACGGTTAGGGTTAGAGTTAGAGGTTAGGGTTAGGGTTAATGTTAGTGTTAGTGTTAGGGTTAGTGACAGGGTTTGTGTTAGAGTTTAGAGTTAGTGTTAGGATAAGTCTTACGGTTAGAGTTTGGGTTAGGGTTATTTTTAGGGTTAGGGTTAGGGGTGACAGTTAGAGGTTAAGGTCAGGTTTAGGGTTAGTGTTAGGGTTAGTGTTACAGTTAGGTTTAGGGTTAGCTTAGGGTTAGTTGTAGGGGTCAGGTGTTAGGGATAGTGTCAGGGTTTGGCTTCAGATTGCGGTTAGGGTTCAGGTTATGATTAGGTTTAGGGTTAGCGTTAGAAATCAGCATAGGGTTAGGATTACGGTTAGAGTTAGCGTTAGCTTTTGGATTAGGATTAGGGTTAGGGGTTAGGTGTTAAGTATATGTTTAGGGTTATGGTTTGGCTTATGGTTAGTGTTAGGGTTATATTAAGGGTTATAGTTAGGGTTAGTGTTAGTGTTAGGATTAGGGTTAGACCTTAGGTGTAGGGTTAGTGTTAGGGTTAGGTTAAGGTCAGGGCTAGTTTTACTTTTAGGGTTAGGGTTAAGGTTAGGTGAACGGATTAGGGTTAGTGTTCGGGTTAGGGTTAGGTTTAGTGTTAGGGATTTGTGTTAGGGTTATGCATAGCTTTAGTGTTAGGCTCACTATTAGGATTAGGGTTAGGGATACTTTTAGATTTAGGGTTAGGTTTACTGTTAGGGTTAGTTTTACGGATAGGTTTGGGGTTAGGTTAGTGTTAAGGATAGGGTTAGAGTTACGGTTAGGGGTAAGGTTTAGGGTTAGGTGTTAGGGTTAGAGTTATGGTTAGGGTTAGGTTTAGGGTTAGGATTTTGTTTAGGCTTAGGGTTAGGATTATGGTTAGGTTAAGGTTAGAGTTAGGGCTAGGGTTAGGGTTAGGGTTAGGTTTAGGGTTAGGGTTACGGTTAGTGTTAAGCCTAGGTTAGGGTTAGTTTTAGGGGTTAGGTGTTAGGGACAGTGTCAGGGTTAGGCTTCGGATTACGCTTAGGTTTAGGGTTACTATTAGGTTTAGATTTAGGTTTAGGGTTAGTGTTAGGGTTAGGGTTTTATGGTTACCTTAGGGCTAGTGTTTAAAATTAGGATTCGGATTAGGCTTAGGGTTAAAGTTAGGTTTTGGGTTATTGTTAGTGCTTAGATGTTAGGGATAGGTTTAAGGTTAGGCTTCGGGTTATGGTTAGAGTTAAGGTTATGATTAGGTTTAGGGTTATGGTTAGAGTTAGGGTTTAAGGTTAGGGTTAGGATTACGGTTAGGTTTAGGTTTAGGATTAGGATTAGGATTAGGATTAGTGTTAGATGTTAGGGTTAGGTTTAGCGATCGGTTTTATGGTTACAGTTTAATGTTACGTTTAGGGTTAGTATTAGGGTTAGGGTTATGGTTAGAGTTTAGGGTTAGGTTTAGTGTTAGGGTTAAGGTTAGGGTTATGGTTAGGGTTAGTGTTAGGGGTTAGCCTTAGAGTTAGTGTTAGGGTTAGTGTTAGGGCTTAGTTTTACGTCTTAGGGTTACGGTCATGGTTAGGGATAAAGGTTAGGGTTAGTGTTTGGGGTTAGCATTAGGGTTAGGTTTAGGGTTAGGGTTAGGATTTGGGTTAGGGTTAGGGTTAGTGTTAGTGTTAGGGTTATGGATTAGTGTTGGGTTAGGGTTAGGGTTTGAGATCGGGTTAGGTTTAGGTTTAGGTTTAGGCAAGGTTAGTGTTGGGGTTACAGTTAGGGTTACGGTTACGGTTAGGGTTAGATTTAGGGTTTGGTTTTAGTGGTTAGAATTAGGGTTAGGGTTAGGGTTTTTTTTAGGGCTAGGGTTAGTGTGATGTTGTTATTAGGATTAGGGTTAGGTTTAGGGTTATGCTTAGGGTGAGGATTAGGGTTAGGGTTAGCGTTAGGTATAGGATCAGTGTTAGGGTTAGGATTACGGTTTGGGTTAGGGTTAGGGTTACTGTTAGGTTTAGGATTAGGGTTAGGGTTTAGGTGTTAGGGATAGGGTTAGTGTAGGCTTTAGTTTACGGTTATGGTTAGGGTTATGAATAGTTTTAGGGTTACTGTTAGGGTTAGGATTAGGTTTAGGGTTACGGATGGGGTTAAGGTTAGGGTTAGGGTTAGGGTTAGGGTTATGGTTAGAGGTTAGGGTTAGGGTTAGGGTTAGTGTTAGCATTAAGGTTAGGGTTAGGGGTTAGGGTTTAGGTTAAGCGTTAGGGTTAGGGATTAGGGATAGGGTTAGGGTTAGTGTTAGGTTTAGGGTTAGTTTTTGGGTCAGGGATTATTGTTAGGTTTAGGTTTAGGGTTAGTGTTAGGTTTAGGGTTAGTGTTAGGGTTAATGCTAGGTATAGGTTTCGGAATATTGTTATGTTTAGGGTTAGGGTTAGAGTTTGGGATTTGAGTTAGGGTTAAGGTTACAGTTTGGGTTAGTTTTAGGCGTTAGGTGTTTGGGATATGGTTAGGCTTAGGGTTACTGTTAGGTTTATTGTTATGTTTAGGTTTACGAATAGGATTATGTTAGGGTTAGTGTTAGTGTTAGTTTTAGTGTTATGGATTAGGGTTGGGTTAGGTTTAGGATTCAAGATCAGGTTAGGGTTAGGGTTAGGGTTAGACAAAGTTAGGGTTACGCTTAGGGTTAGATTTAGGGTTTGGTTTTAGAATTTAGAATTTGGGTTAGTGTTAGTGTTTGGTTTAGGGTTAGGTTTACGGTTAGGGTTGTTATTAGGATTAAAGTTAGGGTTAGGGTTATGCTTTGGGTTAGGATTAGGGTTAGGCTTAACGTTAGGTTTATGATCAGGGTTAAGGTTAGGGTTAGCGTTTGGGTTAGGTTTAGTGTTACTATTAGGTTTAGGATTAGCTTTAGGGGTTAGGGATAGGTTTAAGGTAGGCTTCAGGTTACGGTTATGGTTAGGGTTATGAATAGGTTAGGGTTAGGTTAGGGTGAGCATTAGGTTTAGGGTTGTGGTTGGGGTTAGTGTTAGTTTTATGGTTAGGGCTAGGGTCTAGGTATTAGGGATACGGTTAGGGTTAGTGTTAAGATTAAGGTTACATTTAGTTTTAGGGTTACAGTTAGTGTTAGGGTTAGGGTTAGGTTTTAGGGTTAGGGTTAGTGTTATATTTAGGGTTAGGGTTAGTTTTATGTTTAGGTTTAGGGTTAGGGTTAGGGTTAGTTTTAGGGTTAGGTTTAGGTTGAGGTTATGGTTGGGGTTAGGGTTAGGTTTAGAGTTAATGTTAGGGTTGGGTTTAGGGTTAGGTTTAGGATTTGGGCTATGGTTAGAGTTAGTATTATGGTTAGTGCTAGTGTTACGGTTAGGTTTAGGGTTAGTTTTACGGTTAGGGTTCAGGTTAGGGTTAGGGTTAGGTTTAGGGTTAGGATTTAGAGTTAAATGTTAGGGTTAGGAGTAGAGTTTAGGGTTAAGGTTATTGTTAGGGTTATGGTTAGGGTTAGGGTTAGAAATTAGGCTTAGTGTTAGTGTTAGGTTTGGGTTACAGTTAGTCTTATGGTTAGGTTACGGTTAGATTTATTGGTTAGCTGTTAGCTATAGGCTCAGGGTTAGCCTTTGGATTACGGTTAAGGTTCCAGTTACAATTAGGTTTAGGTTTAGGGTTAGGGTTAGACTTAGGGTTACGGTTAGGGTTCGGGTTAGGGTTGGGGTTACAGTTATGTGTTAGGTGTTAAGGATATGGTTAGGGTTATGGTTAGGGTTACAGTTTAGGTTAGGTTTACGTTTAGGTTTACATTTAGGGTTATTGTAAGGGTTAGGTTTAGGGTTATGAATTAGGTAAAGGGTTAGTGTTATGGTTATGGTTAGGGTTAGATTGTTCGGGTTAGGGCTAGGGTTAGGATTATGGTTAGGGCTAGTGTTAGCATTTGTGTAAGGGTTAGGGATTAGGTGTTAAGGATATGTTTAGGGTTATGGTTAGGGTTATGTTTAAGGTTGGGGTTACATTAAGTGTTACAATTATGTTTAGTGTTAGTGTTAGTGTTAGGGTTAAAGATTAGGGATAGTGTTAGTGTTAGTGTTAGGGTTAAGGTTAGGGTTAGGGGCTAGTTTTATGATTAGGATTAGGGTTATTGTAAGGCTTAAGGCTCGGTGTACAGATTAGGGTTAGTGTTGGGGTTAGGGTTAGGGTTATGTTTAGTGTTAGGGATTTGGGTTAGGCTTATGGATAGCGTTAGAGTTAGGCTCAGTATTAGGATTAGTGTTATGGATAGGTTTAGGGTTAGGGTTAGGTTTATTGTTAGGGTTAGGTTTATGGATAGGGTTAGGGTTAGGTTTAGGGTTAAGTACAGAGTTAGGGTTAGGGATAGGGGTTAGGCTTATGGTTAGGTTTAGGGTTAGGGGTTAGCGGTAGATTTATGGTTAGGTTTAGGGTTAGGGGTTGGGGTAGATTTATGGTTAGGGTTAGGTTTAGGGTTAGGATTATGTTTAGAGTTAGGGTTAGGGCTAGGAATATGGTTAAGGATAGTGTTAGTGTTAGCGTTAGCTCTGGGTTAGGGATTAAGGCTAGGGTTAGTGTTAGGGTTATGTTTGGTTAGGGGTTAGCTGTTAGTGATAAGTTTATGGTTAGTGTTAGGGTTAGGTTAAGGATAGGATTAGGGTTAGGGTTTAGGTGTTGTGGTTAGGGTTAGGGTTAGGCTTAGATTTAGGGTTAGGTTTACCCTTAGGGTTAGGATTAGGTTTAGAGGTTAGCTTTCAGTTTAGTTTTAGGGTTAGGGTCAAGGTTATGGTTAGGGTTAGGGATATGGCAAGGGTTAGGGTTAGTTTTAGGGTTTGGGTTATGGATAGGGATAGGTTATGGGTTAGTTTTAGAGGGTTAAGGTTAGGGTTAGGGTTAGGGTTAGTGTTACGGTTACGGCTGCGGTTAGGTTTATGGTTAGTGTTAGGTTTAGGGTTCGGTTTAGGGTTATTGTTAGGTTAGGCATTAAGGTTAGGTTAGGGTTAGGGTTAGGGTGAGGGTTAAGGATTAGGCTTCGGTTTAGTGTTAGGTTTAGGGTTAGGGTAGGGTTAGGCTTAGTTTTAGGGATAGGAATAGGTTTATGGTTCGGCTTAAGTTTAGTGTTAGGTTAGAATTAGGTTTAGTGTTAGGGTTAGGGGTTAGAGTTAGAGGTTAGGGTTAGGGTTAGGGTTAGTGTTAGGGTTGGGGTTATGGTTAGGGTTAGGTTTGGAGTTAGGGTTACAGTTAGGGTTAGGCTTAGTTTTAGGGATAGGGATCGTGTTAGGGTTAGGCTTAAGGTTAGGTTCAGGGTTAGGGTTAGGGTTAGGGTTATATTTAGGGTTACATTTAGGATTTGGGTTAGTGTTAGATTTAGGGCTGGGGTTAGGGCTAACGTTAGGTTTAGGGTTAGGGTTAGGTTTAGGGTTATTGTTAGCGTTAGGATTAGGTTTAGTGTTAGGTTAAGGGTTAGGGTTAGGGTTAGAGTTAGGGTTAGGATGAAGGTTAGGTTTAGGGTTATGTTTAGGGTTAGGGATAGGGGTTAGAGTTAGAGGTTAGGGTCAGGGTTACTGTTAGTGTTAGGGTTAGTGTTAAGGTTATGGTTAGGTTTAGCTTAGGTTAGATTTAGGGGTTAGGTGTTAGGGATTGCCTCAGGGTTAGGCTTCCAATTATGGTTAGGGTTCGTGTTAGGATTACGTTTAGTTTTAGTATTAGGATTTGGGTTAGGGTTAGGATTATGGTTAGAGTTAATGCTAGCATTTGGATTAGGGTTAGGGTTTAGGTGTTAAGGATATGTTTAATGTTATTGTTTGGGTTACGGTTAGTGTTGGGGTTACAGTAAGGGTTACAGTTAGTGTTAGTGTTAGGGTTATGCCTTAGGGATAGGGTTAGTGTTAGTGTTGGGTTAGGGTTAGTGGCTAGTTTTACGGTTAGGATTAGGGTTAGGGTTAGTTTTAGGGTTATGGTTAGGCTTAAGGTTAGGTGTATGGTTTAGGGTTAGTGTTCGGCTTAGGTTTAGCGTTAGATTTAGTGTTAGGGATTTGGGTTAGGGTTATGGATAGCGTTAGTGTTAGGCTCAGTATTAGGATTAGGGTTAGGGATAGGTTTAGTGTTAGGGTTAGGTTTATTGATAGGGTTAGTGTTACGGATAGGGTTAGGGTTAGGTTTAGGGTTAAGGATAGGCTTAGGGTTAGGGTTAGGGGTTAGAGTTAGGCTTAGGGTTAGGATTAGAGGTTAGGGTTAGGGTTATGATAGGGTTAGGTTTAGGGTTAGGAATATGTTTAGGGTTAGGGTTATGGTTACCTTTAGGGTTAGGGTTAGTGTTAAGGCTAGGAATACAGTTACGGATAGCGTTAGGGTTAGTGTTTGGGTTAGGGTTAGGTTTAGAGTTTAGCTTTAGGGTTAATTTTGGGGTTATGGTTACGTTTCATTTTAGTGTTAGGGATAGGAAAGGGTTAGGATTAGGGTTTAGAGGTTAGGGTTATGGTTAGTGTTAGGATTATGGTTAGGTTTAGCGTTAGGTTTTAAGTTATAGTTAGGTTTACTGTTAGTGTTAGGTTTAGGGTTAGGCTTAGGGTAGGGTACGGATTATGGTTAGGTTTAGGGTTAGAGTTAGGGTGAGTGTTAGGGTTAGGTGTTTGGGTTAGTGTTCGTGTTAGGCTTATCGTTAGGTTTAGGGTTAGGGCTAGGGTTAGGCTTAGGGTTAGGGTTTGGTTTAGGTTTAGAGTTATGGTTAAAGTTAGAGTTTAGAGTTAGGTTTAGGATAAGGCTTAGGGTTTGAGTTAGATTTAGGGTTATGTTTAGAGCTTAGATGTTAGTGATAATGTTCAGGTTAGGCTTCAGGTTATGGTTAGGTTTATGTTTATGATTCAGTTTAGGGTTAGTGTTAGGGTTAGTTTTAGCTTCAGGTTTATCGTTAGGGTTGGTGTGAGGTTTAGGGTTAGGGTTAGGGGTTAGGTGTTAGTGACACGGTTAGTGTTAGGGTTAGTTTTAGGGTTAGTGTTACTGTTTAGGTTTTGGGTTAGGGTTAGTGTTAGGGTTAGGTTTAGGGTTAGGGTTAGGGTTAGGAATTAGGGTTAGGGTTAGGGTTAGGGTTAGGGTTATGGTTAGGGTTCGGATTAGGGTTAGGGTTAGTTTGAGGCTCAGTATTAGGATTAGTGTTAGGGATAGGTTTAGGGTTAGGGTTAGGTTTATTGTTAGGGTTAGCGTTATCCATAGGGTTGGGTTAGGTTTAGGGTCATGGATCGTGTTAGGATTATGGTTAGGGTTAGGGTTAGAATTTAGGGTTAGTGTTAGTGTTCGGGTTAGGATTAGGGTTAGGTTTAGGGTTATAAGGTAACGGTTAGAATTATGGTGAGGTGGAGGGTTAGGGTTATGGTTCTGGTTAGGGTTAGGTTTAGGGGTTAGGGTTAGGGCTATGGTTAAGGTTAGGGTTAGGTTAGGATCAGGGTAAGGGGTTAGGTTTAGGGTTAGTGTTATTGTTAGGATTAGAGTTAGGCTTATAAGGTTAGGGTTAGTGTTAGGGTTATGATGAGGATTAGGGCTAGGGTTATGGTTAGGTTTATGGTTAGGTGTTAGAGTTAGACGATACGGTTATAGTTAGGATTAGGTTTAGGGATAGGGTTATGGTTAGGTTTTGGGTTAGTTTAGCGTTAGATTTAGGGGTTAGTTGTTAGGGATAGGATCAGGTTTAGGATTTGAATTATGGTTAGGGTTCGGATTACAATTAGGTTTAGGGTTAGGGTTAGGGTTAGTTTTAGGGTTAGGATTACCGTTAGGGTTAGTGTTAGCATTTGGGTTAGTGTTAGGGGATAGGTTAAGGATATGTTTAGGGTTATGGTTAGCATTACGATTAATGTTAGTGTTATATTATAGGTTACAGTTAGGCTTAGTGTTTATGTTAGTGTTAGGGTTAGGCATTAGGGATAGGGTTAGTGTTAGGGTTAGGGTTAGTGTTGGGGGCTAGTTTTACGGTTAGGTTTAGGGTTATGATCAGATTTAAGGTTAGGGGTATGGAATAGGTTTAGTGTTTGGATTTGGTTTAGGGTTAGTTTTAGTGTTAGGGATTTGGTTTAGTGTTACGGAAAGCATTAGTGTTAGGCTCAGTATTTGCATTAGTGTTAGGGATAGGTTTAGGTTTAGGGTTAGGTTTACTGTTTAGGTTAGGGTTATGGATAGGGTTAGGGTCAGGTTTAGGGTTAAGGAAGGGTTAGGGTTAGGGTTAGGAGTTGTTTTAGGGTTAGGGTTAGGGTTAGGGTTTGGGGTTAGGGTTAGGTTTATCTTTAGTGTTAGGCTTAGTGTTAGGATTAGTTTTAGGGTTAGGGTTAGTGTTAGGCTTAAGTTTAGTGTTAGGGGTAAAGTTAGGTCTAGGAATACAGTTGGGGATAGTGTTAGGCTTAGGGTTAGGGTTAGGGTTACAGGTTAGCTTTAACGTTAGGGTTGGGATTAGGGTTAGGTTTAGGGTTAGGGAAAGGGTTAGGGGAAGTTTTAGGATTAGGGTTAGAGGTTAGGGTTATGGTTAGGCTTATGGTTTGGGTTAGGGTTATGATTAAGTTTACGGTTAGGTTTACGGTTACTGTTAGTTTTAGTGTTAGGGTTAGTGTTAGTGTAGGGATTAGGGTTAGGTTTATGGTTATGATTAGGGTGAGGGTTAGGGTTAGGTTTTAGGGTTAGGGTTCGGGTTAGGCTTATCGTCAGGTTTAGTTAGGGTTAGGGTTAGTGGAAGGGTAGCATTAGGGTTAGGGTTAGGGGGTTCGAGTTAGATGTTATGTTTAGGGTTAGAGTTAGGTTTAGGGTTAGGGTTAGGGTTGGTTTAGCGTTAGGTGTAGGCTTAGTTTTAGGGTTAGTTATAGGGTTAGATTTAGGCTTAAGGTTAGGGTTAGGGTTAGGGTTAGGCTAAGGTGTATGGTTAGGTTTAGGATTTGGGTTAGGGTTTGGGTTAGTGTTAGTGTTAGGATAGCGTTAGGGTTAGGGTTTCAGGTTCGGGATAAGGTTATGTGTTAGAGTTAAATATTAGTGTTAATGTCAGTGTTAGGGTTAGAATTTAGGTTAAGGTTATCTTTAGCATTATGGTTAGGGTTAGGGTTAGAATTTAGGGTTAGTGTTAGTGTTAGGGTTTGGGTTATGGTTGGGGTTATGGTTAGGTAAGGGTTAGGTTTAGGGGTTATGTTTTAGGGTTAGGCTCAGTGTTAGGCTTCGCATTACGGTTAGGGTTCCAGTTATGATTAGGTTTACGGGTGGGGTTAGGGTTAGGGTTAGGGTTACGGTTAGGGTTAGAGGAAGGGTAAGGATTAGGGTTAGAGGTTAGGGTTATGGTTGGGCTTATGGTTTGGGTTAGGGTTATGGTTAAGTTTACAGTTAGGTTTATGGTTACTGTTAGTTTTAGTGTTAGTGATAGTGTTAGGGTAGGGATTAGGGTTAGGTTTAGGGTTATGATTAGAGTGAGGGTTAGGGTTATGTTTTAGGGTTAGGGTTCGGGTTAGGCTTATCATCAGGATTAGGGATTAGGGTTAGGGTTAGTGGAAGGGTAGGGTTAGGGTTAGGGTTAGGTTTAGGGGTTAGAGTTAGATGTTAGGTTTAGGGTTAGGGTTCTGTTTAGGGTTGGTTTAGGGTTAGGTTTAGGGTTAGACTTAGTTTTAGGGTTAGGGATAGGGTTAGATTTAGGCTTAAGATTAGGTTTAGGGTTAGGGTTAGGGTAAGGTGTAGGGTTAGGTTTGGGATTTGGGTTAGGGTTTGGGTTAGTTTTAGTGTTAGGATAGTGTTAGGGTTAAGGTTTCGGGTTCGGGATAAGGTTTGGTGTTAGAGTTAATTGTTAGTGTTAGTGTCAGTGTTAGGGTTAGAGTTTAGGGTTAAGGTTATCGTTAGCGTTATGGTTAGAGTAAGGGTTAAAATTTAGGGTTAGTGTTAGTGTTAGGGTTTGGGTTATGTTTGGGGTTATGGTTATGTAAGGGTTAGGTTTAGGGGTTATGTTTTAGGGTTAGGCTGAGTGTTAGTCTTCGTATTTCGGTTAGGGTTCCAGTTACGATTAGGTTTACGGGTAGGGTTAGGGTTAGGGTTAGGGTTACGGTTAGGGTTTGGGTTAGGATTAGGTGTTAGGTGTTAAGGATATGGTTAGGGTTACTTTTAGGGTTACAGTTAGGGTTAGTGTTAGGGTTAGGATTAGGAATTTGGGTTAGGGTTAGGATTAGGTTTAGGGTTAGGGATTAGGGTTAGTTTATGGTTAGGGTTAGGGTTAGTGTTAGGTTCGGTATTAGTGTTAGGCTTTGGCATATGTTTAGGGTTAGGTTTATTTTTAGGGTTAGCATTATGCATAGTTTTAGGGTTAGGCTTAGGGTTAGGGATAGGTTTAGTTTTAGGGTTAGGGGTTAGGATAAGGGTTAGGCTTAGGGTTAGGGTTAGGGTTTAGGGTTAGTGTTAGAGTTAGGGTTAGGATTAGGGTTAGAGTTAGGGTTAGAAGATTAGGGTTAGAGTTAGTGTGAGGGTGAGAGTTAGGGTTTGTTTTTTGGTTAGGGTTTTTTTTTAGGGTTAGGGCTTAGTGTTAGGGTTAGGATTAGTTTAAGGAGTTAGGTTAAGGGTTAGTGTTAGGGTTAGGATTAGGGTTACCATTAGGGTTAGTAGGTTAGCGTTAGAATTAGGTTTATTGTGAGGGTTAGGGTTAGGGTTATGGTTAGGGGTTTGAGTTAGCGTTTATGGTTATGGTTAGGATTAGTGTTAGGGTTGGGGTTATGGGCAGGGTTAGGGTTAGTTTAGGGTTAGATTTAGGGGTTAGGTGTTAGGGATAGGGTCAGGGTTAGGATTCAGATTATGGTAAGGTTTTGCGTTATGAGTGGGTTTAGGGTTAGTGTTAGTGTTAGGGTTAGGGTTAGGATTACAGTTAGGGTTAATGTTAGCATTTGGGTTATGGTTAGGGCTTAGGTGTTAAGGATATGTTTAGGGTTATGGTTAGCATTACATTTAAGGTTAAGGTTACATTAAGTGTTACAGTTAGGGTTAGTGTTAGTGTTAGGGTTAGGGTAGAGATTAGAGATAGGGTTAGTGTTAGTGTTAGGGGCTAGTTTTATGGTTAGTGTTAGGGTTATGATAAGGCTTAAGTTTAGGGGTAACAATTAGGATTACTCTTCGTTTTAGTGTTAGTGTTAGGGTTAGTTTTAGTGTTTTTGGTTAGGGTTATGGATGGTGTTAGTGTTAGGCTCAGTATTAGGATTAGTGTTAGGGATAGGTTTAGGGTTAGGGTTATGTGTATTGTTAGGGTTAGGTTTACGGATAAGGTTAGTGTTAGGTTTAGGGTTAGGATAGGTTCAGGGTTAGGGTTAGTTTTAGGGTTAGGGGTTAGGGTTATGGTTATGGTTATGGTTATGGTGAGGTAACGGTTAGGTTTAGGTGGTATGTTTTAGTGATAAGCTCACGGTTGGGCCTTGGATTACGGTTAGGGTTAGGGTTAGGGTTAGGTTTAGGGCTATGCATAGGTTTTAGTGTTTGTGATAGTGTTAGTGTTAGTATAAGTGTTAGGGTTAGGGTTAGAATGTTAGTGTTAGAGTTAGGTTTAGGGTTGAGGGTTAGGGTTAGAGTTAAGGTTTAGAGTTAGAGTTTAGGGTTAGGGTTAGGATTAGTGTTAGGGTTAGGGTTACGGTTAGGGTTAATGTTAGTTTAGGGTTAGATTTAGGGTTTAGGTGTTAGGGATAGGGTCAGGGTTAGGCTTTGGATTACCGTTAGGGTTCGAGTTACGATTAGGGTTAGTGATAGGGTTAAGGTTTGTGTTAGGGTTAGGGTTATGGTTAGGGTTAGTGTTAGGGTTTGGGTGAGGGTTAGGTGGTAGGTTTTAACGATATGGTTTGGGTTTTGTTTAGGGTTACGGTTAGTATTAGGGTTACGTTTAGGGTTACTGTTAGGGTTAGTGTTAGGGTTAGGTTAAGGGTACGCAATTAGATATAAGGTTTGTGTTAGGGTTAGTATTAGGGTTAGGGGCTAGTTTTACGGTTAGTGTTAAGGTTATTTTAAGGGTTAAGTTTAGAGTTACGGATTAAGGTTAGTGTTCGGGTTAGGGTTAGATTTTGGAATTTGGGTTCGAGATTTGTGTTAGGGTTAGGGTTAATGTTAGCTTTAGTCTCAGTATTAGAATTTGGTTTAGGGATAGGTTTAGTGTTAGCATTAGGTTTATTCTTAGGGTTAGCATTACAGATTTGTTTAGGGTTAGGGATAGGTTAAGGGATAGAGATAGGTTTAGGTTAGGATTAGGGTTAGGGGTTAGGGTTGGGGGTAAGGTTATGGTTAGGGTGAGTATTTTTTTTAGGATTAGGGTTAGGATTCGGGTTAGAAGTTAGGGTTAGAGTTAGGGTTAGGATTAGGGTTATGGTTTGAGTTAGTTTTAGGGTTCGGTTTAGGGGTGAGGGTTTGGGTTAGCATTTGCATTAGGGTTAGAGATTAGGGATAGTGTTACAGTCAGTGTTAGGGTTAGGGTTAATGTTAGGATTAGGGATTATGTTTAGGGTTAGGGTTAGTGTCAGGGTTAGGTTTAGGGTTAGGGTTAGCCTTAGGGTTAGAATAAGGGTTAGAGGTTAGCTTTAGGTTTAGTGTTAGGGTTACGGTTAGGGTTATTTTTAGGGTTAGGGTTAGGGTTAGGAATTAGGTTAAGGGTTAGGGTTAGGTTTAGGGTTAGGCTTAGGGTTAGGCTCAGTATTAGGACTAGAGATAGGGATAGGTTTAGGGTTTTAGTTAGCTTTATTGTTAGGGTTAGTGTTAAGTATAGGGTTATAGTTAGGTTTAGGGTTAGGGTTAGGGTTATTTTTAGGGTTATGTTTTAGGGTTTGGGTTAGGATTTGTGTTAGGGTTAGGGATTAGGGAAAGGTCTACTGTTAGAGTTAGGGTTAGCATTAGGGTTAGGGATATGTTTAGGTTTAGGGTTAGGGATAGATATAGGGTTATGATTTGGGTTAGGGTTAGGGTTTATGGTTAGGGTTAGGGTTAGTGTTAGGTGTTAGTCTTAGAGGGAAGGATTACGGTTAGCATTAGTTTTAGCATTAGGGTTACGGTTAGGTTTAGTTTAGGTTTAGATTTAGGGGTTAGGTGTAATGGATTGGGTCAGGGTTAGGCTTCGGATTATGGTTAGGCTTCGGGATATGATTATGTTTAGGGTTACAGTTAGAGTTAGTTTTAGGGTTAGGATTATGGTTAGGGTTAGTGTTAGCATTTGGGTTAGGGTTAAGGGTTCGGTTGTAAGGATATGTTTAGGGTTCCGGTTAAGGTTACGGTTAGGGTTAGGGTTACATAACGTTTTACAGTTATGATTAGTGTTACTGTTACAGTTACTGTTAGAGATTAGGGATAATGCTAGTCTTAGGATTAGGCTTAGGTTTAGGGGCTAGTTTTATGGTTAGGGATAGGGTTATGGTAAGGTTTAAGTTTACGGGTACAGATTAGAGTTAGTGTTTGGGTTAGGGTTAGGCTTAGGTTTAGTGTTAGGGATTTGGGTTAGGGTTACGGATAGCGTAAGTGTTAGGCTCATTATTAGGATTAGGGTTAGGGATAGATTTTCGGTTAGGGTTAGGTTTATTGTTAGGGTTAGCGTTACGGATAGGGTTAGGGTTATGGTTAGGTTTAGGTTTAGAGTTAGGGATAGGGTTAGGTTTAGGGTTAGGGGTTAGGGTTAGAGTTAGTGTTAGGGTTAGGGTTAAAAGGTTAGGTTTTGAGTTTGGTTTAGGGTTTGGGTTAGGTTTAGGGTTAGGGTTAGGATTAGGCCATTATGTTTATGGTTATGGTTAGGGTTAGGGTTGGGTTTAGGGTTAGGGTTAGGGTAAGGGCTAGGAATAGGTTTATCGATAGTTTTAGTGTTAGGGTTAGGGCTGGGTTAGTTAATAGGTTTAGGATTATAGTTAGGGTTATGGTTAAGGTTAGGGGTTAGGTGTTAGGCATAATGTTATGATTAGTTTTTGGGTTAGATTAGGGTTAGGATTAGGGTTAGAGGTTAGCTTAAGGTTTAGTGTTAGGGTTAGGGTTACTGTTAGGGTTAGGTTTAGGGATAGAGCAAGTGTTAGGCTTAGGGTTAGGGTTAGCGTTAGGGTTATCCTTAGGGTTAGGGTTAGGGTTAGGGTAAGGGTTAGGGTAAGGTTTAGGTTAGGGATTAGGGTTAGGTTTAGGGTTAGGTTATGGTTAGGTTTAGGAGTTAGGGTAGGTTTAGGGTTAGGCTTATCGTAAAGGTTAGGGATTAAGTTTAGGATTAGGTTTAGGTTTAGGGTCAGGTTTAGGGTTAGTGTTAGGCTTAGGGATGAGGCTTCGGGTTAGGGTTAGGTTTAGGCTTAGTTTTAGGTATAGGGATAGGGTTATGGTTAGGCTTAAGTTTAGGGTTAGGGTTAAGGTTAGGGCTAGGGTTAGCCTTAGGGGTTAGAGTTAGAGTTGAGGTTTAGGGTTAGTGTTAGTGTTAGGGTTAGTGTTATGGTTATGGTTATGGTTAGGGTTAGGGTTAGGGTTAGGTTTAGGGTTAGGCTTAGTTTTAGGGATAGGGATAATGTTAGGTTTAGGCTTAAGGTTAGGTTTAGGGTTAGGGTTAGTTTTAGGTTTAGGTTTAGGGTTAGGTTTAGGATTTGGGTTAGGGTTAGATTTAGGGTTAGGTTTAGGGATAGCGTTAGGATTAGGGTTCGTGTTAGGTTTAGGGTTAATGTTAGCGTTAGTTTTAGCTTTAGGGTTAGAGTAAGGAGTTAGAGTTAGAGGTTAGTTTTAGGTTTAGGGTTAGTGTTAGGGTTAGGGTTATGTTATGGTTATGGTTAGGTTTAGGTTAGTGTTAGATTAGGGGTTAAGTGTTAGGGATAGGGTGGATTAGGCTTAGGATTACGATTAGGTTTCTGGTTACAATTAGGTTTAGGGTTAGGGTGAGGGTTAGAGTTTCGGTTAGGGTTAGGGTTAGGATTAAGTTTAGGGTTAGTGTTAGCATTTAGATTAGGGTTAGGGGTTAGGTGTTAAGGTTATGTTTAGGGTTATGGTTGGGGTTACGTTTAAAGTTAGGGTTAGGGTTAAGGTTAGAGTTACATTAAGGATTACAGTTAGGGTTAGTGTTAGTGTTAGGATTAGGGATTAGGGATAGGGTTAGTGTTAGGAGCTAGCTTTACGGTTAGTGTTAGGTTTATGGTAACGCTGAAGGTTAGGGTTATGGATTAGGTTTAGTGTTTGGGTTAGGATTAGGGACACGTTTAGTGTTAGGGATTTGGGTTAGGGTCACTTATAGTGTGTTAGGCTCAGTATTAGGATTAGGGTTAGAGATAGGTTTAGGGTTATGGTTAGGTTTATTTTTAGGGTTAGGGTTACGGATAGGTTTAGTGTTAGGTTTAGGGATAAGGGTAGGGTTAGGGTTAGGGTTAGGGTTAGGGTTAGGGGTTAAGTTTAGGGCTAGGGTTAGGTTTAGGTGTTAGGGTTAGTGTTATGTTTAGGGTAGGTTAAGGGTTTGGATTAGGGTTATGGTTAGGTTTAGGGTTATGCTTAGGTTTAGGTTTAGGGTTAGGGCTAGGAATACGGTTAGGGATAGTCTTATGGTTAGGGTTAGGGTTAGGGTGAGGGTGAGGGTTAGGAGTTAGGTTTAGTGTTCGGGTTTGGCTTATCGTTAGGGTTACGGATTAGGGTTAGTGTTACTGGTAGCGTTAGGGTTAGGTTTAGGCATAGGGTTATGGGTTAGATTGAGATATTATGTTTAAGGTTAGTGTTAGGGTTAGAGTTAGCGTTAGGGTTAGTGTTAGGGTTGGTTTAGGGTTCGGGTTAGGGTTAGGCTTAGTCTGAGAATTAGGTATAGGTTTAGATTTAGGCTTAAGTTTAGGTTTAGGGTTAGGGTGAAGTTAGGTGTTGGGTTAGGTTTAGTATCTGGGTTGGGGTTAGTGTTGGGGATAGCGATAGGGTTAGGGTTAGGGTTAGGGTTTGTGTTCAAGTTAGGGTTACTGTTAGAGTTAGGGATTAGAGTTAGATGTTAGGGTTAAGGTTAGGGTTAGAGTTAGAGTTTAGGTTTAAGGTAATTGTTAGGGATATTTTTAGGGTTAGGGTTAGAAGTTAGGGTCAGGGGTAGTGTTAGGGTTTGGATTATGGTTAGGGCTATGGTTAGGTTAGTGTTAGGTTTTGGTGTTAGTTGTAAAGGATAGGCTCAGTGTTAGGCTTCGGATTATGGTTAGGGTTCCAGTTACGATTAGATATTGGGTTAGGGTTAAGGTTAGAGTTGAAGTTAGTGTTAGGGTTAGGATTTGGGTTAGGATTAGGTGTTAGTTGTTAAGGATATGGTTAGGGTTATGGTTATGGTTAGGGTTAGGGTTAGGGTTAGAGTTAGGATTACGGTTTGGCGTTAGGGTTAGGGTTAGTGTTAAGTTGAGGTTTAGGGTTAGGGTTAGGGTTAGGTTTAGAAGTTAGGTTTTGCGTTAGAGTTAGGGTTAGATTTTTATTGACCTTAAGGTTAGAGGTTAGATTTAGGGTTAGTGTTATGTTGAGGGTTAATGATAGGGTTAGGGTTAGGGTTATGTTTAGGGTTAGGTTTAGGCGTTAGGTTGAGGGTTAGGATTAGGGGTTATGTTTAGGGTTAGGGTTAGGGTTAGGGCTAGAAATAGGTTTAGGGATAGTGTTAGTGTTAGTGTTATGGCTGGGTTAGTGATTAGGGTTGGGGTCAGTGTTATGGTTATTGTTAAGGTTAGGAGTTAGGTTTTAGGGATAATTTTATGGTTAGTTTTAGGGTTAGATTAGGGTTAGGATTAGTGTTAGGGTTAGGGATTATGGTTAGATTTAGGTTTAGGATTAGGGTTAATGTTAGGGTTAGGCTTAGGTTTAGGGTTAGTGTTAGGCTTAGAGTTAGGATTATAGTTAGAGGTTATCTTTAGGTTTTGTGTTAGGGTTAGGGTTAGGGTTAGGGTTATGTTTAGGGTTAGGGTAAGGGATAGAGCAAGGTTTAGGGTTAGGGTTATGGTTACCATTAGGGTTAGTTTTGGTTATGGGTTAGTTTTAGAGTGTTAGGGTTATGGTTAGGGTTAGGGATATTGTTACGGTTACGGTTACAGTTATGGGTTAGGGTTATGTTTAGGGTTATGTTTAGGCTAGGGATTAGGTTTAGGGTTAGGTTGATGGTTAGGGTTAGGTTTTAGGGATAGGTTTAGGTTTAGACTTTTTGTTAGGATTAGGGTTAGGTTTAGGTTTAGGGTTATTGTTAGTGTTAGGGTTAGGTTTAGGGTTATGGCTAGGTTAGGGATTAGTGTTAGGTTTAGGGTTATATTTAGGGTTAGGTTTAGGGTGAGGTTTAGGGTGAGGGTTTAGTGTTTGGCTTATCATTATGCTTAGGGATTAGTGTTAGGATTAGGTTAGGTTTAGGGTAAGGTTTAGGGTTAGTGTTAGGGTTAGGGATTACGCTTATTGTTAGGTTTAGGCTTAGGTTTAAGTTTAGGATTAGGCTTAGTTTTTGAGATAGGGATAGCGTTATGGTTAGGCTTAAGGTTAGAGTTAGGGTTAGGGTTAGGTTTAGGGGTTAGAGTTAGAGGTTTAAGGTTAGATTTGGGGTCTGGGTTAGGGTTAGGGTTATGCTTAGTTTTAAGAATAGGGACAGTGTTACGGTTAGGCTTAAGGTTAATGTTAGGGTTATGGTTAGGGTAGGGTTGGTTTAGGGTTAGGTTTGGGATTTCGGTTAGTGTTAGATTTAGGGTTAGGTTTAGGGCTAGCGTTAGGTTTATTGTTAGTGTTAGGTTTAGGGTTAGTGTTAGCATTAGGTTTAGTGTTAGGTTTAGGGTTATGGTTAGGTGTTAAATTTAGAGGTTATGTTTAGGGTTAGGGTTAAGGTTAGTGTTAGGGTTAGGGTTACAGTTAGGGTTAGTGTTAGGGTTAGGTTAGTGCTAGATTTAGGGGTTAGGTTTAGGGAGAGTGTCAGGGTTAGGCTTCGGATTACGGTTAGGGTTAGGCTTAGGCTTAGGATTAGGTTTAGGGTTAGTGTTACCATTTGGCTTAGGGTTAGGGTTTAGGTGTAAAGGATGTGTTTAGTGTTATGGTTAGGGTTATGGTTAGGGTTAGGGTTACATTAAGTGTTACAGTTAGGGTTAGTGTTAGTGTTAGGGTTATGGTTAGGGATTAGGGATAGAGTTAGTTTTAGGGTTAGGGTTAGTTTTAGGGGCTAGTTTTACGGTTAGGGTTAGGGTTATCTAAGCCTTAAGGTTATGGGTATGGATTAGGGTTAGTGTTCGGTTTAGGTTTGGGGTTACGTTTAGGGTTAGGGATTTGGTTAGGGTTACGGATAGTGTGTTAGGCTCAGCATTAGGATTAGGGTTATGGATAGGTTTAGGGTTAGGGTTAGGTTTATTGTTAGCGTTAGGGTTATGGATAGGTTTAGGGTTAGGCTTAGTGTTAAGGATATGTTTAGGGTTTGGGCTATTGGTTAGGGTTAGGGTCAGGTTTAGGTTTAGGGGTTAGGGTTAGGGTTATGGTTAGGTTTAGGATTAGTTTTAAAGTTAGGGCTCGGAATACAGTTAGGGATAGTGTTAGGGTTAGGTTTACTGTTAGGGTGAGTGTTAAGGTTAGGGGTTAAGGTTAGGTTTTGGTTTAGGCTTATCATTAGGGTTACGGATTAGGGTTAGTGTTAGTGGTAGGGTTAGTTTTAGGGTTAGTGTTATGGGTTAGAGTTAGATGTTAGGTTTAGGTTTAGGGTTAGGGTTTGAGTTAGGGTTAGGGTTGGTTTATTGTTAGGGTTACCGTTAGTGTTAGGCTTAGTTTTAGAATTAGGGATAGGGTTAGGTTTAGGCTTAAGGTTAGGTTTAGGGTTAGGTTTAGGGTTAGAGTTAGGTGTAGGGGTAGGTTTAGGATTTGTGTTAGGGTTAGGGTTAGTGTTAGTGTTAGGGATAGCGATAGGGCTAAGGTTAGGGTTAGGTTTAGGGTTAGGGTTCAGGTTCAACTTAGGGTTATGTTTAGAGTTAGGTGTTTGGGTTAGTGTTAGGATTAGGGTTAGGGTTAGAGTTTAGGGTTAATGTTATTGTTAGGGTTATCAGTTTTAGGGTTAGAAGTTATGTTTAGGGTTAGTGTTAGGGTTTGTGTTAAGGTTAGTGTTATGGTTAGGTTAGGGTTAGGTTTAGGGGTTAGGTGTTTGGGATAGCCTCAGTGTTAGGCTTTGGATTATGGTTAGGGTTCCAGTTACGATTAGATTTTGGATTAGGGTTAGGGTTAGGGTTAGGTTTAGGGTTAGGGTTAGGGTTAGGGTTAGGGTTAGTGTTGCAGTTAGGTTTAGGTGTTAACTGTTAAGGATATCATTAGGGTTATGGTTGGGTTACGGTTAGTGTTAGGGTTACGTTTAGGGTTACGTTTAGGCTTCGTTTTAGGGTTCGTGTTAGGGTTAGGAATTAGGTTACGATTAGGGTTAGGGTTAGGTTTAGGGTTAGGGTTAGTGTTATGCTCAGTGTTAGGATTAGTGTTTGGGGTAAATTTAGGGTTTTGGTTAGGTTTATTGTTAGTGTTAGTGTTATGGATAGGGTTAGGGTTAGGTTTAGGGTTAGGGATAGGGTTACAGTTAGGGTTAGGGGTTAGGGTTAGGGGCTAGGGTTAGGGTTAGTGTTAGAGTTATGATTAGGGTTAGGTTTATGGTTAGAAGGTTCGAGTTAGGGTTAAAATTAGTGAGAGGGTTAGTGTTAGGGTTTGGGTTTGGTTTGCGTTTAGGGTTAGGGGTTGGGTTTGGGTTAGGGTTTGTGTTAGGGTTAGAGATTAGGAATAGTTTTACTGTTTGAATTAGGCTTAGGGTTAGGCTTAGGTTTAGGGATAGTTTTTGGTTTAGGTTTAGGGATAGATTTAGGGTTAATGTTTGGGTTAGGGTTAGGGTTTATTGTTAGGGTTAGAGTTAGGGTTAGTGTTACGGGTTATTCTTAGAGGTTAGGATTAGTGTTGCCATTAGTTTTAGCATTAGGGTTACGGTTAGGTTTAGGTTAGGTTTAGATTTAGGGGTTAGGTGTTAGGGATAGAGTCAGCGTTCGGCTTCGGATTACGGTTAGGCTTTGGGTTAGGATTAGGTTTAGGGTTAGGAATATGGTTAGTGTTAGTGTTAGCATTTGTGTTAGGGTTAAGGATTAGGTTTTAGGGATATGTTTAGGGTTCTGGTTAGGGTTACGGTTAGGGTTAGGGTTACATGAAGATTTACAGTTAAGGTTAATGTTACTGTTAGTGTTAGTATTAGGGATAGTGTTAGTGTTAGGGTTAGGGATAGGCTTAGGGGCTAGTTTTATGGTTAGGATTAGGGTTATGATAAGTCTTAAGGTTAGGGGTACGGATTAGGGTTAGTGTTTGGGTTAGGGTTAGTCTTTGGTTTAGTGTTAGGGATTTGGGTTAGGGTTACGGATAGCGTTCGTTTTATGCTCAGTATTAGGATTAGGGTTAGGGATAGATTATTCAGTTAGGGTTAGAATTATGGATAGTGTTAGGTTTAGGCTTAAGGTTAGGTTTAGGGCTAGGGTTAGGTGTAGGGATAGGTTTAGGATTTATGTTAGGTTGAGGCTAGTATTAGTGTTAGGGATAGTGATAGGGGTAGATTTAGGGTTAGGTTTAGGGTTACGGTTCAGGTTCAGGTTAGGGTTAGGTTTAGAGTTAGGGGTTCAAGTTAGATGTTAGGTTTAGGTTTAGGGTTAGGGTTAGAGTTCAGGGCTAAGGTTATTGTTAGTGTTATCGTTAGGATTATGGCTAGAGTTAGGGGTTAGAGTTAGGTGTTAGGGTTAGGGTGAAGGTTAGGGTTAGGGTTTGGGTTAGGTTTAGGGTTAGTGTTAGGGGTTAGCATTTTTTTAGGGTTAGGTTAGGCTTAGGGTTACGAATTAGGCTTAGGGTCAGGGTAAGGTTTAGGGTTAAGGTTAGTGTTAAGGTTAGGCTTAGTTTTTGGGATAAGGATAGAGTTAGGGTTAGGGTTAGTGTTATGGTTAGGGTTAGGGTTACTGTTCGATTTAGGGTTAGGCTTAGGTTTATTGTTAGGGTTAGGCTTAAAGTTAGGATTAGGGTTAGAGGTTAGCTTTAGGTTTAATGTTAGGGTTAGGGTTAGGGTAAGGGATAGGGCAAGGGTTAGGGTTAGGGTTAGCGTTAGGGTCAGGGTTAGGGTTAATGTTTGGTTGTGGGTTAGTTTTAGAGCGTTAGGTTTAGGGTTAGGGATATTGTTATGGTTACGGTTACGGTTAGGGTTATGCTTAGTGTTAGGGTTAGGGTTAGGTTTAGAGTTATGGTTAGGTTAGGGATTAGGGTTAGCGTTAGCGTGAGGGTTAGGGTTTGGGGTTAGGCGTAGGTTTAGGGTTAGGCTTATCTTTAGAGTTAGGGTAATTTTTAGGTTTAGGGTTAGGTTTTCAGTTAGGTTTAGGATTTGGTTTAGGGTTAGATTTAGGGTTAGGGTTAGGGCTAGCGTTAGGTTAGGGTTAAGGTTAGGGTTAGGGTTAGGGTTAGTGTTAGCATTAGGGTTAGGTTTAGGGTTAGGGGTTAGAGTTAGAGGTTAGCGTTAGGGCTTGGGTTAGTTTTAGCATTAGGGTTATGGTTATGTTTAGGGTTAGGTTTAGGTTAGGGTTAGATTTAGGTGTTAGCTGTTAGGGATAGGGTCAGGGTTAGTTTTCAGATTACTGTGAGGGTTTGTGTTATGATTAGGTTTAGTGTTAAGGTTAGGATTATGGTTACTGTTAATGTTACATTTGTGTTACGATTAGGGGTTAGGTGTTAAGGATATGTTTAGGGTTATGGTTAGCGTTACGGTTAGGGTTATATTTACATTAAGTGTTACAGTTAGGGTTAGTGTTAGTGTTATGGTTCGCGTTAGGGATTAGGGATAGGGTTATTGTTAGTGTTAGGGGCTTGTTTTATGATTAAGGTTAGGGTTATGGTAAGGCTTAAGTTTTGGGATATGGATTAGGGTTATTGTTCAGGTTAGGGTTAGGGTTAGGTTTAGTGTTAGGGATTTGGTTTAGGGTTATGGATAGCGTGTTAGGCTCAGTATTAGGATTACGGTTAGGGATAAGTTTAGGGTTAGGGTTAGGTTTATTGTTAGGGTTAGGTTTACAGATAGGGTTAGGGTTATGTTTATGGTTAAGGAGAGGGTTAGGGTTAGGGTTAGGGTTAGGGGTTAGGGTTAGTGTTAGGGTTAGCTTTAGGGGTTACGGTTAGGGTTATGGTTAGGGATAGGTTAATGGTTAGGATTAGGGTTAGGGTTGCTTTTAGGTTTATGGTTACATTTAAGGTTAGGGTTAGGGTTAGGTCTAGGAATACAGTTAGGGATAGTGTTAGGGTTAGGGTCAGGGTTAGGGTTAGGGGTAGATGTGAGCTTTAGGGTGAGGGTTGTGGTTAGGGTTATGTTTAGGTTTAGGGTAAGGGATAGGGGAAGGTTTAGGATTAGGGTTCGAGGTTAGGCTTATGGTTAGGGTTATGGTTACGGTTAGGTTAGTGTTACGGATAAGGTTAATTTTAGGGTTACGGTTAGTGTTAGGTTTAGGGTTAGGGTTAGGTTTAGGGTAGGCATTAGAGTTAGGTTTAGGGTTAGGATTATGGTGAAGGTTAGGGTTAGGGGTTAGCGTTAGCGTTTGGGTTAGAATTATCGTTACGGATACGTATTAGGGTTAGGGTTAGTGGTAGGGTTAGGGTTAGTTTTAGGGTTAGTCTTAGGGTTAGGGGTTAGAGATGGATGTTAGGTTTAGGGTTACGGTTAAGGTTACAGTTAGGGTTAGGGTTAGGGTTAGGGTTGGTTTAGGTTTAGGTTTAGGCTTAGGGCTAGGCTTAGATTTAGGTTTAGGCAAGGGGTAAGTTTTAGGCTTAAGGTTAGGTTTAGCTTTAGGGTTAGATTTAGGTGTAGGGTTAGGTTTAGGATTTAGGTTAGGGTTAGGGATAGTGTTAACGTTAGGGATAGTGTTAGGGTTAGGGTTAGGGTTAGGGTTAGGGTTAGGTTTAGGTTTAGGGTGAGGGTTTGGCTTCGGGTTAGGGTTAGTGTTAGGGTTAGGCTTTACAGTGAGAATCTAGGGTTAGGTTTACGGTTAGTGTTAGGGCTAGAGTTTAGGGTTAAGGTTATTGTTAGGTTCATGTTTAGGGTTAGGGTTAGAAGTTAGGGTTAGGGTTAGTGTTAGGGTTTGGTTTACGGTTAGGGTTATGGTTAATTTAGGGTTATGTTTAGGGTTTAGGTGTCAGGGATAGGCTCAGTGTTAGGCTTTGGATTATGGTTAGGGTTCCAGTTATGATTAAGTTTAGGGTTAGGGTTAGGGTTACGGTTACAGTTAGGGTTAGGTTTTGGGTTAGGGTTAGGGTTAGGGTGAGGGTTAGGGTTAGGGTTAGGGTTTTGTGTTAGGTGTTAAGGATATGGTTAGTGTTATGGTTAGGGTTATGGTTAGGGTTATGGTTAGGGTTAGGATTAGGGTTAGGGTTACATTTAGTGTTAGTATTATGGTTAGATTTAGGGTTAGGGTTAAGGTTAGGGTTAGAGTTATGGTTAGACATTAGGGTTAGTGTTAGGGTTAGGGATTAGGGTTAATTTTAGGGTTAGGGTTAGTGTTAGGTTCAGTATTAGCATTATGGTTAGGGATAGGTTTAGTGTTAGGTTAGGTTTATTGTTAGGGTTAGCATTATGAATAGGGTTAGAGTTAGGTTTATGGTTAGGGATAGTGCTAGGGTTAGTGTTATGTGTTAGGCATAGGGTTAGGATTAGGGTTAGGGGTTAGGGTTAGGGTTAGTGTTAGACTGAGGATTAGGGTTAGGGTCAGGTTTAGAAGGTTACGGTTAGAGTTAGGGTTAGTGTGAGTGTGAGGGTTATGGTTTGGGTTAGTTTTAGGCTTAGGGTTAGGGATTAGGTTTTGGATTAGCGTTAGGGATTAGGGATAGTGTTATGGTTAGTGTTAGGGTTAGGGTTAGGATTAGGTTTAGCGTTAGGTTTAGGTTTAGGGTTAGGATTAGGGTTTGTGTTAGGGTTACGTTTATTGTTAGGGTTAGGGTTACAGATAGTGTTAGGGTTAGTTTTATAGTTAATGATAGGCTTATGGTTAGGTTTAGGCGTAGGAGTTAGGGTTAGTGTTACGGTTAGGGTTTAGGTTTAGGTTTATGGTTAGGATTAGGTTAAGTGTTAGATTTAGGGTTAAGGATAGGGTTATGGTTCTGTTTAGGGTTAGGATTAGTATTAGGGCTAGGAATACTGTTAGGGATAGTGTTAGGGTTAGGGTTAGTTTAGGGTTACGGTTAGAGATGAGCATTAGGTTTAGGGTTGCCGTTAGGGTTACGTTTAGTGTTAGGTTTAGGGATAGGGGAAGGTTTAGGATTAGAGTTAGGGGTTAGGGTTACAGTTAGGGTTAGGGTTAAGTTTAGGGTTAGGGTTACGGATAAGGTTAATGTTAGGGTTACGGTTAGGGTTTGGTTTAGTGTTAGGGTTAGGGTTAGGTTTAGGGTAAGGATGAGAGTTAGGTTTAGGTTTATGTTTATGGTGAGGGTTAGGGTTAGGTGTTAGGATTAGCATTCAGGTTAGGCTTATCCTTAGGGTTACAGATTAGGGTTAGAGTTAGTGGTAGGGTTAGGATTATGCTTAGGGTTAGGGTTAGGGTTCGAGGTTAGAGTTAGATGTTAGATTTAGGGTTAGGGTTACGGTTAGAGTTAGGGTTAGGATTAGGGTTAGGGTTGGTATAGGTTTAGGTTTAGTCTTAGGGTTAGGCTTAGTTTTAAGATTAGGGATAGGGTTAGTTTTTGGCTTAAGTTTAGGTTTAGGGTTAGGGTTAGGTGTAGGGTTAGGTTTAGGATTTGGGTTAGGTTACTGATAGTGTTAGTGCTCGGGATAGCGTTAGGGTTCGGGTTAGGTTTAGGTTTAGGATTAGGGTTCGGTTTCAGGTTAGGGTTTGGTTTAGGGTTAGGTTTAGATGTTAGAGTGAGATGTTAGGGTTAGCCTTAGGATTAGAGTTTAGGGTTAAGGCTATTGTTAGTTTTATGGTTAAGGTTAGGGTTAGCAGTTAGGCTTAGGGTTAGTGTTAGGGTTTGGGTCACTGTTAGGGTTATGGTTAGTTTAGGTTTAGGTTTAGGGCTTAGGTGTTAGGGATAGGCTCAGGGTTAGGCTTCGCATTATGGTTAGGGTTCCAGTTACGATTAGGTTTAGGGTTAGGGTTAGGGTTATGGTTAGGGTTAGTGTTAGGCTTTTGGTTAGGGTTAAGTGTTAGGTGTTAAGGATATGGTTAGTGTTATGGTTAGGGTTACAGTTAGGGTTAACGTTACCTTTAGGGTTATGGTTAGTGTTAGTGTTAAGAATTAGGGTTAGGGCTTGGGTTAGGGTTAGGTTTAGTGTTAGGGTTAGGGATTATGGTTAAATTTAGTGTTACGATTAGTGTTAGGCTCAGTATTAGGATTAGGATTAGGGATAGGTTTAGGGTTAGGTTTAGGTTTAATTTTAGCGTTAGCGTTACGGATAGGGTTAGGGTTAGCTTTAGGTTTAGGGATAGAGTTAGGGTTAGGGTTAGGTTTAAGTGTTAGGGTTAGTGTTAGAGTTAGGATTACAGTTAGGGTCAGGGTTAGGTTAGGGTTAGAGTTAGGGTTAGGGTGAGTGTGAGGTTTAGTGTTTGAGTTAGGTTTAGCCTTAGGTTTAGGGGTTAGGGTTTGGCTTAGGCTTAGGTATTAGGGATAGTGTTATGGTTAATGTTAGTGTTAGGGTTAGGGTTAGGTTCAGCGTTAGGTTTAGGGTTCGGGTTAGAGTTAGGGTTTCATTTAGGCTTAGCATCTAGGGTTAGTGTTAGGTTTATGGTTAGGGTTAGGGGTTAGAGTTAGAGTTTAGGGTGAGAGTTAGGGTTAGTGTTTGGGTTAGGGTTACAGTTAGGGTTAGGTTAGGTTTAGATCTAGTTGTTCGGTGTTAGGGATAGGGTCAGTGTTAGGCTTCAGATTACAGTTAGGGTTAGGGTGAGGTTTAGTTAGGGTTAGGGTTAGGGTTAGGGTTAGGGATTTGTGTTAGGGTTACAGATAGCGTTAGTGTTAGTCTCAGAGTTAGGAATAGGTTTAGGGTTAGGGTTAGGTTTATTGTGAGGGTTAGTATTATGGATAGGGTTGGGGTTAGGTTTGGGGTTAAGGATAGGGTTAGGGTTAGGGTTAGGATTTAGGGTTAGGTGTTAGGGTTAGGGTTATGGTTAGGGTTAGGTTTAGGGTTAGGATTATTGTTAGTGTTTGGGTTAGGGCTATGAATAGGGTTAGGGATAGTGTTAATGTTAGCGTTAGGCCTGGGTTAGGGATTAGGGTTAGGGTTAGTGTTAGTGTTATGGTTATGGTTAGGGGTTAGGTGTTAGGGATTAGGTTATGGTTAGTGTTAGGGTTAGGTGAGTTTTTGGATTATGGCTAGGGTTTATGTGTTATGGTTAGTGTTATGGTTTGGGTTAGGCTTAGGGTTAGGATTAGCGTGAGAAGTTAGCGTTAGCTTTTGTGTTATGGTTAGAGTTACGGTTAGGGTTAGGGTTAGTTATATGACAAGGGTTAGGTTTTGGGTTAGGGTTAAGGTTAGGTTCTAGTTTTGGGTTAGTGTTAGGTCATGGGTTAGTTTTAGAGGGTTAAGCTTAGGGTTAGTGTTAGGCTTAGTGTTAGTGTTATGGTTACAGTTACGGTTAGTGTTATTCTTAGTGTTATGTTAGGGTTAGGTTCAGATTATGGTTAGGTTAGTGATTAGGGTCAGGTTTAGGGTTACGGTGAGTTTTAGGGTTAGTGGTTAGGGATAGGATTAAGTTCAGTGTTAGGATTAGCGTTAGTGTTAGGTTTAGGGACTAGGTTTATGGTTAGGATTAGGTTTAGGTTTAGGGTAAGTGTTAGGGTTAATTTTAGTTTTAGGGATAGGGATAGTGTTAGGGTTATTCTTAAGGTTAGGGTTATGGTTAGGGTTAGGGTTACAGTTAGGGTTAGGGTTAGGGGTTAGAGTTTGAGGTTAGTGTTAGTGTTAGTGTTAGGGTTAGTGTTAGTGTTAGTGTTAGGGTTAGTGTTAGTGTTAGCATGACGGTTTGGGTTAGGGTTAAGGTTAGGGTTAATATTAGGGTTATGGTTAGTCTTAATTATAGGGGTAGGGATAGTCTTTAAATTAGGCTAAATGTTAGGGTTAGGTTTAGGGTTATGTTTAGGCTTAGATTAAGGGTTAGCTTTAGGATTTGTTTTAGGGTTAGATTTAGGGTTTGAGTTAGGGCTACCATTAGGTTTAGTGTCAGGGTTAGGTTTAGGTTTAGTGATACCATTAAGGTTAGTGTTAGTGTTAGGGTTAGAGTTTGGGGTTAGAGTTACAGGTTAGGGTCAGTGTTAGTGTAAGTCTTAGTGTTAGGGTTAGGTTTACGGTTAGTGTTAGGGTTAGATTAAGGTTAGATTTAGGGGTTAGGTGTTAGGGATAGCATCAGGGTTAGCCTTCAGATTACGGTTAGGGTTAGGGTTAGGATTAAGGATTAGGGTTAAGTTTAGGGTTAGGGTTAGTGTTAGGCTCAGTATTATGATTAGGGTTAGGGATAGGGTTAGGGTTAGGTTTATTGTTAGTGTTAGCGTTATGGATAGGGTTAGGGTTAGGTTTAGGCTTAGGGAAAGTGTTAGTTTTAGGGTTAGGTGTTAGGTTTAGGGTTACAGTTAGGGTTAGGGGTTAGGATTAGCGTTAGTGTAAGGGTTAGGTTTAGGGTTAGGGCTAGGGTTAGAAGGTTAGGGTTAGAGGTAGGGTTAGGGTTAGGCTTAGCTTTAGTGTCAGGGATTTGGGTTAGCGTTACCGATAGAGTTAGTTTTAGGCTCAGTATTAGAATTTCATTTAGGAATAGGTTTAGGGTTAGGGTTAGGTTTATTGTTAGGGTTAAGGTTACAGATAGGCTTAGGGTTAGGGTTAAGAATAGGGTAAGGGTTAGTGTTAGGGGTTAGGGTTAGGTTTACTGTCAGGTTTAGCGTTTAGGGTTAAGGTTATGGTAAGGGTTAGCTTTAGGGTTAGGATTAGGGTTAGGGTTAGTGTTCCGGGTAGAAATATGATTAGGGATAGTGTTAGTGTTAGGGTTAGGGCTGTGTTAGGGATTAGGGTTAGTGTTAGTGTTAGGGATATGGTTAGGGTTAGGTGTTAGGTGTTAGGTGTTACGGATAAGGTTATGGTTAGTGTTAGGTTTATATTAAGGTTAGCTTTATGGTTAGTGTTAGGGTTAGTGTTAGGTTTAGGGGTAGGCTTAGATTTAGGGTTAGGGTTAGGCTTACGGTTAGGATTAGGGTTAGAGTTTCATTTTAGGGTTAGTTTTAGGGTTAGATTTACAGTTAAGTTTAGGGTTAAGGATATGGCAAGGGTTAGGGTTAGGGTTAGTGTTAGGCTTAGAGTTAGGGTTAGGGTTAGTGTTAGTTTATGGGTTAGTTTTAGAGGGTTATGGTTAGGGTTAGTGTTAGGTTTATGGTTAGTGTTACGGTTACAGTTATGGTTATGGTTAGGGTTATGGTTAGTGTTAGGGTTAGGGTAAGGTTTAGGGTTATTGTTTGGTTGGGATTAGGGTTAGGTTTATGGTTAATATTAGGGTGAGGGTTAGGGGTACGGGTTAAGAATAGGTTTAGTGTTCAGTTTATCATTAGGTTTAGGGGTTAGCGTTAAGGTTACAGTTAGTTTTAGAGTTCGGTTTAGGGTTAGTGTTAGGGTTAGGGTTAGGTTTAGGGTTAGGGTTAGGATTAGGTTTAGGCTTAGTTTTAGGCATAGGGATAGTGTTATGGTTAGGCTTAAGGTCAGGGTTAGGGTTAGGTTAGGTGTTAGAGTTTCGGGTTAGGGTTGCGGTTAGTGTTAGGGTTAGGGTTAGGGTTAGGGTTAGGGTTAGGGTTAGGGTTAGGGTTAGGCTTAGAGTTAGGGTTAGGGTGAGTGTTAGGCTTAGTTTTAGGGTTAGGGATATTGTTCAGGTTAGGCTTAAGTTTGGGTTAGATTTAGGGTTAGGGTTAGCGCTAGCGTTAAGTTTAGAGTTAGGGTTAGGTTTATGCTTAGTTTTAACGTTATGGTTAGGTGTAGGGTTAGGGTTAGGATTTAGAGTTAGTGGTTAGGGTCAGTGTTAGGTTTAGTTTTAGGGTTAGGGTTATGTTTAAGTTTAGGGTTAGATTAGGGTTAGATTTAGTGGTTAGGTTTTAGAATAGTGTCAGTGTTAGTCTTCGGATTATGGTTAGGTTTCCGGTTATGATTAGGTTTAGGTTTAGGTTTAGGTTTGGGCTTAGAGTTAGGATTACAGTTGGGGTTAGTGTTAGCATTTGGATTAGGGTTAGGGGTTAGGTGTTAAATATATGTTTTGGTTTACTGTTAGGGTTGTGGTTAGTGTTAGGGTTACAATAAGGGTTACAGTTAGGGTTAGTGTTAATGTTAGGGCTAGGGTTAGGAATTCGGGATAGGGTTAGTGTTAGGGTTAGGGTTAGTTTTAGGGTCTAGTTTTATGGTTATGTTTAGCATTATAATAATCCTTATGGTTAGGGGTACATATTAGGGAAAGTGTTCGTGTTAGGGTTAGGGTTCAGTTTAATGTTAGGGATTTTGGTTAGGGTTACAGATAGCATTAATGTTAGGCTCAGTATTAGGATTAGGGTTAGGGATAGGTTTAGGGTTAGGGTTAGGTTTAGGGTTAGTGATAGCATTAGTGTTAGTGTTAGGGTTAGGGTTAGAGTTTGGAGTTAGAGTTACAGGTTAGCGTCAGTGTTAGTGTTAGTCTTAGTGTTAGGGTTAGGTTTACGTTTAGGGTTAGGGTTAGATTAGGGTTAGATTTAGGGGTTAGGTGTTAGGGATAGCATCAGGGTTAGCCTTCGATTACGGTTAGGGTTAGTTTTAGGGTTAGGGTTAGGGTTAGTATTAAGGATTAGGGTTAGTGTTAGGCTCAGTATTACGATTCGGGTTAGGGATAGGGTTAGGGTTAGGGTTAGGTTTATTGTTAATGTTAGCGTTACAGATAGGGTTAGGGTTAGGTTTAGGCTTAGGGAAAGTGTTAGGTTTAGGGTTAGGGGTTAAGCTTAGGGTTACAGTTAGGGTTAGGTGTTAAGATTAGTGTTAGTGTTAGTGTTAGGGTTAGGGTTAGGGTTAGGGTTAGAAGGTTAGGGTTAGAGGTAGGGTTAGGGTGAGGCTTAGGGTTAGGGTTTGGTTTTGGTTTAGGGTTAGGGTTAGCAGTTAGGGTTTGGGTTAGGATTTGAGTTAGGGTTAGCATTTAGGGACATTGTTACAGTTAGTGTTAGGCTTAGGATTAGTTTTGGGGTTAGGGTTAGGGCTTGGGTTAGGGTTAGGGTTAGGTTTTGTCTTAGACTTAGTTTTAGGGTTAGGGTTAGGGTTAGGCTTAGCTTTAGTGTCAGGGATTTGGGTTAGGGTTACCGATAGAGTTAGTTTTAGGCTCAGTATTAGGATTTCATTTAGAGATAGGTTTAGGGTTAGGGTTAGGTTTATTGTTTGGGTTAAGGTTACAGATAGGGTTAGGGTTAAGAATAGGGTAAGGGTTAGTGTTAGGGGTTAGGGTTAGGTTTACGGTCAGGTTTAGCGTTTAGTGTTAAGGTTATGGTAAGAGTTAGCTTTAGGGTTAGGATTAGGGTTAGGGTTAGTGTTCCGGTAGAAATATGATTAGGGATAGTGTTAGTGTTAGGGTTAGGGCTGTGTTAGGGATTAGGGTTAGTGTTAGTGTTAGGGTTATGTTTAGGGTTAGGTGTTAGGTGTTAGGGATAAGTTTATGGTTAGTGTTAGATTTAGATTAGGGTTACGATTATGGTTAGTATTAGGGTTAGGTTTAGGGTTAGGGTTAGTGTTAGCTTTAGGGGTAGGCTTAGATTTAGTGTTAGGCTTATGGTTAGGATTAGGGTTAGAGTTTCTCTTTAGGGTTAGATTTACTGTTAAATTTAGGGTTAGGGATATGGCAAGGTTTAGGGTTAGGGTTAGACTTAGAGTTAGGGTTAGAGTTAGTGTTAGTTTATGGGTTAGTTTTAGAGGGTTATGGTTAGGGTTAGGGTTAGGTTTATGGTTAGTGTTACGCTTACAGTTATGCTTATGGTTAGGGTTATGGTTAGTGTTAGGGTTAGGGTTAGGTTTAGGGTTATTGTTAGGTTGGGGATTAGGGTTAGGGTTAGGGTTAATGTTAGGGTGAGGGTTAGGGGTAGGGGTTAAGAATAGGTTTAGGATTCGGCTTATCATTAGGTTTAGGGCTTAGCATTAGGGTTATGGTTTGTGTTAGGGTTAGGGTTAGTGTTAGGGTTAGGGATTAGGCTTATGGTTAGCGTTAGGTTTAGTGTTAGGGTTAGGATTAGGTTTAGGCTTAGTTTTAGGCATAGGGATAGTGTTATGGTTAGCCTTAAGGTCAGGGTTAGGGTTAGGTTCAGTGTTAGAGTTTAGGGTTAGGGTTGCGGTTAGTGTTAGGGTTAGGGTTAGGGTTAGGGTGAGTGTTAGGCTTAGTTTTAGGGTTAGGGATATTTTTCGGGTTAGGCTTAAGTTTAGGGTTAGGGTTATGGTTACATTTAGGTTTAGGTTTAGTTTTTGGGTTAGGGTTCGATTTAGGGTTAGGGTTAGGACAGCGTTAAGTTTAGGGTTAGGGTTAGGTTTAGGGTTAGTGTTAGCGTTAGGCTTAGGTGTAGGGTTACAGTTAGGATTTAGAGTTAGTGGTTAGTGTCAGTGTTAGGTTTAGTTTTAGGGTTAAGGTTACAGTTAGGGTTAGGGTTATGTTAGGGTTAGAATTAGTTGTTAGGTTTTAGAATAGTGTCAGTGTTAGTCTTCGGATTATGGTTAGGTTTCGGGTTACGATTAGGTTTAGGTTTAGGGTTAGTGTTGGGCTTAGAGTTAGGATTAAGGTTGGGGTTAGTGTTAGCATTTGGATTAGGGTTAGGGGTTAGGTGTTAAGGATATGTTTAGGGCTATTGTTATTGTTGTGGTTAGTGTTAGGGTTACAATAAGGATTACAGTTAGTGTTAGTGTTAATGTTAGGGCTAAGGTTAGGGATTCGGGATAGGGTTAGTGTTAGGGTTAGGGTTAGTTTTAGGGTCTAGTTTTACAGTTATGTTTAGGCTTATAGTAAGCCTTAAGGTTAGGGGTACGGATTAGGGAGAGTGTTCGTGTTAGTGTTAGGGTTAAGTTTAATGTTAGGAATTTTGGTTAGTTTTACAGATAGCGTTAGTGTTAGGCTCAGTATTAGGATTAGGCTTAGGGATAGGTTTAGGGTTAGGGTTAAGTTTATTGTTAGGATTAGGTTTACGGATAGGGTTAGGTTTAGGTTTAAGGTTAAGGATAGGTTTAGGGTTAGTGTTAGGGTTTAAAATTAGGGGATAGGGTTAGGGTTAGTGTTAGGGTTAGGTTTTAAGGTTAGGATTAGGGTTAGGTTTGGGGCTATGAATAGGGTTAGGAATAGTGTTAGTGTTAGTTTTAGGGATGTGTTAGGGATTAGGGTTAGGGTTAGTGTTAGGGTTATGGTTAGGGTTAGGTGTTAGGTGTTAGGGATAAGGTTATGGTTAGTGTTAGATTTATATTAGGGTTAGCTTTATGGTTAGTTTTAGGGTTAGGGTTAGGGTTAGTGTTAGCTTTAGGGGTAGGCTTAGATTTAGGGTTAGGGTTAGGCTTACGGTTAGGATTAGGGTTAGAGTTTCGCTTTAGGTTTAGTTTTAGGGTTAGATTTACAGTTAAGTTTAGGGTTAGGGATATGGCAAGGGTTAGGGTTAGGGTTAGGGTTAGGGTTAGGGTTAGGCGTAGAGTTAGGGTTAGGGTTAATGTTAGTTTATGGGTTAGTTTTAGAGGGTTATGGTTAGGCTTAGTGTTAGGTTTATGGTTAGTGTTACGGTTACGGATATGGTTATGGTTAGGGTTATGGTTAGTGTTAGGGTTAGGGTTAGGTTTAGGTTTATTGTTAGGTTGGGGATTAGGGTCAGGTTTATGGTTAATGTTATGGTGAGGGTTAGGGGTAGCGTTTGAGAATAGGTTTAGGGTTCGGCTTATCATTAGGTTTAGGGGTTAGCGTTAGGGTTATGGTTAGTTTAGGGTTAGGTTTAGGGTTAGTGTTAGGGTTAGGTATTAGGCTTATGGTTAGGATTAGGTTTAGGGTTAGGGTTAGGATTAGGTTTAGGCTTAGTTTTAGGCATAGGGATAGTGTTATGGTTATGCTTAAGGTCAGGGTTAGGGTTAGGTTAGGTGTTAGAGTTTAGGGTTGGGGTTAGTGTTAGGGTTAGGGTTAGGGTTAGGGTTAGGGTGAGTGTTAGGCTTAGTTTTAGGGTTAGGGATACTGTTTGGGTTACTCTTAAGTTTAGGGTTAGGGTTAGGGTTACATTTAGGGTTAGTTTAGTTTTTGTGTTATGTTTAGATTTAGGCTTAGAGTTAGGGCTAGCATTAAGTTTAGGGTTAGGGTTAGGGTTAGGTTTAGGGTTACTGTTAGCGTTAGCGTTAGGTGTAGGGTTAGGATTAGGATTTAGAGTTAGTGGTTAGGTTCAGTGTTAGGGTTAGTTTTAGGGTTAGGGTTAGAATTAGTGGTTAGGTTTTAGAATAGTTACAGTGTTAGTCTTCGGATTGTGGTTAGGTTTCGGGTTACGATTAGGTTTAGGTTTAGGGTTAGGTTTGGGCTTAGAGTTAGGATTACGGTTGGGGTTAGTGTTAGCATTTGGATTAGGGTTAGGGGTTAGGTGTTAAGGATATGTTTAGGATTACAGTGAGGTGTTAAGGATATGTTTAGGGTTATTGGATAAGGGTTAGGGGTTAGGTGTTAAGGATATGTTTAGGGTTATTGTTAGGGTTTCAGTTAGTGTTAGGATTACAATAATTGTTACATTTAGGGTTAGTGTTAATGTTAGGGCTAGGGTTAGGGATTCAGGTTAGGGTTAGTGTTAGGGTTAGTTTTAGGGTCTAGTTTTATGGTTATTTTTAGGGTTATAGTAAGCCTTAAGGTTAGGGGTACGGATTAGGGAGAGTGTTCATGTTAGTGTTTGCGTTAAGTTTAATGTTATGGATTTTGGTTAGGGTTACAGAGAGCGTTAGTGTTAGGCTCTGTATTAGGATTGGGGTTAGTTTAGGTTTAGGGTTAGGTTTATTGTTAGGGTTGGGTTTACGGATAGGGTTAGGTTTAGGTTTAAGGTTAAGGATAGGTTTAGGGTTAGTGTTAGAGTTTAAAATTAGGGGATAGGGTTAGGTTTAGGTCAGGGTTAGGTTTAGGGTTAGTGATAGCATTAGTGTTATTGTTAGTGTTAGGGTTAGAGTTTGGGGTTAGAGTTACAGGTTAGCGTCAGTGTTAGTGTTAGTCTTAGTGTTAGGGTTAGGTTTACGGTTAGGGTTAGGGTTAGATTAGGGTTAGATTTAGGGGTTAGGTATTAGGGATAGTATCAGGGTTAGCCTTTGGATTACGGTTAGGGTTAGTTTTAGGGTTAGGGTTAGGGTTAGGATTAAGGATTAGGGTTAGGTTTAGGGTTAGGGTTAGTGTTAGGCTCAGTATTATGATTAGAGTTAGGGGTAGGGTTAGGGTTAGGGTTAGGTTTATTGTTAATGTTAGCGTTACGGATAGGGTTAGGGTTAGGTTTAGACTTAGGGAAAGTGTTAGGTTTAGGGTTAGGGTTAGGCTTAGGGTTACAGTTAGGGTTAGGGGTTAGGATTAGTGTTAGTGTTAGGGTTAGGATTAGGGTTAGGGTTAGGGTTAGAAGGTTAGGGTTAGAGGTAGGGTTAGGGTGAGGCTTACCATTAGGGTTTGGTTTTGGTTTAGGGTTAGGGTTTGGGTTAGGGTTTGAGTTAGGGGTAGGAATTAGGATAGTGTTACAGTTAGTGTTAGGCTTAGGGTTAGTTTTGGGGTTACGGTTAGGTTTTGGGTTATGGTTAGGTTTAGGTTTTGTCTTAGGCTTAGGTTTAGGGTTAGGGTTAGGGTTAGGCTTAGTGTTAGGTTTAGGGGTAGGCTTAGATTTAGGGTTAGGGTTAAGCTTACTGTTAGAATTAGGGTTAGAGTTTCGCTTTAGGTTTAGTTTTAGTGTTAGATTTGCGGTTAAGTTTAGGGATAGGTATATGGCAAGTGTTAGGGTTAGGGTTAGGGTTAGGCTTAGAGTTAGGGTTAGGGTTAGTGTTAGTTTATGGGTTAGTTTTAGAGGGTTATGGTTAGGCTTAGGGTCAGGCTTATGGTTAGTGTTAGGGTAGTGATCGGTTTAAGGTTATTGTTAGGTTGGAGATTAGGTTTAGGTTTAGGGTTAATGTTAGGGTGAGGTTTAGGGGTAGGGGATAAGAATAGGTTTAGCGTTCGGCTTATCATTAGGTTTAAGGGTTAGCGTTAGGGTTACGGTTAGTTTTAGCATTAGGTTTAGAGTTAGTGTAAAGGTTAGGGATTAGGCTTATGGTTAGGGTTAGGTTTAGGGTTAGGGTTAGGGTGAGTGTTAGGCTTAGTTTTAGGGTTAGGGATATCGTTCGGGTTAGGCTTAAGTTTAGGGTTAGGGTTAGGGTTACATTTAAGATTAGGTTTAGTTTTTGGGTTAGGGTTAGATTTAGGGTTAGGGTTAGGGCTAGCGTTAAGTTTAGGGTTAGGGTTAGGTTTAGGGTTATTGTTAGCGTTAGGGTTAGGTGTAGTGTTAGGGTTAGGATTTAGAGTTAGTGGTTAGGGTCAGTGTTAGGGTTAGTTTTAGTGTTAGGGTTAGTTTTAGTGTTAGGGTTACGGTTAAGTTTAGGGTTAGGTTAGGGATAGATTTAATGGTTAGGTTTTAGAATAGTGTCAGTGTTAGTCTTCGGATCATGGTTAGGTTTAGGGCTAGGGTTGGGCTTAGAGTTAGGATTACTGTTGGGGTTAGTGTTAGCCTTTGGATTAGGGTTAGGGTTTAGGTGTTAAGGATGTGTTTAGGGTTATTGTTAGGGTTACGGTTAGTGTTAGGGTTACAATAATTGTTACAGTTAGGGTTAGTGTTAATGTTAGGGCTAGGGTTAGGATTCGGGATAGGGTTAGTGTTAGGCTTTGGGTTAGGGTTAGGGGTTAGGTTTTAGGGATTAAGTTATTATGGTTAGTGTTAGCGTTATGTTAGGGTTAGGAATATGGTTATGTGTTAAGTGTCATGCTTAGGGTTAGGGTTAGGCTTAGATTAAGGGTTAGCTTTAGGATTTGGTTTAGGGTTAGATTTAGGGTTTGGGTTAGGGCTAGCGTTAGGTTTAGTGTCAGGGTTCGGTCTAGGGTTAGTGATAGCATTAGGGTTAGTGTTAGATTTAGGGTTAGAGTTTGGGGTTAGAATTACAGGTTAGGGTCAGTGTTAGTGCTAGTCTTAGTGTTAGGGTTAGGTTGACGGTTAGGGTTAGGGTTAGATTAAGGTTAGATTTAGGGGTTAGGTGTTAGCTATAGCATCAGGGTTCACCTTTGGGTTACAGTTAGGGTTAGTTTTAGGGTTAGGGTTAGGTTAGGCTTAATTTTAGAGTTAGGGATAGGGTTAGGGTTTGGCTTAATGTAAGGTTTATGGTTAGTTTTAGGGTTAGGCTTCGGCTTAGGGGTAGTTTAGGGTTAGGTTTAGGGTTTATGTGTTAGGGATAGTGTCCAGTTTAGGCTTCCGATTATGGATAGGGTTAGGGTTAGTATTAAGGTTAGGGTAAGGTTAGGTTTAGGGTTAGGGTTAGCATTTGGGTTAGGGTTACGTGTTAGGTGTTATGGATATGGTTAGAGTAACATTTAGAGTTAGGATTATGTGTAGGGTTAATGCTAGGGTTGGTGTTATGGTCAGGGTTAGGGTTAGGTATTAGGGATAGGGTTAGTGTTAGGGTTAGTGTTAGCATTAGGGGTTAGTTTTACCTTTACGGTTAGGGTTATTGTAAGGGTTAAGATTAGGGTTACGGTTTAGGGTTAGTGTTCGGGTTAGGGTTAGACTTAGGGTTAGAGTTAGTGATTAGGCATAGGGTTAGTGTTAGTGTTAGTGTTAGTGTTAGTGTTAGTGTTAGTGTTAGACTCAGTATTCGGATTAGGGTTAGGGATAGTTTTAGAGTTATGGTTACGTTTACTGTTAGTGTTAGGTTTAGGGATAGGCTTAGCATTAGATTTAGGGCTAGGGATATACTTAGGGTTAGGGGTTAGGGTTAGGGATAGGGTTAGGATTGAGTATAGGGTTAGGGTTAGATTTAGGTTTAGAGTTAAGGTTAGGCTTAGAGGTTAGGGTTAGGATTAGGCTTAGGGTTAAGTTTAGGGTTAGAATTAGGATTAGGGTTAGGTTTAGAGTTAGAGTTTAGCTTTAGGTTTAGGGTTATGGTTAGGGTTATGGTTAGGGTTAGATTTAGGTTTAGGTTTAGGGTAAAGGTTAGGATTAGGTTTAGAGGTTAGGGTTAGTGTTAGCGTTATTGTTAGGTTTATGGTTAGGTTTAGGGTTTGTGTTAGGGTATGGGTTAGATTTAGAGGTTCAGGGTTAGGGATAGGATTAGGCTTAGGATTAGGGATAGAGTTAGTGTTAGAGGTTAGGGTTAGGGTTAGCATTTGGGTTAAGTTAGGGGTTAAGTTTTAGGGTTTGGATTAGGGTTATTTTTAGGGTTACATTTAGGTTTATGGTTACGGTTAATGTTAAGGTTAATGGTTAGGGTTAGGGTTAGGGTTATGTGTAGGGTTAGAGTTAGGTTTAGGTTTAGGTTTAGGGTTAGGGTTAGAGTTTAGGGTTAGATTAGTTGTATGTTTATAGTTAGGGTTAGGGTTAGAATTTAGGTTTAGATTTAGTGTTAGGGTTAAGCTTATGGTTAGTGTTAGGGTTAGGTTACTGTTATTTTTATGGGTTAGGTGTTAGGTATAGGGACAGTGTTAGGCGTCGGATTACGGTTAGGTTTCGGGTTATAGTTAGGGTTAGGGTTTGGGTTAGGGTTAGTGGTTAGGTGTTAAGGATATGGTTAAGGTTATGTTTAGGGTTAGGATTAGAGGTAGGGTTAGGTTGAGTGTTGTGGTTAGGGTTATATGTAGGGTTAGGTTGAGTGTTAGGGTTAGGATTAGGGTTAGGGTTAGGGTAAGGTTTAGGCTTACAGTTAGGGTTAGTGTTAGGGTCAGAGTTCGGGTTAGGGATTAGGGATAAGGTTAGTGTTAGGGTTAGGGTTAGGGATTAGTGTTAGGGGTTAGGTGTTAAGGATAAGGTTAGGGTTAGGTTTAGGGTAGGGTTAGGGTTAGGTTTTAGGGGTTAGGGTTAGTGTAGGGTTAGGGTTAATTTTCGCATTCGGGTTAGGGTTATGGTTAGGTTTACAGTTAGGTTTAGGGTTAGAGTTTACCTTTAGGGTTAGGGTTAGGGTTGGGGTTACGGTTAGGTTAGGATTAGGGTTAGGTTAAGGGCTAGGATTAGGGTTATGGTTATGGTTAGGGTTAGGGATTAGGGTTAGTGTTAGGGTTAGTTTTAATGTTAATGTTAGGGGTAGGTGTTAGGGATGAGGTTAGTGTTAGAGTTAGGGTTAGTGTAGGGTTAGGTTTTGAGTTTGGATGTTAGGGTTAGCGTTAGGGTTAGTGTTAAATTTAGGGTTAGTGTTAGGGTTAGTGTTAGGGTTAAGCTTATGGTAAGTGTTAGGTTTAGTTTTAGCGTTAGTGTAAGGGTTAGGATTAGGTTTAGAGGTTAGGGTTAGGGTTATGTTTACGGGTAGGGTTAGAAGTTAGGGTTAGTGTTAGGGTTAAAGTTAGGGTTAGGGTTATAGTTAAGTTTAGGGTTAGGTTATGGTAGGTTTAAGGGTTAGGTGCTTGGGATAGGGATAGGGTTAGGGTCCAGATTATGGGTAGGGTTCGGTTTACAATAATGTTTAGGGTTAGTGTTAGTGTTATGGTTACGGTTATGGTTATTTTTAGGGTTAGGTTTTGGGTTAGGGTTAGGGGCTAGGTGTTAAATATATGGTTAGGATTATGTTTAGGTTCATGTTTAGGGTTGGGGTTGCATTTAGGTTTACGGTTTGGGTTTAGTGTTAACATTAGTGTTAGGTTTATGGATTATTGATAGGGTTAGGTGTTAGGGATAGGGTTAGGGTTAGGCTTATCGTTAGGGTCAGGGATTAGTGTTAGGGTTAGGGTTAGGTTTAGGTTAGTGTCAGGGTTCGGGATTAGGCTTCGGGTTAGGGTTAGGGTTAGGGTAAGGTTTAGAACTAGAGTTAGGTCACGGTTTAGGCTTAGTTTTAGTGTTATGGATAGGTTTAGGGTTTCGCTTAATGTAAGGGTTAGGGTTAGGGTTAGGGTTAGGTTTAAAGGGTAGCTTTATAGTTAGGGTTAGGGTTAAGTTTATGGTTAGGGTTAGGGTTAGGATTATTGTTAGGGTTACAGTTAGGGTTAGCGTTAGTGTTAGGGTATGGGTTAGTTTTAGAGGGTTAGGGTTAGGGTTAGGATTAGGCTTAGGGTTAGGGATAGGGTTAGGGATAGGGTTAGTGTTAGAGGTTAGGGTTAGCATTAGGATTACTGTTAGGGTTAGGGACTAAGTGTTAGGGTTACGGTTTGGGTTTGTGTTAGGGTTAGGGTTAAAGTTATGTTTAGGCATTAGGGTTAGGGTTAGTGTTAATTTTAGGGTTAGGGTTTTGGTTAACGTTAGGGTTAGGCTTAGTTTTAGGTTTAGGGATAGGGTTAGGGTTAGGCCTAATATTAGAGTTAGGGTAAGGGTTAGTGTTAGTGTTAGGGTTAGGATTAGGGTTAGGTTTAGGTTTAGGTTTGGGTTAGGTTTAGGGTTAGTGTTAGAGTTACGGTTAGCATTAGGGTTTGTGTTAGGTTTAACGTTAGAGTTCGGGTTAGGTTTATGTTTAGGGTTAGGGTTAGTGTTTAGTGTTAGAGTATAGGGTTATGGTTCGGGTTCGGGTTAGCGTTTAGGTTTAGGGTTAGTGTTAGGGTTATGGTTAAGGTTAGGGTTAGAAGTTAAGATTAGAGTTAGTGTTAGGGTTAAGTGTTCGGTTACTATTAGGGTTAGGTTATGATTATGTTTATGGGTTAGGTATTAGGGATAGGGACAGGGTTAGGCTTCAGATTAAAGTTAGGGTTCGTGTTACAGTAAGGGTTAGTATTAGGGTTTGGGTTAGGGTTAGGGGTTAGGTGTTAATGATATGGTTTGGGTTATATTTAGGCTTAGTGATAGGGTTAGTTTTAGCTTAATGTAAAGGTTAGGGTTACGGTTAGGGTTATGGTTAGGCTTAGCGGTAGGATAGGTTTAAGTTTAGGGGTTAGGTGTTAGCAATATGGTCAGTGTTAGGCTTCGGATTACGGATAGCTTTATGATTACTTTTAGGTTTAGGATAAGGTTTATGGTTAGGGTTAGTGTTTGCTTTAGTGTTAGATGTTAGGTGTTAAAGATATGGTTAGGGTTATGGTTAGCATTATGGTTAGGGTTAGGGTTATGTTTAGGGTTACGGTTAGGGTTAGTGTTAGGTTTAGGGTTAGGGTTAGGGATTAGGGATTAGGGTTAGCGGTTAGTGTACGGTTAGAATTAGGGTTATTGTAAGGGTTAAGTTTAGGGTTACGGAATAGGGTTAGAGTTAGGTTACGGTTAGACTTAGGCTTAGGGTTAGGTTTATTGTTAGGGTTATGGTTAGGTTTAGGGTTACGGTTAAGGTTACGGTTAGGGTTACAATTAGTGTTCAGGTTAGGGTTAGTGTTAGGGTTAGAGCAGTGATTAGGTTTAGGCTTGGGTTAGAGTTATGTTGAGGGTTAGGGGTAGGCGTTAGGGTTAGGGTTAGGTTTAGGCTCATCATTAGGGTTAGGGATTAGTGTTAGATTTGTGTTAGGGTTAGCGTTAGTGTTAGTTTTAGGGTTATGGTTAGGGATTAGGGTTAGGGTTACAGTTAGGTTTAGGTTTAGTGTTAGACTTTGTGTTAGGCTTAGTTTTAGGGTTAGGGATTAGGGTTAGGGTTTGGGTTAGCATTAGGGTTAGGTTTAGAATTTAGGGTTAGTGTTAGGGTTACAGTTAAAGTTAGGTTTAGGTTAGGGTTAATTTTAGGGTTTAGGTGTTGGGGATAGTGATAGGGTTAGGCTTCAGATTATGGTTAGGCTTCGGGTTACAATAATGTTTAGGGTTAGGCTTAGGGTTTTGGTTTCGTTTACAGTTAGTTTTAGGGTTAGGATTTGGGTTAGGGTTAAGGGTTAGATGTTAAGGAAATGGTTAGTGTTATGTTTAGGGTTATGGTTAGTGTTAGGGTTACTTTTAGGGTTATGGTTAGGCTTAGTGTTAGAGTTAGGGTTAGGGTTATGCATTAGGGATATGGTTAGGGTTAGGGTTAGGGTTAGGGTTAGGGTTAGGGTTAGGGTTAGGGACAGGGTTAGGTTTAGGCTTATAATTAGAGTTAGGGATTAGGGTTAGGGTTAGTTTTAGGGTTAGTGGTAGGGTTAGGGTTAGGGTTAGGCTTAATTTTAGTGTTAGGGATAGGGTTAGGGTTTGGCTTAATGTAAGGTTTATGGATAGTTTTAGGTTTAGGCTTATGTTTAGGGTTATGGTTAGGGTTAGTGTTAGCATCTATGTTAGGGTTAGGGATTAGGGATAGGGTTAGGGTTAGAGTTAGAGATAGGGTTAGGTTTAGGTGTTAGTGTTACATTTAGTGTGAGGGTTATTGTTAGGTTAAGGTTAGGGTTATGGATTAGGGTTAGTGTTCGGGTTAATGTTAGACTTAGGGAATTGTTATGGTTACGGTTAGTTTAGGCTCAGTATTAGGATTAGGATTAGGGATAGTTTCAGGGTTTGTGTTAAGTTCATTGTTAGAGTTAGTTTTACAGATACGGTTAGCATTAGGTTTAGGGTTAGGGATAGGGTTAGGGTTAGGGTTAGGATTTAGATTAGGTTTAGGTTTAGTGATAGGTGTTAGGGTTTGGGTTAGGTTTATGTCTAGGTTTAGGGTTAGGATTAGGATTAGGATTAGAAGGTTAGTGTTAGAGTTAGGTTTAGGATTAAGTTTAGGGTTAGGGTTTGCATTAGGTTTAGGTTTAGGGTTTTGTGGTTAGGGTTTGTTATACGGTTAGGGTTAGGTTTTAGGGTTAGTGTCAGGGTTAGGGTTAGGTTTTGGGTTAGGGTTATGGGTTAGGAGTTAGGGATAAAGTTAGGATTAGCGTTAGGGTTAGGGTAGGTTTAGGTGTTAGGTGTTAGGGTAAGAGTTAGGGTTAAGGTTAGGGTTAGGATTAGGGTTAGGGTTAGGGTAAGGTTTAGGGTTAGTGTTAGGGTTAGGCTTATGATTAGGGTTAGGGTTAGGGTTAGTGTTAGGGTATGGGTTAAATTTAGAGTTTTAGGGTTAGGGTTCGGATTAGGTTTAGGATTAGGGATAGGGTTAGGGTTAGGGTTAGGGTTAGGGTTAGGGTTAGGATTAGGGTTAGATTTAGGGTTAGAAGGTTAATGTTTGAGTTAGGGTTATGATTAAGTTTGGGGTTAAGGTTTGCCTTAGGTTTAAGGTTAGGGTTTCGTGGTTAGGGTTTGGGTTGGGGTTAGGGTTTAGCGTTAGTGTTAGTGTTAGGGTTATGGTTATGGGTTAGGTGTTAGGGATAAAGTTATGGTTAGGGTTAGGTGTTAGGGGTTAGGGTAAGGGTTAGGGTTATGGTTATGGTTAGGGTTAGGGTTAGGGTTAGAATTAGGCTTAGGGTTATGGTTATGGTTATGGTTAGAGTTATGGTTAGTGTTAGGGTATTGGTTAGATTTAGAGGTTTAGGGTTAGGGTTTGGTTTAGGCTTAGGATTAGTTATAGGGTTAGTTTTAGAGATTAGGGTTAGGGTTAGTGGTTAAGTGTTAGGGTTATGGATAGGCTTATTGTTAGGGGTACCGTTATGGTTAGGTTTATGGTTAAAGTTATGGTTAGGGTCATGATTAGTGTTCGGGTTAGTGTTAGTGTTAGGTTTAGAGTCGTGTTTAGGGTTAGGTTTAGGGTTAGCGTTAGGATGAGGGTTAGCGTTAGGGGTTAGTGTTAGGGTTAGGGTTAGGCTTATCATTAGGGTTAGGGATTAGGGTTAAGGTTAGTGTAAGGTTAGCATTAGGGTTAGTGTTAGGGTTATGTTTAGGGTTAAGGTTAGGGTTAGAATTTAGTGTTAGGGTTAGTGTTATGGTTAGGGTTAGGTATAGGTTAGTGTTAGGTTTAGGGGTTAGGTGTTAGGGATAGGGTCAGGGTTAGGCTTCGGATTATGGATAGGGTTAGCGTTACTATTAGATTTAGGGTAAGGTTTACATTTAGTGTTAGGGTTAACGTTTGGGTTAGGGTTAGGGGTTAGCTGTTAAGGATATGGTTAGAGTTATGGTTAGAGTTACGGTTAGGGTTAGGGTTATGTTTCGGCTTACGGTTAGGGTTAATGTTAGGGTCAGGGTTGGGGTTAGGGATTACATATAGGGTTAGGGTTAGGGTTTGGGTTAGGGATAGTGTTAGAGGTTAGGTGTTAGGGACAAGGTTAGGGTTATGTTTAGTGTTAAGGTTAGGCTAGGGTTAGTGTTAGGTGTTAGGAGTTAGGCTTAGTGTTAGGGTTAGTGTTAGAGTTATGGTTAGGCTTAGTCTTAGGGTTAGGGTTATAGTTTAGTTTTAGGGTTAGGGTTATGGTTACAGTTAGGTTTAGGTTTAAGTTTAGGGTTAGGGTAAGGGTTAGGATTAGGATTAGTTTTAGGGTTATTGTTAGGGTTAGGGTTAAGGTTAGGTTTAGTGTTAGGGTATGGGTTAGATTTGGAGCTTTAGGGTTAGGGTTAGGATTAGGCTTAGGATAAGGGATAGGGTTAGTGTTAGAGGTTAGTGTTAGGTTTAGCGTTAGGGTTAGGGTTACGGGTATGTGTTAGGGTTAGGTTTAGGGTTAGGGTTAGGATTAAGATTAGGTTTAGGATTAGGGTTGGAAGGTTAGTGTTAGAGTTAGGGTTAGGGTTACGGTTAGGATTTTGGTTAAGTTTAGGGTTAGTGTTAGTGCAAGGGTTAATGTTAGGTTTAGGGATTAGGGATAGGTTTAGGGTGAGTGTTAGAGTGAGGCTTAGTGTTAGGGATTAGGGTTAGTGTTAAGGTTAGGGTTAGAGGTTAGGGTTATTTTTAGGGTTAGGTTAGGGTTAGGATTAGGGTTAGGGTGTGGGTTAGGTTTAGGGTTAGAGTTTAGCTTTAGTGTTAGGGTTATGGTTAAGGTTACAGTTAGTGTTAGTATTAGTTTAGGTTTGGGGTAAGGTTTAGGATTAAGGTTAGAGGTTAGGGTTAGTGTTAGGGTTATTGTTAGGGTTATGGTCAGGTTAGGGTTAGTGTTAGAGTATGGGTTTGATTTAGAGGGTCAGGGTTAGGGATAGGATTAGGCTTAGCATTAGGGATAGTGTTAGTGTTAGAGGTTAGGGTTAGGGTTAGCGTTTGGGTTAGGGTTTGGGGTTAAGTTTTAGAGGTTGGGTTAGGGTTATTTTTACGGTTATGGTTATGGTTATGGTTATGGTTATGGTTATGGTTAAGGTTACAGTTAAGGGTTAGGGTTAGGGTTATGGTTAGGGTTAGAGTTAGGTTTAGGGTTAGATTTAGGGTTAGGTTTAGTGTTAGGGTTAGGATTAGGGTTAGAGTTTAGGGTTATGGTTTGTGTTAGGTTTATGGTTAAGGTTAGGGTTAGAAGTTAAGGTTACAGTTATTGTTAGGATTAAGGTTACGGTTATTTGTAGTGTTAGGTTAGGGTTATGTTTATGGTTTAGGTGTTAGGGATAGGGACAGTGTTAGGCTTCGGATTACGGTTAGGGTTTGGGTTACAGTTAGGGTTAGGGTTAGGGTTTGGATTGGGTTAGGTGTTAGGTGTTAAGGATATGGTTAGGGTTATGTTTAGGGTTATGGTTATGGTTAGGGTTAGGGTTAGGTTGAGTGCTTGTGTTAGGGCTAGGTTTAGGGTTAGAGTTAGGTTTAGGTTTAGAGTTCGGGTTAGGGTTAGGTTTAGGGTTCGAGTTAAGTTTGGGTTATTGTTGGGGTTAGGGTAGGGGTTAGAGTTAGATTTTAGGGTTATGGTTAGGGTTAGGGTTAGAGTTTAGGGTTAGGGTTAGGTTTAGTGTCAGGGTTAGGGTTAGGGTTAGGTTTTGGGATTAGGGTTAGTGTTAGGGTTACGGTTCGGTATCTGGTTAGGTTTAGGTTTAAGTTTACACAAGGTTAGGTGAGGGGTCATGGTTAGGGTTAGAGTTATGGTAATTGTTAAGGTTAGGGTGAGGGTTTGTGTTAGAGTTATTGTTAGGGTTAGATTTAGGGTTACTGTTGGGTTAGTGTTAGACTTATTTTGGGTTAGGGTTAGGGTTAGGTTAAGTTTTAGGGTTAGGGTTACGGTTAGGGTTTAGGATTAGGATTAGGATTAGGATTAGGATTAGGGTTAGTGTTAGGTTTAAGTTTAGCGTTAGGATTAGGGTGAGGGCTACAGGTTAGTGTTAGGGTTAGTTTTAGGTTTAGGAATAGGGTTAGGGTTTAGCTTAATGTAAGGGTTAGGGTTAGGGATAGGGTTATGGTTAGGGTAAGCGGTAAGATAGAGTTAGGTTTAGGGGTTAGGTGTTAGCGATAGTGTCAGTGTTAGGCTTCAGATTATGGATAGGGTATGGGTTACTTTTAGGTTTAGGGTAAGGTTTAGGGTTAGGGTTATGTATGGGTTAGGGTTAGGTTTTAGGCGCAAAGGAAATGGTTTGGTTAGGGTAAGGGTTAGGGTTGGGTTTACAGTTAAGTTTAGGGTTTGGGTTAGGGTTATAGTTAGGATTACAGTTAAATATAGGGTTAGGTTAGGGTTAGGCTTAGGGGCTAGGGGTTAGGGATAGGGATAGGGTTAGGCTTCGGATTATGGTTAGGGTTCGGTTTACACTATGGTTTATGGTTAAGTTTAGGGTTATGGTTATGGTTACAGTTAGGTTTAGGATTAGTTTTTGGGTTAGGGTTAGGGATTAGTTGTTAAGGAAATGGTTATGGTTATGTTTAGGTTTATGGTTAGGGTTAGGGTTACGTTTAGGGTTACGGTTTCGTATAGTGTTAGAGTTAGGGTTAAGGATATGGATTAGTGATAGGTTTAGGGTTAGTGTTAAGGTTAGGGTTAGGTGTTAGGGATAGGTTTAGAGTTAGGCTTATCGTTACGTTAGGGATTAGTGTGAGGGTTAGGTTTTTGTTTAGTGTTAGGGTTAGAGATTAGGCTTAGAGATATGGTTAGGTTTAGGGTTTTGTTTATGGTTAGGGTTAGGGTTAGGCTTTGTTTTATGGTTAGGGATAGGGTTAGCATTTGGCTCAATGTAAGGCTTATGGTTAGAGTAAGGGATATTGTTAGGGTTAGGGTTAGTGGTAGGGTTAGAGTTTAGGGTTGGGGTTAATGTTAGTGTTATGTTTAGTTTTAGGGTTAGTGTTAGAAGTTTGTGTTAGGGTTAGTGTTAGGGTTAGGGTGTTCCTTAGGGTTAGGGATAGGTTAGTGTTAGGTTTAGGGGTTAGGTGTTAGGTATAGTTTCATGGTTAGGCTTTGGATCACGGATAGATTTAGGGTTACTATTAGGTTTAAGGTAAGGTTTAGCGTTAGTGTTAGGGTTATCGTTTGGTTTGGTTTAGGGGTTAGGTGTTAAGGATATGGTTAGGGTTATGGTTAGATTAACAGTTAGGCTAAGGGTTATGTTTAGGCTTATGGTTATGGTTAGTGTTAGGGTCAGAGTTGGGGTTATGCATTAGGGATCGGGTTAGGGTTAGTGGTATGGTTAGTGATTAGGGTTAGGTGTTAGGTGTTAGGGATAAGGTTAGGGTTAGGTTTAGGGTTAGGGTTTGGGTAGGGTTAGGGTTAGGGTAATGGTTAGATTTAGGGTTAGGTTTATGGTTAGGGTTAGGGATAGGGTTAGGGTTAGTTTTTAGCTTTAGGTTTAGGTTTAGGGTTAGGGTTATGGTTAGCTTTAGGTTTAGAATTAGGGTTATGTAAGGGTTAGGATTAGGGTTAGAGGTTATGGTTAGTGTTAGGGTTATTGTTAGGGGTAGGGTTAGTTTTAGAGTTAGTGTTAGGGTATGGGTTAGATAGAGCTTTCGGGTTATTGTTAGGATTAGGTTTAGGATTAAGAATAAGGTTAGTGTTAGAGGTTAGGATTAGGTTTAGCGTTAGGGTTATGGTCAGGTGCTAGGTTTAGGGTTAGGTTTAGGGTTAGGTGAGCGTTAGGATTAGGTTTGTTAAGGATATGGTTAGGGTTATGTTTAGGGTTATGCTTATGGTTAGGGTTACGTTTAGGGTTAGTTTTAGGATTAGGATTAGGGATATTGTTCAGGGATAGGGTTAGGGTTAGCGTTATGTTTAGGTGTTAGGGATTGTGTTATGGTTAGGCTTATCATTTGGTTTAGGGATTTGGCTTAGTGTTAGGTTTTTGTTTTGTGTTAGGGTTATTGATTAGACTTAGGTTTATTGTTAGGTTTAGGGTTAGTCTTAGGGTAGGGTTAGGGTTAGGCTTATTTTTAAAGTTAGTGATAGGGTTAGGGTTTTGCTTAATGGATAGGGTTAGAGTTTAGCTTTAGGGTTAGAGTTAGTGTTATGGTTACGGTTAGGTTTAAGTTTAGGATTAGGGTTAGGGTAAGGTTTAGGATTAGGGTTAGAGGTTAGGGTTAGTTTTAGGGTTATTGTTAGGGTTAGGTTTAAGTTAGGGTTAGTGTTAAGGTATGGGGTAGATTTAGAGCTTTAGTGTTAGGGTTAGGATTAGGCTTAGGATTATGGATCAGGTTATTGTTTGAGGCTAGGGTGATGTTTAGCATTAGAGTTAGGGTTACCTGTTTGGGTTAGGTTTAGGGTTAGGATTAGTTTTAGGGTTAGGTTTAAAAGGTTAGTGTTAGAGTTAGGGTTAGGGTTAAGGTTAGGGTTAGGATTTGGATTAAACTTAGTTTCAGGGTTTCGGGGTTATGGTTTTGCTTAAGGTTAGGGTTAGGTTTAGGTATAAGGGATAGGGTTAGGCTGAGTGTTAGGGTTAGGGATAGGGTTAGGGAATAGGGTTAGTGTTAGAGTTAGGTTTAGGGTTAATGTTAGGGGTTCGATGTTAGGGATGAGGTTAGGGTTAGGTTTAGGGTTAGGGTAAGTGTAGGCTTAGGTTTAGGTGTTAGGTGTTAGGGTTAGTGTAAGGGTTAGTGTTAGGTTTAGGGTTAGGGTTAGGGTTAGGTTTAGGGTAAGGGTTAGGGTCAGAATTTAGCTTTAGGGTTGGGGTTAGGGTCAGGGTTACGGTAAGGGTTAGGTTTAGTTTTAGCGTTAGGGTAAGAGTTATGAGTAGGGTTAAGATGTTAGGATTATTTTTAGGGTTAGGGTTAGAAGTTAGCATTAGTGTTAGAGTTAGATATACGGTTAGCATTACAGTTAAAATTAGGGTTAGGTTAGGGGTAGGTTTAGGGGTTAGTTGTTAGGGATAGGGATAGGGTTAGTGTTCAGATTACGGTTAGGGTTTGGGTTACAATAAATTTTAGGGTTAGTGTTAGGGTTATGGTTAGGGTTACGTTTAGGTTGAGGGGTAGGGTTTGTGTTAGGGTTAGGGATTAGGTGTTAAGCATATGGTTAGAGTTATGTTTAGGTTTATAGTTCGGGTTATGGTTTCATTTATGGTTACAGTTTGTGTTTAGTGTTAGCATTAGGGTTAGAGTTATGGATTATGGATAGGGTTAGGGTTAGGGTTAGGTGTTAGGGATAGGTTTAGGCTTATTGTTAGGGTTAGGGATTAGGTTTAGGGTTAGGTTTAGGGTTAGTGTTAGGGTTAGGGTTTGGGTTAGGGTTAGTTTTAAGTTTAGGGATAAGGTTTAGGGTTTGGCTTAATGTAAGGGTTAGTGTTAGCGTTAGGGTTAGGGTTAGTTTTAGAGTTAGGATTTGGGTTAGGGTTAGCGTTAGAGTTTAGTGTTACGGTTAGTGTTAGGGTTATGTTTAGGGTTAGGGTTAGGGTTAGAACTTAGTGCTAGGGTTAGTGTTAAGGGTAGGCTTATGGTTAGGGTTAGGGGTTGGTTAGGGATAGATTTATGGGTTAGGTGTTAGCAATAGGGTCAGGGTTAGTCTTCGGATTACAGATAGGGTTAGGGTTACTATTAGTTTTAGGGTAAGGTTTATGGTTATGTTTAGGGTTAGCCTTTTGGTTAGGGTTAGGTGTTAGGTATTAAGGATATGGTTAGAGTTATGGTTATGGTTAGGCTTATGTTTAGGGTTTCAGTTAAGGTTAGTGTTATGGTCAGTGTTAGGGTTAGGGATTAATGATAGGGTTACAGATAGGGTTAGGGTTAGGTTTAGTGTTAGGGTTAGGGGTTAGTATTATGTTTAGGGTTAGGGTTATTGTAAGGGTTAAGGTTAGGATTACAGATTGGGGTTAGTGTTCAGGTTAGTTTTAGACTTAGGATTAGAGTTAGGAATTAGGGTTAGGGTTAGTGTTAGGGTTAGTGTTAGGCTCAGTATTAGGATTAGGATTAGGGATAGTTTTAGGTTTAGGGTTGAATTCATTGTTAGTGTTAGGCTTAGGGATAGTTTAGAATTAGGTTTAGGGTTAGGGATAGGGTTAACATTATGGTTATGGTTTAGGTTAGGGTTAGGGTTAGGGTTAGGGTTCGTGTTAGGTTTAGGTTTAGGGTTAGGGTTAGGATTAGGGTTAGCGTTAGGGTTAGAAAGTTAGTGTTAGAGTTAGGGTTAGGATTAAGTTTCGGGTTAGGGTGTGTGTTAGGTTTAGGGTTAGGGTATCATGGTTAGGGTTTGGGTTAGGGTTAGGGATTAGGGATAGGGTTAGTGTGAGTGTTAGGGTTAGGGATTAGGGTTAGGGTTAGTGTTAGGTTTAGGGTTACGGCTAGGGGTTAGGCGTTAGGGATAAAGTTTGAGTTAGGGTTAGGATTAGGGTAGAGTTAGGTGTTAGGGGTTAGGGTTAGGGTTAGGGTTAGGGTTAGGGTAAGGGTTAGGGTTAGAGTTTAGCTTTATGGTTAGTGTTAGGTTTAGGGTTATGGTTAGGTTTAGGTTTAGGGTTAGGTTTAGGGTAAGGGTTAGGATTAGATTTAGAGGTTAGGGTTAATGTTAAGGTTATGGTTAGGTTTAGGTTTAGGTTTATTGTATGGCTATGTGTTAGATTTAGAGGTTTAGGGTTAGGGTTCAGATTAGTCTTTGGATTAGGGATAGGGTTAGTGTTAGAGGTTAGGGTTCATGTTAGCATTACGGTTAGGGTTAGGGTTTAAGTGTTAGTGTTAGGGTTAGGGTTATTTTTAGGGTTACAGTTAGAGTTAGGCTTACGGTTAAGGTTATGTTTTGGGTTACAATTAGTGTTCGGGTTAGTGTTAGGGTTAAGGTTATGGTTAGGGTAGTGATTAGGGTTAGGTTTAGGGTTAGGTTAGGGTTAGGGTTAGTAGAGGGGTTGTGGTTAGTGTTAGGGTTAGGCTTATCATTAGGTTTAGGGATTAGCGTTAGGGTTAGTGTTAGGGTTAGCGTTAAGGTTAGTGTTAGTGTTAGGGTTAGGGTTAAGTTTAGTGTTAGAAGTTAGGGTTAGGATTAGGGTGAGTGTTAGTGTAACAGTTAAGGTTAGGGTTAGGTTTAGGGGTTAGTTGTTAGGGAAAGGGATATGGATAGGCTTCGGATTATGGTTTAGATTTTGGATAGGGTTCAGTTTACAATAAAGTTTAGGGTTAGGCTTATGATTAGGGTAACGGTAAGGTTTAGGGTTAGGGTTTGGGTTAGGGTTAGGGGTTAGGTGTTAATGATATGGTTAGGGTTATGTTTAGGGTAATGGTTAGGGTTAGGGTTACATTTAGGGTTTACAGTTATTGTTAGGGTTAGGATTAGGGATAGGGTTAAGGGTTAGGGTTAGGGTTAGGTTTAGGTGTTAGGGATAGGTTTAGTTTTAGGCTTATCATTAGGGTTAGGGATTAGTGTTAGGGTTAGGTTTAGTGTTAGTGTCAGGATTGGTGATTATTCTTAGGATTAGGGATAGTTTTAGGGGTAGGATTAGGGTTAGTGTTAGTGTAAGGTTTATGGTTAGGGTTAGGCTTAGTTATAGGGTTAGGGTTAGGATTATGGTTTGGCTTAATGTAAGGGTTAGGGTTAGGGTTAGGCTTAGAGTTAGGGTTAGGGTTCAGGTTAGGTTTAGATGTTAGTGTTGGGGTTAGTTTTAGGGTTATGTTTGGTGTTAGGGTTAGGGTTAGAAGTTAGTGTTAGTGTCAGAGTTATGGTTAGGGTTAGGGGTAGGTTAGGGTTAGGTTTAGGGGTTAGGCGTTAGGGATAGTTTCAGGGTTAGGCTTCTGATTATGGATAGGGAAAAGGTTACTGTTAGGTTTAGGATAAGGTTTAGGGTTAGGGTTAAGGTTAGCGTTTGGGTTAGGGTTAGGAGTTAAGTGTTAAGTATATGGTTAGGGTTATGGTTAGAGTCATGATTAGGGTTGGGTTTATGTTTAGGGTTACGGTTAGGGTTATTGTTAGGTTCAGGTTTAGGGTTAGGGTTTAGGGATAGGGTTAGCATTAGGGTTAGGGTTAGTGTTAGCATTAGGGCTATTGTTAGGGGTTAAGTGTAAGGGTTAGTGTTGGTGTTATTGTTAGGGTTATGGTAGAGTTAGGGTTACATTTATGGTTAAGGTTATGGTTACTGTTAGTTTTCGGGTTAGGGTTAGGGTTAGGTTTAGGGTTACAGTAGCAATTAGGGTTAGGTTTCGGGTTAGGGTTAGGGTGAGTGTTAGGTTTAGGTTTAGGGTTAGGCTTATCGTTAGGGTTAAGAATTAGGGTTAGGGTTAGTGTTAGGGTTAGTGTTATGGTTACTGTTAGTGTTAGGTTTAGGGATTAGTGTTAGGATTAGTGATAGGTTTTGGGTTAGTGTTAGGGTTAGGGACTGGTTTAGTTTTAGAGTTAGGGATAGGTTTAGATTTAGGCTTAATTTTCGGGTTGGTGTTAGGGATACGGTTAGAGTTAGGGTTAGGCTTAGCTTACATTTAGTGTTATTTTTAGGATTTGGTTTAGGATTAGGGTTAGTGTTATGGTTAAGGTTAGCATTAGATTTAGTGTTAGGGTTAGGTTTAGGGTTAGATTTAGGGTTCAGAGTTAAAGGTTAGGGTTAGGGTTAGGGTTCGGGTGAGAGTTTAGGGTTAGGGTTAGTGTTATGGTTAGGGTTAGAGTTATGGTTAGGGTTAGGTTACAGTTAGGTTTAGGGGTTAGGTGTTAGGGAAAGTTTTATGTTTTGGATTATGGTTCGGGTTCGGGTTACAATTAGTTTAGGATTAGGGTTATGGTTAGGGTTACTGTTAGGTTTAGGGTTAGATTTTGGTTTAGGCTTAGGGTTTAGGTGTTAAGGATATGGTTAGGTTTTTCTTTAGGGTTATGATTAGGGCTAGGGTTACGTTTAGGGTTATGGTTAGGGTTAGTGTTAGTGTTAGGGTTAAGGTTTTGGATTAGGGATAGGGTTAGTTTTAGGGTTAGGTTTTAGGGTTAGCGTTAGGGTTAGTGTTAGTATTAGGCTCAGTATTAGGATTAGGGTTAGGTATAGTTTTAGGTTTAGGGTTAAGTTCATTGTTATTGTTAGGTTTAGGGATAGGATTAGGCTTATTGTTAGGCTTAGGGATTAAGGTTAGGGTTAGTTTTAGTTTTAGTGTTAGAGTTAGGGACTAGTCTTCGGGTTAGGGTTAGGTTTAGGGTTAAGGTTAGTGTTAGGGTTAGGCTGAGTTTTAGGGTTAGGAATAGGGTTAAGTTAAGGCTTAAGTTTAGGGTTAGGGTTAAGGTTAGGTTTAGGGTTAGGTTTAGGATTTGGGTTAGGGTTAGGTCTACGTTGAGGGTTAGTGTTAGCTTTTGGGTTAGGGTTAGGGTTAGGGTTAGGTGTTAGAGTTAGAGGTTAGGGTTAGGGTTATGGTTAGGTATTAGGTTTAGGTTTAGTGTTAGGTTTAGGGTTTGGGTTATGGGTTAGGTGTTAGGGATACGGTTAGTGTTAGGGTTAGTTTTAGTGTTAGGGTTATGGTTAGTGTTAGGGATTAGGGTTAGTGTTTGGGTTAGGGTTAAGGTTAGGGTTAGGGTTAGGGTTAGAGTTAGGGTTAGTTTTAGGTTAGGGATAGGGTTAGGGTTTGTCTTAACATAATGGTTATGTTTAGGGTTAGGGTTAGGGTTAGGTTTAGATTTAAGGTAAGGGTTATGGTTAGGGTTAGGGTTAGAGTTTAGGGGTAGGGTTAGTGTTAGGGTAATGTTTAGAGTTAGTTTTAGGGTTAGAAGTTAGTGTTAATGTTAGGGTTATGGTTAGGGTTAGGGGTAGGTTAGGGTTCGGTTTAAGGTTTAGGTGTTAGGGATAGGTTCAGGGTTAGGCTTCGCATTACAGATAGGTTTAAGCTTACTATTAGGTTTAGGGGAAGGTTTAGGGTTAGGTTTAGGGTTAGCGTTTGTGTTAGGGTTAGGTGTTACGTGTTAAGGATATGCTTAGCGTTATGGTTAGAGTTACAGTTAGGGTTAGGCTTATGTTTAGGGTTACGGTTAGGGTTAGTGTTAGGGTCTGTGTTAGGGTTAGTGATTAGGGATAGTGTTAGGGTTAGGGGTTAGTGTTACATTTAGTGTTAGCCTTATTGTAAGGGTTAAGGTGAGGGTAATGGATTAGGGTTAGTGTTCGTGTTAGGGTTAGATTTAGGGTTAGAGTTAGGGATTAGGGTTAGGGTTAGTGTTAGTATTAGGCTCAGTATTAGGATTAGGGTTAGGGATAGTTTTAGGGTTATGGTTAAGTTCATTCTTATTGTTAGGTTTAGGGATAGGGTTAGAATTAGTTTTAGGGATAGGGTTAGTGTTAGAGTTAGGGGTTAGGTTAGGGTTAGTGTTAGGGTTAGAATTAGGGTTAGGGTTAGGGTTAGAAAGTTAGTGTTATAGTTAGGGTTAGGATTAAGTTTAGGGTTAGTGTTTGCGTTAGGTTTAGGGTTAGGGTTTCGTGGTTAGGGTTTGGGTTAGTATTAGGGTTAAGGTTATGCATTGGGGATAGGCTTAGGTTTAGGGTTAGAGTTAGGTGTTAGGGATAGGGTTAGGGTTAGTCATTGTTTGGGTTAGGGATTAAGGTTAGGGTTAGATTTAGGTTTAGTGTAAGAGTTTGGGATTAGGCTTAGGGTTAGGGTTAGATTTAGGGTTAGTGTCAGTTTTAGGTTTAGGGTTAGGCTGAGTTTTAGGGTTAGGATAGGGTTAGGGTAAGGCTTAACGTTAAGCTTAGGGTTAGGTTTAGTGTTAGGTTTAGGATTTGGGTTAGGGTTAGGTCTAGCTTTAGGGTTAGTGTTATCTTTGGGGTTAGGGTTAGGTTTAGGGTTAGAGTTAGTGTTAGAGTTAGAATTAGGGTTAGGGTTAGGGGTTAGAGTTAGAGGTTAGTGTTAATGTGAGGGTTAGGGAATAGGGTTAGGGTTAGTGTTAGGTTTAGGGTTTGGGTTAGAAGTTAGGTGTTAGGGATACGGTTAGTGTTAGGTTTAGTTTTAGGGTTAGGGTTACAGTTAGGCTTTAGGCTTATTGTTTGGGATAGGTTTAAGTTTAGGGTTAGGGTTAGGGTTAGGGTTAGTTTTAGGGTTAGGGATCGGGTTAGGGTTTGGCTTAATCTAAGTGTTAGGTTTAGGTTTATGGTTAGGGTTAGGGTTATGGTTAGAGTTAGGGTTTGGCTTAGAGTTTAAGGTTAGGGTTAGTGTTAGGGTAATGTTTAGGGTTAGGGTTAGGGTTAGGGTTAGAAGTTAGTGTTAGTGTTAATGTTAGGGTTATGGTTAGGGTTAGGGTTAGGTTAGGTTTCTGTTTAGGGGTTAGGTGTTGTAGATAGGGTCAGGGTTCGGCTTCGGATTACAGATAGGTTTAGGGTTACTATTAGGTTTATTGTAATGTTTAGGGTTAAGTTTAGGATTAGCGTTTTGGTTAGGCTTTGGTGTTAGGTGTTAAGGATATGCTTAGCCTTATGGTTAGAGTTACTTTTTGGGTTAGGCTTATGTTTAGGTTTACAGTTAGGGTTAGTGATAGGGTCAGTGTTAGGGTTAGTGATTAGGGATAGTGTTAGTGTTAGGGGTTAGTGTTAGGGTTAGGGGTTAGTGTTACGTTTAGGTTTAGCGTTATTGTAATGGTTAAGGTTAGGGTAACGGATAAGGGTTAGTGTTCTGGTTAGGGTTAGACTTAGGATTAGAGTTCGTGATTAGGGTTAGTGTTAGGGTTAGGTTTAGTGTTAGGCTCAGTATTAGGATTAGGGTTAGGGATAGTTTTAGGGTTAGGGTTAAGTTCATTGTTATTGTTAGGTTTAGGGATAGGGTTAGCATTAGATTTAGGGTTAGGGTTAGGGTTAGAGTTAGGGGTTATGTTAAGGTTAGGGATAGGGGTTAGGGTTCGGGTAAGTTTTAGGTTTAGGGTTAGGGTTAGGATTAGAGATAGGGTTAGGGTTAGAAGGTTAGTGTTAGAGTTAGTGTTAGGATTAAGGTTACGGTTAGTGTTTGCGTTAGGGATAGGGTTTGGGTTAGAGTTAGGGGTTATGTTAAGGTTAGGGATAGGGGTTAGGGTTCGGGTAAGTTTTAGGTTTAGGGTTAGGGTTAGGATTAGAGATAGGGTTAGGGTTAGAAGGTTAGTGTTAGAGTTAGTGTTAGGATTAAGGTTACGGTTAGTGTTTGCGTTAGATTTAGGGTTAGTGTTTCGTTGTTAGGGTTTGGGTTAGTGTTAGGGTTAGGCTTATGGATTAGGGATAGGTTTACTGTGAGTGTTAGGGTTAGGTTTCGGGATTCAGGTTAGGGTTAGGTTTAGGTTTAGGGGTAGGGTTAGGGGTTAAGCATTAGGGATAAAGTTAGGGTTAGGTTTAGGGTTAGGGTTAGGGTTAAGTGTTAGGCATTAGGCATAAATTTAGGGTTAGGGTTATGGTTAGGGTAAGCATTAGGGTTAGAGTTTAGCTTTATGGTTAATGTTAGGTTTAGGGTTACAGTTAAGTTTAGGTTTAGGGTTAGGTTTAGGGTCAGGCTTAGGATTAGTTTTAGAGGTTAGGGTTGGTGTTAGGGTTATGGTTAGGGTTAAGGTTAGGGTTAGTGTGAGGCTATGGTTTAGATTTAGAGGTTTACAGTTAGGGTTCAGATTAAGCTTAGGATTAGGGATAGGGTTAGTGTTAGAGTTTAGTGTTAGGGTTAGCATTACCGTTATGGTTAGGGGTTAATTGTCAGGGTTAGGTTTAGTGTTATGGTTAGGTTTACGGTTAGGATTACAGTTACAATTAAGGTTATGGTTAGGGTTACGATTAGTGTTCAGGTTGGTGTTAGGGTTAGGGTTAGGGTAGTGAATAGGCTTTGGGTTAGCGTGAGGGTTAGAGTTTGGGGTTATGTTTAGGGTTAGGTTTAGGCTTATCGTTAGGTTTAGGGATTTGTTTTAGTGTTAGGGTTAGCATTAGGGTAAGTGTTAGGGTTAGGGTTAGCAATTAGGGTTAGGGTTAGTGTTAGGTTTAGGGTTAGTTTTAGGGTTAGGATTAGGCTTAGTTTTAGGGTTAGGGATAGGATTAGGGTTAGGTTTAGGGTTATGGTTAGTGTTAGAATTTAGGGTTAGGGTTAGGTTTAGCTTTAGGGTTAGAATTACAATGAAGGTTAGTGTTTTGTTAGGATTAGGTTTAGGGGTTAGGTGTTATTGATGTGTTAGGCTTCAGATTACAGTTAGTGTTCGGGTTAAAATATGGTTTAGGGTTAGGGTTAGGGTCATGATTAGGGTTATGGTTAGGTTTAGAGTTAGGGTTTTGGTTAGGGTTAGTGGTCAGGTGTTAAGGATATGGTTAGGGTTATGTTTAGGGTAATGGTTAGGGTTAGGGTTACATTTAGGGTTTACAGTTAGGCTTAGTGTTAGGGTTAGGATTAGGGTTATTGTTGAGGGATAAGTTAGGGTTAGGGTTAGGGTTACGTTCAGGTGTTAGCGATAGTGTTAAAGTTAGTCTAATCATTAGGTTTAGGGATTAGCGTTAGGGTTAGTTTTAGGGTTAGTTTCAGTGTTAGGAATTTGGCTCAGTGTTAGTGTTAGCTTTATGGTTAAGGTAAGTGTTAGGGTTTGGGTTAGGGTTAGGTTTAGGGTTAGCGTAGGCTTAGTTTTATGGTTAGTTTTAGGATTATATTTTGGCTTAATGTAAGGGCTAGGGTTAGGGTTAGGGTTAGCTTTTGGGTTAGGGCTAGGTGTTAGGTGTTAACGATATGTTTAGGATTATGATAGGAGTTACGGTTAGGGTTAGGGTTATGTTTAGGGTTACGGTTAATGTTAGTGTTAGGGTCAGGGTTATGGGTATGGATTAGGTTTAGGGTTAGGGTTAGGGTTAGGGGTTAGTGTTAGGTTTACGGTTAGGGTTATTGTAGGGATTAAGGTTAGGGTTACGATTTAGGGTCAGTTTTCAGGTTAGGGTTAGAGTTAGGGATTAGGGTTATGGTTAGGGTTAGAGTTAGTGATAGTGTTAGGCTCAGTATTAGGATTAGTGTTAGGGATTAGTGTCAGTATTAGGATTAGTGTTAGGGTTAGGGTTAAGTTTATTGTTAGTGTTAGGTATAGGGATAGGGTTAGCATTAGGTTTCGGTTTAGGGATAGGGTTAGGGTTATGGGTTAGAGTTAGGGATTAGGGATAAGGTTAGGGTGAGTGTTAGCGTTAGGGTTAGGGTTAGGGTTAGGGATTAGGTTTAGGGTTAGTGTTATGGTATGGGTTAGATTTTGAGGTTTAGGGTTAGGGTTAGGATTAGGTTTAGGGTTAGGGTTAGGGTTAGAGTTTAGCTTTAGGGTTAGTGTTAGGGTTAGGGTTAGGTTTAGGGTTATGGTTAGGGTAAGGGTAAGGGTAAGGGTTAGGATTAGTGTTAGAGTTTAGGGATATTAGGGTTATTCATACGGTTAGGGTTAGTGTTAGAGTTTAGGGAAATTAGGGTTATTCTTAGGGTTAGGGTTTGGTTTAGGGTTAGTTTTAGGGTATGGGTTAGATTTACAGGTTTAGGGTTAGGGTTAGGATTAGGTTTAGGTTTAGGGATATGGTTAGTGTTAGAGGTTAGGGTTAGGGTTAGCGTTTGGGTTAGGTTTAGGGGTTAAGTGTTAGGGTTAAGGTTGGTGTTATTGGTAGGGTTACGGTTAGGGTTAGGGTTCCAGTTATGGTTACTGTAAGGGTTATGATTAGTTTTCGGGTTAGCGTTAGTCTTAGGTTTAGTATTGGGGTGGCGATTAGGGTTAGGTTTCTGGTTAGTGTTAGGGTGAGCGTTAGGGTTAGGTTTAGGTTTAGGCTTATATTTAGGGTTACTGATTAGGTTTAGGGTTAGTGTTAGGGTTAGCTTGGGGTTTAGTGTTAGGGTTAGGTTTAGGAATTAGGGTTAGGATTAGTGTTAGGTTTTGGGTTATGGTTAGGGTTTAGGGGTTAAGGATATGGTTAGGGTTATGTTTAGGGTTAGGGTTACGTTTAGGGTTATGGATGGGGTTAGTGTTAGTGTTAGGGTCAGGGTTATGGGTATGGATTAGGGTTAGGGTTAGGGTTAGGGTTAGGTGTTAGTGTTAGTTTTACGGTTAGGTTTATTGTAAGAATTAAGGTTAGGGTTACGATTTAGGGTCAGTGTTCAGGTTAGCGTTAGGGATTAGGGTTATGGTTAGGTTTGGGTTAGTGATAGTGTTAGGCTCAGTATTAGGATTAGTGTTAGGGATAGTTTTAGGGTTAGGGTTAAGTTTATTGTTAGTGTTAGGTATAGGGATAGGGTTAGCATTAGGTTTCGGGTTAGGGTTAGGGTTAGGTGTTAGTGTTAGTTTTACGGTTAGGTTTATTGTAAGGATTAAGGTTAGGGTTACGATTTAGGGTCAGTGTTCAGGTTAGGGTTAGCGTTAGGGATTAGGGTTATGGTTAGGTTTGGGTTAGTGATAGTGTTAGGCTCAGTATTAGGATTAGTGTTAGGGATAGTTTTAGGGTTAGGGTTAAGTTTATTGTTAGTGTTAGGTATAGGGATAGGGTTAGCATTAGGTTTCGGGTTAGGGTTAGGGTTATGGTTAGGGGTTAGTGTTAGGTATTACAGATAAGGTTAGGGTGAGTGTTAGCGTTAGTGTTTGTGTTTGGGATTAGGTTTAGTGTTAGGGTTAAGGTTAGGGTTAGAGTTTAGCTTTAGGTTTATGGTTAGGGTTACGTTTAGGGTTATGTTTAGGGTAAGGATAAGGGTTAGTATTAGGGTTAGAGGTTAGGGATAGTGTTAGGGTTATTATTAGGGTTAGTGTTATGGTATGGGTTAGATTTAGAGGTTTAGGGTTAGGGTTAGGATTAGGTTTAGAGTTAGGGTTACTGTTAGAGTTTAGCTTTAGGCTTAGTGTTAGGGTTATGGTTAGATTTAGGGAATGGTTAGGGTAAGGGTAAGGGTTAGGATTAGTGTTAGAGGTTTCGGATATTGTTAGGGTTATTGTTAGGGTGAGGGTTAGTGTTAGGGGTTAGGGTTAGATTTAGGTTTTGTCTTATCATTATGGTTACTGATTAAGTTTAGGGTTAGTGTTAGCGTTAGCATTGGGGTTAGTGTTAGGGTTAGGTTTAGGGATTAGGGTTAGGGTTATGGTTAGGTTTTGGGTTAGTGTTAGGGTTTAGCGGTTAAGGATATGGGAAGGGTTATGTTTAGGGTTATGGTTAGGATTAGGGTTCCGTTTAGGGTTATGGATAGGGTTAGTGTTAGTGTTAGGGTTATGAATTAGGGAAAGGGTTAGGGTTAGGATTAGTGTTATGGATTAGATATAGGTTTAGGCTTAGTGGGAGGTTTAGAGTTAGGTGTTAGGGATAGGGGTAGGGTTAGGCATATAGTTAGGTTTATGGATTAGGGTTAGGTTTAGCTTTAGGGTTAATGTTAGGGTTAAGGTTAAGGATTACACATAGGGTTAGGGTTAGGGTTAGGGTTATGGTTATGCTGGTTTTAGGGCTAGGGTTAGGGTTATGGTTAGGCTTAATGTTACGGATAGGATTAGGGTTAGGGTTAGGTTTAGGGTTAGATTTAGAGTTAAGTTTAGGATTGGGTTAGTGTTAGGTTTAGGTTTAGGGTTATTGTTAGCTTTTGGGTTTTTGTTAGGGGTAGGTTTAGAGTTAGGGTTAGGGGTTAGAGTAAAAGGTTAGGTTTGGGGTTAGGGTTAAGAATTAGGGTTAGGGTTAGTGTTAAGTTTTGGGTTAGGTTTAGGGCTTAGGTGTTAGGGATATGTTTACTATTAGGGTTAGTTTTAGGGTTAGGGTTATGGTTAGGTTTTAGGGTTAGGTTTATGGTTAGGGTTATCATTAGGGTTAGGTTAGGGTTAGGGGTAAGTTTAGTGTTAAGTTTAGTTTCAGGGTTAGGGTTATTGTTAGGTTTCTGGTTTAGGTTTAGGGTTAGTGTTATGGTTAGGTTTAGTTTTAGGATTAGTATTAGGGTTAGGTTTAGTGGTTAGGTTTAGGGTTAGGGTTACGTTTAGGGTTAGGGTTAGTCTTAGGGTTAGATTTCGGTGTTGGGTCTTAGGGATAGAGTTAGGGTTAGGCTTCAAGTTACGGTTAGGATTTGGGCCATAATTGGGTTTAGGTTTAGTATTATGGTTAGCGTTAGGTTTAGGCTTAGTGTTAGGGTTGGTGTTACGTTTAGGGTTAGGGTTAGGGTTAGGGATTAGTTGTTAGGCATAGGGTTAGGGTTAGCGTTAGTGTTAAGGTTAATGTGAGGGTTAGTTTCAGGGTTTGTGTTATGGTTAGGGTTAGAGTTTAGGGTTAGGGTTAGGGTTACCGTTAGGTTTAGGTTTAGGTTTAGGATTAGGATTAGGGTTAGTGTTAGAGTTTAGGGTTAGGGTTATAGTTAGGGTTAGGTTTAGGGATAGTGTTAGTGTTACGGTTCCATTTTCCAGTTATGGTTAACGTTAGGGGAATTGTTAGGGTTTAGCGTTAGGGTTAGTGTAAGGGTTAGTGTTAGGGTTAGTGTTAGGGATAGAGGTTAGCGTTAGGGTTTTTGTTAGGGTTATTGTTAGTGCTTAGGTTTAGGGTTAGTGTTACAGTTAGGATTAGGGTTAGGGTTAGGCGTTAGGGATAGGGTTAGGTTAGGCGTCGGGTTACATTTATGGTTAGGGTTATGAATAGGTTTGGGGTTAGGGTTAGAGTCAGCATTTGTTTATGGTTTGGTTTGGGGTTAGTGTTAGGTTTAGGGTTAGGGTTAGGGCTCCTGGCTAGTTATTAGGAATATGTTTCGGATTACATCTAGGGTTAAGGTTAGGTTTACGATTAGTCTCATGGTTAGGTTTAGTGTTAGGGTTAGGATTAGGATTAGTGTTAAGTTCAGGTTTATGGTTAGGGTTAGTGTTAAGTTTGGGGCTACGGTTAGGTGTTAGGTGTTAGGAATACTGTTAGGTTTAGGGTATGTTTTAGAGTTAGGTTTAGGGTTTAGGGTTAGGTTTAGGGTTACGGTTAGTTTTAGAGGTTAGGGAAAAGGTTAGGGTTAGGGTTAGTGTTAAGGTTAGGGTTAGTGATAGGGTTAGGGTTAGGGTTACAGTTAGGGTTAAGGTCAGGTTTAGGGTTAGGTTTAGGATTTTTGTTAGGGTTAGGGTCAGGGTTACATTTAGGTATAGCGCTAGGGTTAGGGTTACAGTTAGGGTTAAGGTCAGGTTCAGGGTTAGGTTTAGGATTTGTGTTAGGTTTAGGGTCAGGTTTACGTTTAGGTATAGCGTTAGGGTTAGAGTTAGGGTTAGGTTTTGGTTTAGTGTTTGGTTTAGTGTCAGGGTTTGGGTTAGGGTTATGTGATAGAGGTAGAATTTAGGGTTCAGGTTAGTGCAAGTGTTAGGTTTAGAGTTTTTGGTTAGGGTTAGTTTTAGGGTTATGGTAATGGTTAGGGTTAGGATTAGAAATTATTGTTAGGGTTACTGTTAGGGTTAGGGTTACTGTTAGAGTTAAGGCCAGTTTATTGTTAGGTTTAGGGGTTAGGTGTTAGTAATAGGGTCAAGGTTAGTCTTCGGATCACGGTAAGGTTAGAGTTACTATTAGGTTTAGGGTTAGGGTTAGTGTTAGGTTTAGTGTTAGGTTTTGCGTTAGGGTTAGGGGTTAGGTGTTAAGGATATGGGTAGTGTTATTGTTTGAGTTACGGTTACGGTTAAGATTACATTTAGTGTTACTGTTAGAGTTGGTGATAGCATTAGGGTTAGGCTTAAACATTAGGGATTAGGGATAGTGTTAGCGTTAGGGTTAGGGTTAGGGTTAGGGGTTACTGTTACGTTTAGTGTTAGGCTTATGGTAAGGGTTAAGGTTAGGGTTACAGATTAGGGTTAGTGTTCGAGCTACGGTTAGGGTTAGGGTTAAGGTTAGGGTTAGGCATTAGGTTTTAGGGATAAGGTTAAGGTTAGGTTTAGGTTTAGGGTTAGGGTTAGGATTAGGGCTTAGTGGTTAGGGTTAGGTTACCGTTAGGGTTATGTTTAGGTTTAGGGTTAGGGTTAGGGTTGGGGTTAGAGGATAGCTTTAGTGTTAGGGTTGGGGTTAAAGTTAGGGATAGGGGAAGCCTTAGGTTTAGAGTTAGAGTTCAGGGTTATGGTTAGTTTTAGGGTTATGGTTAGTGTTAGAGTTAGGGTTAGGGTAGGGATTAGGGTTAGGTTTAGGGTTAGGGTTAGGGTGAGGTTTAGGTTTAGGTGTTAGAGTTAGGGTTCGGGTTAGGCTTATTGTTAGGGTGAGTGTTAGGGTTAGGGTTATGATTAGGTTTACGGTTAGATTTAAGGCTAGTTTATTTTTAGGTTTAGGGGTTAGATGTTAGGGATAGACTCAGGGTTAGGGTGAGAGTTAGGCTTAGGGTTAGTGTTAGGGATTATATTTAGGGTTAGTGTTACGTTGGGTTAGGTTTAGGGTTAGAGTTTGGGTTGGGGCTAGGAATAGGTTTAGGGACAGTGTTAGTGATAGGGTTAGGGCTTCGTTAGGGAATAGGTTTAGAGTTAGTGTTAGGGTTATGGTTAGGATTAGGGGTTAGGTGTTAGGGATAAGGTTGTGATTAGTGTTAGGGTTAGGTTAGGGTTAGGGTTAGGGTTATGATAGGTTTAACCTTAGGGTTAGGCTTACTTTTAGGGTCAGCTTTAGTGTTAGGTTTAGTGTTAGGGTTATGGTTAAGGTTAGGGTTATTGTTAGGGTTAGGGTTAGAGGTTAACTTTATAGTTAGGGTTAGGCTTAGGGTTATGGTTAGTTTTAGGGATTGGGCAACATTTAGGATTAGTGTTTCAGGTTAGGGTTTGGGTTAGGTTTATTGTTAGGGTTAGGGTTAGGTTTAGTGTTAGGGTGTGGGTTAAGTATAGAGGGTTACGGTTAGGGTTAGGATTAGGCTTAGGGTTAGGGATAGGGAAAGTGTTAGAGGTAGGGTTAGGGTTAGCATTAGTGTTAGGGGTAGGGGTCAGGGTAAGGGTTACGGTTAGGGTTAGGGTTACGCTTGTGGTTACGATTAGGGTTACGGTTAGGGTTCAGGTTTGGGTTAGTGATGGGGTTAGTATAGGGATTAGGGTTAGCTTTAGGGTTAGGGTTAGGGTGAGGGTTAGTGTTAGGGGTAAGGGTTAATGTTATGGTTAGGCTTATTGTTAGGGTTAGTGATTAGGCTTAGAGTTAGTGTTATTGTTAGGGTTAGGGTTAGTGTTATGGTCAGGTTTAGGGATTAGGGTTAGGATTAGTGTTAGTTTTAGGTTTAGGGTTAGAGTTTAGTTTAGGATTAGTTTTAGGTTTAGGGATAGGGTTAGGTTTAGGCTTAAGGTTAGGGTTAAGGTTAGGGTTAGTGTTAGTGTTAGGGTTAGTTTACAGGTTATGTTTAGGTTTTGGGTTAGGGTTAGGGTTAGTGTTAGGATTCAGGTTTGCGTCAGGGTTAGTGTTAGGGTTAGGTTTACAGTTAGGGTTCAGGTTACGGTTAGGGTTAGGGTTAGGGTTTAGAGTTTAGAGTACAGTTTAGGGCTAGGGTTGTGTTAGGGTTAGGTTTAGAATTTAGGGTTAGCGTTAGTGTTAGGGTTATGGTTAGGGTTAGGGTTAGGCTTATGTTTAAGGTTAGGTTTAGTTTTAGGGTTAGGGTTAGGGTTTAGGTGTTAGGGAGAGGGTTAAGGTTAGGCTTCGTGTTACGTTTAGGATTAGGGGTACAATTAGCTTTGGGGTTAGGCTTAGGTTTAGGCTTAGTTTTAAGTTTAGGTTTAGTGTTAGGGTTAAGGTTAGGATTAGGTATTAAGGTCAGGGTTGAGAGTTACCTTTAGGGTTAGGGTTAGGGTTAGGGTTAGGGTTACGGTTAGGCTTAGGAGTAGTTTTAGGGTTAGCTTTATGGTTAGGGTTAGGGTTAGTGCTTAGAGTTAGAGCTTAGGGTTAGGTTTAGAGTTAGGGTTAGGGTTAAGCTTAGGGTTAGGCTTAGTTTTAGGCATAGGAATACTGTTATGTTTAGGTTTAAGTTTAGGGTTAGGGTTAGGTTTAAGATTAGTGTGAGCGTTAGGGTTAGGGTTAGAGTGAGGTTTAGTATTAGGGGTTAGAGTTAGAGGTTAGGGTTAGGGTTAGTTTTAGGTTTAGGGTTTGGGTTAGGGTTAGTGTTAGGTTAGGGTTAGATTTAGAAGTTAGTTGTTAGTAATGGGGTCAGGGTAAGGCTTCAGATTACGGTTAGGGTTCAGGTTACGATTAGGTTTAGTGTTAGGTTTAGGGTTAGTTAGGGATTAGGGTTAGATTTAGGGTTAGGTTTAAGTTTAGGGTTAGGTGTTAGGGTTAGGATTACAATTAGGGTTAGTGTTAGGGTTTGGTTTAGGGTTAGGTGTTAGGTGTTATGGATATGTTTAGGGTTATGGTTAGGGTTACGGTTAGGGTTATGGTTACATTAAGGTTTAGGTTTAGGATTAGAATTAGGGATTAGGGATAGGGTTAGCGTTAGGTTTAGGTCTGGGTTAGGGGCTAGTTTTCCGGTTAGGGTAAGTTTATAGAAAGGCTTAAGGTTAGGGCTTCGGATTAGGGTTAGTTTTCGGGTAAGGGTTTGGGTTAGGGTTAGAGTTAGGGATTTGGGTTAGGGTTATGAATAGAGTTAGTGTTAGGCTCAGTATTAGAATTAGTGTTAGGGATAGGTTTAGTTTTATGGTTAGGTTTATTGTTAAGGTTAGGGTTACGGATAGTGTTAGGTTTAGGCTTAGGTTTAAGGATAGGTTTAGGGTAAGTGTTAGGGGTTAAGGTTACGTTTAGGGTTTTGGTTAGGTGTTAGTGTTAGGGTCATGGCTAGGGTTAGGTTTACGGTCAAGATTAGGGTTAGGGTTAGGTTTCAGGTTATGGTTTGGTTTAGGCTTAGGGTTATGGTTAGGGTTAGGGCTATCAATACGGTTAGGTATAGTGTTAGGGTTAGGGATTAGGGTTAGGGTTAGTGTTAGGTTTAAGTTTAGGGTTAGGTGTTAGGTGTTAGGGATAAGTTTAGTGTTAGGGTTAGGTTAAGGGTTATTGTTAGGGTTATGGTTAGGGTTATGGTTTGGGTTAGAAGCTATTGTAAGTGTTAGTGTTATTGTTAGGGTTACAGTTAGGGTTAGGGCTAAGTTAGAGTGAGGGTTAGGGATTACGTGTTAGGGATAAGGTCAGGGTTAGGCTTCGGATTACTCATATGGATAGGGTTACTATTCAGTTTAGGGTTAGGTTTAGGGATAGGGTTAGGGTTAGGGTTAGGTTTAGGGTTAGGTGTTAGGTGTTAGGGATAAGATTAGGTGTATGGTTAGGGTTAGGTTTAGGGGATAGGTGTTAAGGATATGTTTAGGGTTATCGTTAGAGTTACGGTTAGGGTTATGCTTAAGTTTTTGGTTATGGTTAGGGTTAGTATTATGTTTCCATTAGTGTTAGGGTTTAGGGATAGGGTTAGGATTAGTGTTAAGGTTAGGGTTAGGGTTAGGTTTCAGGGTTAGGGAATAGGCTTAGGGTTAGGGTTTATGTTACATTTAGTTTTAGGGTTTTGGTTAGGTTTATGCTTAGGGTTAGAGGTTAGCTTTATAGTTAGGGTCAGGGTTGGGGTTATGGTTATTATTTGGGTTAGGTTTAGGGATAGGGTAAGGTTTAGGATTAGGGTTTGAGTTTACTGTTATGGTTATTGTTAGGGTTAGGTTTAGTGTTAGGTATGGGTTATTTTTAGAGTATTAGGATTAGGATTAGGCTTAGGGTTAGGGATAGGGTTAGTGTTAGAGCTTAGGGTTAGCGTTTGCATTAGGGTTAGGGTTAGGGGTCAGGATAATGGTTACAGTTAGGGTTAGGGTTACGCTTAAGGTTACAGTTCAGGTTATGGTTAGTGTTCAGGTTAGGGTTAGTGTTAGGGTTAGTGTAGGGATTAGGGTCAGGTTTAAGGTTAGGGTTAGGGTTATGGGTAATTGTTAGGGTTAGGGTTAGGGTTATCATTAGGGCTAGGGATTAGTGTTAGGGTAATTTTTAGGGTTAGGGTTAGGGTTAGGGTTAGGTTTAGGGATTTGGGTTAGGGTTAGTGTTAGTTTTAGTTTTAGGGTTAGGGTGAGGGTTAGGCCTAGGTTTACGTTTAGTGATAGGGTTAGGTATAGGCTTAAGTTTAGGGATAGGTTTAGGGTTAGTGTTAGGGTTAGGGTTAGGTTTTGGGTTAGGTTTAGTTTTGGGTAAGGATTAGGGTTAGTGTTAGGGTTAGTGTTAGCATTAGGTTTCATTTTAGGGTTACGGTTAGGGTTAGGTTTAGGGCCAAAGTTAGTGTTAGTGTTAGGTTGAGGTTCATGGTTAGGGTTAGCTTTAGGGTTAGTTTTATGGTTAGCTTTAGGGTTAGGGTTAGGGTTATGCTTAGGCTAAGTTTTAGGGTTAGCTTTAGGGTTAGGGTTAGGGTTGGGTTTTAGAGTTGGAGCTTAGGGTTAGGGTTAGGTTTTGTGTTAGTTTTAGGTTTAGTGTTAGTGTTAGGGTTAGAGTTAGAGTTTAGAGTTAGTGTTAGGCTTAGTTTTAGGGATAGGAATAATGTTATGTTTAAGCTTAAGTTTAGGGTTAGGGATAGGTTTAGGGTTAGGTTTAGGTTTACGTTTAGGATTTGGGTTAGTGTTAGAAAGAGGTTTAGGGTTAGGTTTAAAGTTAGGGGTAGCATTAGTGTTAGGGTTAGGTTCAGGGTTAGGGATAGGTGTTAGAGTTAGAGGTTAGGGTTAGGGTAAGGCTTTGTGTTAGGTTAAGGGTTCGGGTTCGGGTTAGGGTTAGGTTAGGGTTAGATTTAGGGGTTAGGTGTTAGGGATAGCATCAGGGTTAGGCTTTGGATTATGATTAGGGTTTGGGTTATGATTACGTTTAGGGTTAGTGCTAGGGTTCAGATTACGGTTAGGGTTAGTGTTAGGGTTTGGTTTAGGGTTAGGGATTAGGTGTTAAGAATATGTTTAGGGTTATGGTTAGGATTACGGTTAGGGTTAGGGTTACATTAAGGGTTAGGGTTAGGGTAAGTGTTAGGAATTAGGGATAGGGTTAGTGTTAGGTTTAGGGTTAGGTTTAGGGGCTAGTTTTGTGGTTAGGGTAGGATTATTGAAAGGCTTAAGGTTAGGTGTACGGATTAGGGTTAGTTTTTGGGTTAGGGTTAGGGTTATTGTTAGGGATTTGGGTTAGTGTTATGGATAGTGTTAGTGTTAGGCTCAGTATTAGGATTAGTGTTAGGGGTAGGTTTATTTTTAGGGTTAAGTTTATTGTTAGGGTTAGTGTTACGGATAGTGTTAAGGGTAGGTTTAGGGTTAAGAATAGATTTAGTGTTAGGGTTAGGGGTTAAGGTTATTTTTAGTGTTACAGTTAGGCGTTAGGGTTAAGGTTATGGCTAGGTTTAGGTTTAGGGTTAGATTTAGGGTTAGGGTTAGGGTTAGTGTTAGGGTTATGGTTTGGTTTAGGGTTAGGGTTAGTGATAGGGTTAGGGCTTGGAATATGGTTATTGATAGTGTTAGGGTTAGGGTTAGTGTTAGGGATTAGGGTTAGGGTTAGGGTTAGTGTTAGGTTAGGTGTTAGGTGTTAGGTGTTAGGGATAAGTTTAGGGTTAGGGTTATGTTTATGGTTAGTGTTAGGGTTATGGTTATGGTTATGGTTAGAAGTTTTTGTTAGGGTTAGTGTTAGTGTTAGGTTTACAGTTAGGGTTAGGGTTAGGTTAGGGTGAGGTTTAGGGATTAGGTGTTAGGGATAAGGTCAGGGTTAGGCTTCGGATTACGGATAGGGTTAGGGTTAGTATTCACTTTAGGGTTCAGTTTAGGGTTAGGGTTAGGGTTTGGGTTAGGTTTAGGGGTTAGGTGTTAAGGGTTAGGTGTTTAGGGTTATCCTTAGAGGTACGGTTATGGTTATGGTTATGTTTAGGGTTACAGTTAGGGTTAGTATTAGGGTTTGGGTTAAGGTTAGGGTTTAGGGATAGGGTTAGGATTAGGGTTAAGTTTAGGGTTTGGGTTAGGGTTAGGGTTAGGGTTCAGTATTAGGGATTAGGCTTAGGGTTAGGGTTTATGTTTGGTTTAGTTTTAGGTTTTTGGGTAGGTTTAGGCTTAGGGTTAGAGCTTAGCTTTATAGTTAGGGTTAGGGTTAGGTTTGGGGATAGATTAAGGGTAAGGATTAGGGTTTGAGGTTAGGGTTATGGTTATTGTTAGCTTTAGGGTTAGGGTTAGGTTTAGTGTTAGGGTATGAGTTAGTTTTAGAGGATTAGGTTTAGGGTTACAATTAGCGTTTAGGGTTAGGGATACAGTTATTGTTAGAGGTTAGGGTTAGCATTAGCGTTAGGGTTAGGGTTACGGGTCAGGGTAAGAGTTATGTTTAGGGTTAGGGTTATGCTTAAGGTTGCGGTTAAGGTTACAGTTAGTGTTCGGGTTAGGGTTAGTCTTAGGGTTAGTGTAGGGATGAGGGTTAGCTTTAGGGTTAGTGTTAGATTGAGGATTAGGGTTAGGTTTAAGAGTTAGGGTTAGGGTTAAGCTTATCATTAGGGTTAGGTATTAGGGTTAGGGTAAGTGTTAGGGTTAGGATTAGGTTTAAGGATTGGGGTTAGGGTTAGTGTTAGGGTTAGGGTTTGGGTTACGTTTAGGGCCAAGGTTAGTGTTATGTTTAGGCTTAAGTTTAGGGTTAGTGTTAGGTTTAGGGTTATGGTTAGGTTTAGGTTTAGGATTTGGGTTAGGGTTAGGGCTAGCATTAGTTTTAGGGTTAGAATAAGGTTTAAGGTTGGGTTAGCATTACGGTTAGGGTTAGGTTCAGGATTAGGGTTAGGTGTTAGAGTTAGAGGTTAGGGTTAGGGTTAGGCTTAGTATTAGGTTTAGGATTCGGGTTCAGGTTAGTGTTAGGTTAGGGTTACATTTGGGGGTTAGGTTTTAGGGATAGGGTCAGGGTTAGGCTTCGGATTATGGTTAGGGTTTGGGTTATGATTAGGTTTAGGGTTACGGTTAGGGTTCGGATTATGGTTAGAGTTAGTGTTGGGGTTTGGTTTATGGTTAGGGGTTAGGTGTTAAGGACATGTTTAGAGTTATGGTTAGGGTTACGGTTAGGATTAGGGTTACATTAAGGGTTAGGGTTAGGGTAAGTGTTAGGGATTAGGGATAGGGTTAATTTTAGTTTTAGGGTTAGGTTTAGGGCCTAGTTTTATGGTTAAGGGTATGCTTATGGTTACAGAAAGTGTTCGTGTTAGGGTTAGTTTTAGGGTTAGTGTAGGGATTAGGGTTATATTTAGGGTTAGGGTTTGGTGTAAGGGTTAGGGTTAGGGTTAGGGTTAGGTTTATCATAAGTGTTAGGGTTAGGGTTAGGGTTAGGGTTAGTGTTAGTGTTAGGGTTAGGGTTAGGGTTAGGTTTAGGGATTGGTGTTAGGGTTAGTGTTTGGTTTAGGGTGAGCTTTAGTTTTATGGTTAGGCTTAGTTTTAGGTTTAGCGATAGGGTTTGTGTTAGGCTTAAGTTTAGGGTTAGGGTTAGTGTTAGGGTTAAGTTTAGGGTATGTGTAGGGTTTGGGGTTAGGTGGTAAGAATATGTTTAGGGTTACGGTTAGGGTTGGGGTTAGGTTTTGTTTTAGGGTTAGGGTTAGTGTTAGGTTTAGGGTTAGGTTTCTGGTTATGGTTGGGTTAGGTTTAGGGTTAGGGTTAGGATTTGGGTTATGATTGGGTTAGGGTTAGGGTGAGGGTTAAGTGTTAGAGTTAGATGTTAGGGTTAGGGTTAGGATGAGGGTTAGGTTTAGAATTAGGGTTAGGGTTAGAGTTTAGGGTTAGGGTTAGTGTTAGGGTTAGGATGAGGGTTAGGTTTAGAATTAGGGTTAGGGTTAGAGTTTAGGGTTAGGGTTAGTGTTAGTGTTATGGTTATGGTTAATGTTAGGGTTAGAAGTTAGGGTTAGGTTTACTGTTAGGGTTATGGTTAGGGTTAGTGTTAAGTTAGGGTTACGTTTAGGGTTAGGCTTAGGGGCTAGGTGTTAGGGATAAGGTTAGGGTTAGTTTTAGTTTTAAGTTTAGGTTTACGGTTATTTTTAGGGTTAGGGTTAGTGTTAGGGTTAGTGTTAAGTTTTAGGGTTAGGGTTAGGGTAGTGTTAGTTTCCGGTTTAGGCTTTACGTTATCGTTAGGTTTAGTGTTTGGGTTAGGATTATTGTTAGGTTTAGGTTTAGGTTTATGGTTAGAGTTAGGGTTAGGGGATAGTGTTAGATTTAGGGTTAGATTTAGGTCTAGGATTAGTGTTAGGCTTAGGTTTAGCGTTAGTGTTAGGGTTAGTGTTATAGTTAGGTTTAGGGTTAGGGTTAGGTTTAGGGTTAGGGATGAGTGATAGGGTTAGTGCTAGGTTTAGTATTAGGTTTAGTTTTATGGTTAGGCTTAGTTTTAGGTTTAGGTATATGGTTAGCTTTAGGCTTAAATTTAGGATTAGTTTTAAGGTTACTGTTATGGTTAGGGTTAGGTTTAGGGTTAGGTTTAGGTTTTGGGTTAGGGTTAGGGTTACCGTTAGGGTTAGAGTTAGTGTTAGGGTTAGGGGTTAGATTTAGACTTTAGGGTTAGGTTTAGGGTTAGGTTTAGTATTAGAGTTTAGGGTTAGGGGTAGTGTTAGGGTTTTGATTCGGGTTAGGGTTAGAATTTAGTATTAGAGTTAGGGTTAGGATTATGGGTAGGGTTAGGGTTAGGTTAGTGTTAGGGATAGGGTTAGATTTAGAAGTTAGGGTTAGGTTTATTGTTAGTGTTAGTGTTAAGCTTAGGGTTAGTGTTAAGTTAGGGTTAGGTTTAGAGTCAGGGTTATGGGACAGGTGTTATGGATAAGTTTAGGGTTAGGGTTTGGGTTAAGTTTAGGTTTATGGTTAGATTTAGGGTTTGGGTTAGTGTTAGATTTTATGGTTATGGTTAGGGTTAGGGTTATGTTTAGGTTTGCATTAGGGTAATGGTTAGGGTTAGTGTTAGGGTTATGTTTATGGTTTGTTTTAGGGTTATGCTTAGGGTTGGGTTAGTATTCGGGATAGTTTTAATTTCAGTTTTAGTGTTAGGGTTATGGTTAGGGTTAGGGTTAGGGTTCAGTATAGTTTTAAATTCAGGATTAGTGTTAGGGTTATGGTTAGGGTTAGTGTTAGGGTTAGGTTTATGTTTAGTTTTAGGTTTATTGTTATGGATAGGGTTAGGGTTTGAGGTTAGGGTTAGGTTTAGGGTTAAATTTAAGTTTAGGTTTCGATTTAGGGTCAGAGTTAGGCTTAGGTGTTAGGGTTAGGATTAGGGTTAGTGTTGGGTTTAGGGTTAGGTTTAAAGCCAAGTCTAGTGTTAGTGTTAGTGTTAGTGTTAGTGTTAGGTTTACGGTTAGGTGTAGGGTTAGGGTAAGGTTGAAGGTTAGGATTAGGGGTAAGACTTAGTTTTAGGTTTAGGTTTATCATTAGCTTTAGGGATTAGGGTTAGGGTTATTGTTAGGGTTACAGTTTGGGTTAGGGTTAGGGTTAGATTTAGGTATTAGGGTTAGTGTTAGGTTTAGGTTTAGGGTTAGGGTTAGGTTTAGGCTTATTTTTAGTTTTAGGGATTGGGTTAGGGATAGGCTTGTGTTTAGGGATAGGGTTAGGGTTAGTGTTAGGTTTAGGGTTAGGTTTTGCGTTAGGTTTAGGTTTCAGGTTAGGATTAGGGTTAGTGTTAGGGTTAGGGTTAGCATTAGGGTTAGTTTTTGTGTTAGGGTTAGGGTTAGGGTTAGGGTTAGGTTTAGGGCCAAGGTTAGTGTTAGTGTTAGTGTTAGTGTTAGTGTTAGTGTTAGTGTTACTGTTACTGTTACTGTTACTGTTACTGTTAGGTTTAGGTTTACGGTTAGGGTTAGGGTTAGGGTTAGGGTTAGCGTTAGTTTTATGGTTAGCTTTAGGGTTAGGATTAGGTTAGATGTTAGATTTAGAGGTTAGGTTTATGGCTAGGTTTAGTGTTAGGGTTAGGGTTACTTTTAGGGTTAGGGTTAGGGGTAGGGGTAGGGTTAAGTTGAGGGTTAAAGGTTAGCTTTATAGTTAGGGTTAGGTTTAGGTTTACTATTTTGGTTAGGTTTATGTTTAGCGTTAGGTTTAAGGTTAGTATGAGGGTTAGTGTTAGGATTAGGGATTAGGGATAGGGTTACGATTAGGTTTAATATTAGGGTTAGGCTTTGTGGGTTAGGGTTAGAAGGTTAGGGTTAGAGTTAGGGTTAGGTTTAGGTTGGTTTAGGGTTACGGTTAGTGGTTAGGTGTTAGGGACAATGCTAGTGTTATGGTTTGGTTTAGGGTTAGTTTTGAGGGTTAGGGATTAGGCTTAGGGTTAGAGTTTATGTTATATTTAGGGTTAGGGTTTCGGTTAGGTTTAGGGTTACTGTTTGAAGTAAGATTTATAGTTAGGGTTAGGATTACGGTTAGCGTTAGGGTTAGGTTTAGTGATAGGGTAAGGGTTAGGATTAAGGTTTAAGGTTAGGGTTAGGTTTGGTGTTAGGGTATGGGTTAGTTTTAGAGGATTAGGGTTAGGGTTAGGATTAGGTTTAATGTTAGGGATAGGGTTAGTTTTGGAGGTTAGAGTGAGCCTTAGCATTAGGGTTAGTGTTAGTGGTCAGGGTAAGATTTACGGTTAGGCTTAGGGTTATGCTTAAGGTTACTGTTAGGGTTACGGTTAGTGTTCCAGTTAGGTTTAGTGTTCGGGTTAATGTAACGATTAGGGTTAGGGTTAGGGTTAGGGTGAGGGTTAGGGTTAGGGGTAAGAGTTAGTGTTAGGGTTAGGCTTATCGTTAGAGTTAGGGTTAGAGTTAGGTTTAGGAAATACGCTTAGGGTTATTGTTAGGTTTAGTTTTGGATTAGGGTTAGGGTTAGGCTTAGTTTTAGGTTTAGGCATAGGATTAGGGATAGGTTTAAGTTTGGGTATAGGGTTAGGGTTAGTGTTAGGTTTAGTCTTAGATTTTGGTTTAGGTTTAGGCTTTGTTTTAGGATTAGGGTTAGTGTTAGTGTTAGGGTTAGCATTAGGGTTAGTTTTATTGTTAGGGTTAGGGTTAGTGTTAGCGTTAGGGTTAAGGTTAGGTTTAGGGCCAAGGTTAGTGTTATTGTTACTGTTAGTTTTAGTATTAGGTTTAGGTTTATGGTTAGTGTTAGCGTTAGGTTTATGGTTAGGGATAGGGTTCAGATTAGTTTTATGGTTAGCTTTAGAGTAAAGGTTAAGTTTAGGGGTTAGACTTAGAGGTTAGGGTTACGGTTATGTTTAGTGTTAGGGTTAGGGTTACGGTTAGGCTTAGGGTAAGGTTTAGGGTTAGGGTTTGAGGTTAGCTTTATATTTAGGGTTAGGGTTAGGTTTACGGTTAGCTTTAGGGTTAGGTTTAGGGATAGGGTAATGTTTAGGATTAGGGTTTGAGTTTAGAGTTAGTGTTAGGGTTATTGTTACGTTTAGGGCAAGGATTAGGTTTATTGTTAGGTTATGGGTTAGTTTTAGAGGGTTAGGGTTAAGGTTCGGATTAGGCTTAGGGTTAGGGATAGGGTTAGGGTTAGAGTAAGGGTTAGGCTTATCGTTAGTGTTATGGATTAGTGTTAGTGTTAGTGACAGTGTTAGTGTTAGGGTTAGCGTCAGGGTTAGGGTTACGGTTAGTGTTAGGGTTAGGTTACGGGTTAGGTTTAGATTTTGAGTCAGGGTTAGGGTTAGTGTTAGGGTTAGTGTTAGGGTTAGGTTTAGGGTTATGGTTCGAGTTAGGGTTAAGGTTAGGGTTAGGGCTAGGGTTTAGAGTTACAGTTTAGGGTTAGGTTTGGGTTAGGGTTAGGGTTAGAGTTTAGGGTTATTGTTAGTGTTAGGGCTATAGTTATGGTTATGGTTAGAAGTTAGGGTTCGGATTAGTGTTAGGGTCATTTTACGGTTAGGGTTAGGGTTAGGTTAGTGTTAGGTTTATTGGTTAGTTGTTAGGGATAGGGACAGGGTTAGGCTTCGGATTACTGTGGGTGTTCAGGTTACAATCAGGTTTACGGTTAAGGTTAGGTTTATGGTTAAGAGTAGGGTTAGGGTTACAGTTAGGCTTAGTCTTAGGGTTTGGGTTAGGGGTTAGGGATTAAAGATATGGTTTAGTTTATGTTTAGGGTTAGGGTTGGGGTTAGGGTTAGGGTTAAGTTTAGTGTTAGGGTTCGGGTTAGGTTTTGGGTTGTGTTAGGTTTAGGGTTAGGGGTTAGAGTTAGAGGTTATGGTTCGGGTTAGGGTTAGGGTTAGGTTTAGGGTACCGGTTAGAGTTAGAGGTTAGGGTTAGGGTTAGGGTTAGTGTTAGGATTAGGTTTAGGGTTAGAAGTTAGTGTTAGGGTTAATATTAGGGTTAGGGTTATGGTTAGGGTTAGGGTAAGGTTAGGGTTAGGTTCAGGGTTAGGTTTAGGGGATAGGTGTTAGGAATAGGATTAGGGTTATGTTTAGGTTTAATGTGAGGGTTACGTTTAGTTTTAGGGTTAGATTATTGTTAGGGTTAGCATAAGATTTTAGGGTTAGTGTTAGTGTTAGGGTTAGAGTTAGTGTTAAGTTTAGGTTTAGGTTTAGGGTTAGGGTTAGTGTTAGAGGATAGGTTAGGGTTAGGGTTAGGTTTATGTTTAGGGTTAGCGTTAGTGTTAGGGTTAGGTTAAGGGTTAGGGTTAGTGTTAAGGTTTCTTTTAGTGTTAGGGTTAGGCTTAGGCTTAGTGTTAGGGATTAGGGTTAGTGTTAGGGTTAAGGTACGGGTTCGGGTTAGGGTTATGGTTAGACAAGGTTAGGCTTGGGGTTAGGGTTGGGATTAGGGTTATTGTTAGGGTTAGGGTTAGGCTTAGGGATAGAGTCAAGGTTAGGGTTATGTTTATGTGTTAGGTGTTAGGGAAAGGGTTAATATTAGGTTTCAGGTTACGGTTAAGTTTTTGGTTATGATTCAGTTTAGTGTTAGCATTAGGTTCAGATTTAGTGTTAGGGTTATTGTTAGGTTTAGGGTTAGGATTTGGGGTTAGGTGTTAGGGATAGTGTTAGTGTTAGTGTTAGTCTTAGTTTTAGGATTATTGTTAGGGTTAGCGTTAGAGTTTAGGTTTAGGGTTAGTGTTTGGTATTGCTTTAGGGTTAGGGTTAGAGTTAGGTCTAACGGTTAGGTTTAGGATTAGGTTTAGGTTTAGTTTTAGTGTTAGGTATAGGTTTAGGGTTAGGCTAATTGCTGGGTTAGGGTTAGGTTTAGGTTTCGGGTTAGGGTTAGGCTTAGTTTTAGGGTTAGGTTTAGGGATAGGGTTAGGTGTTAGAGTTAGAGGCTAGAGTTAGGGTTAATTTTAGTGTTAGGGATATGGTTAGGGTTATGGTTAGGGTTAGGTTTAGTGTTAGGGTTATCGTTAGTGTTAGGCTTAGGTTTAGGGATAGTGATAGTGTTATGTTTAGGCTTAAGGTTTGGGTTAGGATTAGGGTTAGGGTTTGGGTTAGGTTTAGGGTTAGGTTTAGGATTTGGGTTAGGCTTCGATTTAGGTTTAGGGTTAGGGCTAGCATTAGGTTTAGGGTTATGGTTAGGGTTCGTTTTAGGGGTTAGGTGTTAGGGATAGATTCAGGGTTAGGCTTCGGGTGACAGTTAGGATTCGGGTTATGATTATGTTTAGGGTTAGTGTTAGAATTATGGTTAGGGTTAGTGTTAGGGTTTCAGTTCGGGTTAGGGGTTAGGTGTTAAGGATATGTGTAGGGTTATGGTTAGGGTTATGTTTAGGGTTAGGGTTACATTAAGGGCTAGGGTTAGGGTTAGTGTTAGGGATTAGGGATAGTTTTAGTGTTACAGTTAGGGTTAGGGTCAGGGGCTAGTTTTCCAGTTAGTGTAGGGTTATGGAAAGGCTTAAGGTTAGGGGTATAGATTAGGGTTATTGTTCGTGTTAGGGTTAGTGTTAGGGTTATTGTTAGGGATTTCGGTTAGTGTTATGGATAGCATTAGTGTAATGTTCAGTATTAGGATTAGTGTTAGGGATAGGTTTATTTTTAGGGTTAGGTTTATTGTTAGGTTTAGGGATACGTATAGTGTTAGGGTTAGGTTTAAGGTTAAGGATAGTGTTAGGGTTAGGCTTAGGGGTTAGGGTTAAGGTTACGGTTAGTGGTTAGGTTTAGGGTTAGGGTTAGTTTTAGGGTTAGGATTAGGGTTAGGGTTAGAGTTATGTTTAGGTTTAAGGTTAGGGTGAGGGTTATGGGAAGGAATATGGTTAGGGATAGTGTTAGGGTTAGGGATTAGGGTTAGGGTTAGGGTTAGCTTTAGGTTTAGAATTAGGTGTTATGTGTTAGGGATAACATTAGAGTTAGGCTTAGGGTAGGTTTAGCGTTAGTTTTAGGGTTGTGGTTATGGTTAGGTTAGGGTTAGATGTTATTGTTAGTGTTAGGGTTAGGGTTATAGTTAGGGTTAGGGTTAGGTTAGGGTGCGGTTTAGGGATTAGATGTTAGGGATAATGTCAGGGTTAGGCTTTGGATTATGGATACGGTTAGGGTTACTATTAGGTTTATGTTTAGGTTTAGGGTTAGGTTTAGCATAAGTGTTTGAGTTAGGGTTAGGTGTTAAGGACACAGTTTGTGTTATGTTTATGGTTCTGGTTAGGGTTAGGGTTAGGGTTAGGGTTAGGCTTAGTTTTAGGGTTACGATTAGGGTTAAGTTTAGGGTTCGGGTTAGGCTTAGTTTTAGGGTTAGCATTATGGCTAGGCATAGGGTTACGGATAGGGTTATGGTTATGGTTAGGTTAGTGTTAGGGTTAGGGGTTAGAGTTAGAATTTAGGGTTACTGTTAGGGTAAGGGTTAGGCTTAGTGTTTAGGGTTAGGGTTATTGTTAGGGTTATGCTTAGGATTATGGTTACGGATAGAAGTTAGTTTTAGGGTTAGTGTTAGGGTTAGCGTTAAGGTTAGGTTTAGGGTTTGGTTAGGGTTAGGTTTAGGGGTTAGCTGTTCGCGAAAGTGTCAGAGTTAGACTTCGGTTTACGGATAAGTTTAGGGTTACTATTAGGTTTAGGGGTTAGGTTTAGGGTTAGGGTTAGGATTAGCGTTTGTGTTAGGGTTAGGTGATACCTGTTAAGGATATGGTTAGGGTTTTGCTTAGGGTTATGTTTAGGGTTAGGGTTATGTTTAGTGTTACATTTAGGGTTAGTATTAGGGTTAGGGTTAGGGTTAGGGATAGGGATTAGGGACAGGGTTAGGTTTAGGGTTAGTGTTATATTGGGGGTTAGGTTTAGAAGGTTAGTGTTATAATTAGGGTTAGTGTAAGGGTTAGATTTAGGGTTTTGTTTAGGATTAGGTTTAGGGTTTCGGAGTTAGGGTTAGGTTTAGGGTTAGGGATTAGGAATAGGATTAGGGTGAGTGTTAGGGTTAGGGTTAGGGATTAGGGTTAGGGTTAGCGTTAGGTTTAGGATTAGGGTTATGGGTTAGGTGTTAGGGACAAGGTTAAGGTTAGGGGTAGGGTTAGGGTTAGGGTTAGGGGTTAGGGGTGAGTCTTAAGAATAGGGTTAGGGTTAGGTTTAGGTTTATGCTTTGGTTAGTGTTACGGTTAGAGTTAGGGATAGGGTAAGCGTTAGGATTAGGGTTTGAAGTTAGGGATAGGTTTAGGGTTATTGCTAGTGTTAGGGATAGAGTTAGGGTTTGTGTTAGGGTATGGGTTAGTTTTAGAGGGATAGTTTTAGGATTAGGTTTAGGGTTAGGTTAGGGTGAGTGTTAGGTTTAGGGATAGGGTTAGTGTTAGGGTTAGGGGTTAGACTTAGGGGTTAGCATTAGGTTTAGTGTTAGGGTTAGGGGTTAGGTGTTAGGGACAAGGTTAAGGTTATGGTTGGGGGTAGGGTTAGGGTTAGGGTTAGGGGTAGGGTTAGGGTTAGGTTTAGGGTTAGGGGTTAGGGGTTAGTCTTCAAGATAGGGTTAGGGTTAGGCTTAGATTTAGAGTTGGGTTAGTGTTATGGTTAGGGTTAGATGTTAGCTTTATAGTTAGGGTTAGGTTTAGGTTTATGGTTAGTGTAAGGTTTAGGGACAGGGATAGGGTAAGCGTTAGGATTAGGGTTTGAAGTTAGGGATAGGTTTATGATTATTGCTAGTTTTAGAGTTAGCATTAGGGTTAGGGTTTGTTTTAGGGTAGGGGTTAGTTTTAGAGGGATAGGTTTAGTGTTAGGATTAGGTTTAGGGTTAGGGATAGGATTAGTGTTAGAGGTTACGGTTAGCGTTAGGGTTAAAGTTAGGGTTTCAGTTAAGGTTACGGTTAGGTTTACGGATAGTGTTCGTGTTAGGTTTAGTCTTAAGGTTAGTGTAGGGATTAGGGTTAGATTTAGGGTTAGGGTTAGGTGTTAGTGTTAGGGTTAGTGTTAGTGTTAGGTTTGTCATTTGGTTTAGGGAATAGTGTTAGATTAGGATTAGGGTTAGTGTTAGGGTTAGGATTAGGGTTATGGTTAGGTTTCGAGATTAGTGTTAGGGTTAGTGTTTGTTTAGGGTTAGGGTTAGGCTTAGGGTTAGGCTTAGTTTTAGGTTTAGGTATAGGGTTAGGCTTAGGCTTAAGTTTAGGATTAGGGTTAGAGTTATGGTTAGGGTAATGGTTTGGGTTAGGGTTAGGAGTTAGGTGGTAAGGATATGTTTAGTGTTATGTTTAGGGTTAGGGTTATGTTTAGTTTTAGGGTTAGGGTTAGGTTTAGTTTTAGGGTTAGGGTTCGGGTTAGGGTTGGGTTAGGTTTAAAGTTAGGGTTAGGGTTAGGTTTAGGGTTAGGTTTAGGGTTAGAGTTAGGCTTAGTTTTAGGGTTAGCCTTAGGGTTAGGGCTAGGGTTAGGGTTAGGGTTTGGGTTAGGGTTAGGCTTTGGGTTAGTGTTACGGTTTAGAGTTAGAGTTTATGGTTACGGTTAGGGTAAGGTTTAGGGTTAGACTTTAGGGTTAGGGTTATTGGTAGGGTTATGTTTAGGGTTAGGGTTGGGGTTATTAGTTAGGGTTAGGGTTAGTGTTAAGCTTAGGATTAGGGTTAGGATTAGGGTTAGGATTAGTTTTAGGGTATGGGTTAGTTTTAGAGGGTTAAGGTTAGGTTATGATTAGGCTTAGAGTTAGGTATAGAGTTAGTGATAGAGGTTAGGTTTAGGGTTAGCGTTAGCGTTAGGGTTAGAGTTAGGGGCTAAGTGTTAGGGTCAGGGTTAGGTTTAGTGTTAGGGTTACGGTTAGGGTTAGGGTTAGGTTTACGGTTAAGGTTGCGGTTGCAGTTAGGGTTATGATTAGTGTTCATGTTAGTGTTAGTGTAGCAATTAGGGTTAGTTTTAGGGTTAGGGTTAGGTTGAGCGTTAGTTTTAGGTGTAAGGCTTAGGGTTAAGTTTAGGGTTAGGTTTATCTTTAAGGTTAGGGTTAGTGTTAGGGTTAGGTATAGGGTTAGGTTTAGGGATTAGGGTTAAGGTTAGTGTTAGGTTTAGGCTAGCGGTTAGGGTAATGTTTAGGCTTAGTTTTAGGTTTAGGGATAGGGTTAGGGTTAGGCTTAAGTTAACAGTTAGTGTTAGGGTTAGTGTTAGTGTTAGGGTTAGGTTTAGGTTTAGCTTTAGGTTTTGGGTTAGGGTTAGGGTAAGTGTTACGGTTAGGTTGAAGGTTAAGATTTGTGTTTGGTTTAGGTTAAGCGTTAGGATTTGGATTAGTGTTAGGGTTAGTGTTAGGGTTAGGGGTTATGGTTATGTTTAGGGTTAGGGTCAGAAGTTAGTGTTAGTGATAGTGTCAGACTTAAGGTTACATTTAGGGTTAAGGTTAGGTAAGGGTTGTGTTAGGTTTAGGTTTAGAGTTAGGGTTAGGGTTAAGTTTTAGGGATAGGGTTAGGTGTAGGGTTAGGTTCAGGTTTAGGGGTAGGGTTTTGGTTAGGGTTAGTGTTAGGGTTAGGATTATGGTTAAATTTAGGTTTAGGGTTATGGTTAGGGTTCGGGTTAGAGGTTAGTGTTAGGGATAGGGTTAGATTTAGGTTTAGGGTTAGGGTTAGGCTTAGGGTTGGTGTTAGGTTTAGGCTTAGGGATTAGGGTTAGTGTTAGGGTTAGGGTTCGTGTTTGGGTTAGGTTTAGGTTTACGGTTAGATAAGGTTAGGCTTGGGTTCAGCGTTAGGGTTAGGGTTATGGTAAGAATTAGGGTAAGGTTGAGGGTTTTCAGTTATGGGTTAGGGTTAGGGTTAGGGTTAGGCTTAAGTTAATGGTTAGGCTTAGGGATTGGGTTAGGTTTAGGGTTAGGATTAGGTTATGTTTAGGTTTAGGTTTAGGGTTAGGGTTAGGGTTAGGGTTAGGGTTAGGGTTAGGGTTAGGTTTAGGGTTAGGGATAGGGTTAGCGTTAGCGTTAGGGTTAGGGTTAGGGTTAGGTTTAGGCTTATGGTTAGGCTTAGTTTTAGGTTTAGGGATAGGGTTAGGCTTAAACTTACGGTTTGGGTTATGGTTCATGTTAGGTTAGGGTTAGGTTTAGGGTTAAGTTTAGGTTTTTGGGTTACGATTATGGTTAGTGTTAGTGTTAGGGTTAGGGTTAAGTTTAGGGTTAGGGATAGGGTTAGGGTTAGGGTTAGTGTTAGGTTTATGGTTAGGGTTAGGGTTAGGTTTAGGTTTATGTTTAGGGATAGGGTTAGCGTTACTGCTAGGGTTAAGGTTATGGTTAGGGTTAGGTTTAGGCTTATGGTTAGGCTTAGTTTTAGGTTTAGGGATAGGGTTAGGCTTAAGCTTACGGTTTGGGTTATGGTTCATATTACGTTTAGGGTTAGGTTTAGGGTTAAGTTTAGGTTTTTGGGTTATGATTATGGTTAGTGTTAGGGTTAGGGTTAGGGTTAAATTTAGGATTAGGGATAGGGTTAGGGTTAGGGTTAGTGTTAGGTTTAGGGTTAGGGTTAGGGTTAGGTTTAGGTTTAGGGTTAGGGATAGGGTTAGCGTTAGGGTTAGGGTTAGGGTTAAGGTTAGGTTTAGGCTTATGGTTAGGCTTAGTTTTAGGTTTAGGGATAGGGTTAGGCTTAAGCTTACGGTTTGGGTTATGGTTCGTGTTAGGGTTAGGGTTAGGTTTAGGGTTAAGTTTAGGTTTTTGGGTTACGATTATGGTTAGTGTTAGGGTTAGGGTTAGGGTTAAGTTTAGGGTTAGGGATACGGTTAGGGTTAGTGTTAGGTTTAGGGTTAGGGTTAGGCTCGTTATTAGGATTAGGTTTAGGGATAGCTTGAGTGTTAGGGTTAAGTTTGTTGTTAGTGTTAAGTTTAGGTATAGGGTCAGCATTAGGTTAAGGTTTAGGGATAGAGTTGGGGTTAGGGCTAGGTGTTAGTGTCAAAGCTAGGGTTAGGGATATTTTTAGGGTTAGGCTTAGTTTTAGGGTTAGGATTAGGGTCCGGTATTATGGTTGGGTTAGGGTTAGGGTTAGGGTTAGGTTTAGGGTTAGAGTTAGGCTTAGTTTTAGCGTTAGCCTTAGGGTTAGGGCCACAGTTAGGGTTAGGGTTAGGGTTAGGTTTAGGGTTAGGGTTAGGGTTAGTGTTAGGGTTATGTTTAGTGTTAGGGTTAGGGTTAGAAGTTAGGGTTAGGGTTAGTGTTTGTGTTAGGGTTAGGATTAGATTTAGGGTTAGGGTTAGGTATTACGGTCGGTTAGTGTTAGGGCTCGGGTTAGGCTTAGTTTTAGGGTTAGCCTTACAGTTACAGCTTTCGGTTAGTGTTAGGGTTAGGGTTCGGGTTAGGGTTAGGCTTTGGGTTAGTGTTAGGGTTTAGAGTTAAGGTTTAGGGTTACGGTTTGGGTAAGGGTTAAGGTTATAGTTTAGGGTTAGGGTTATTGCTAGGATTACTTTTAGGGTTAGGTTTTGGGTTATTATTTAGTGTTAGGGTTAGTGTTAATGTTGGGGTTAGGGATAGTGTAGGGATAGTGTTAGGGTTAGGGTTAGTTTTAAAGGTTAGGGTTAGGGTTAGGATTAGGCTTAGGGTTAGGTATAGGACTAGTGATAGAAGTTAGAGTTAGGGTTAGCGTTAGGGTTTGGGTTAGGCTTAGGGGCTAAGTGTTAGGGTTAGAGTTAGGTTTAGTGTTAGGCTTACGGTTAGGGTTAGGGTTACGGTTAAGGTTATGGTTAGCGTTACAGTTAGTTTTTGTGTTAGGTTTAGTGTAGAGAATAGGGTTAGATTTAGGGTTAGGCTTAGTTTGAGCTTTAGGTTTAGGTGTAAGGGTTAGAGTTAGGTTTACTGTTATGTTTATCGTTAGGGTTAGGGATTAGGGTTAGGGTTAGTGTTAGGGTTAGTGTTAAGGTTAGGGATAGAGTTAGTGTTAGGTTTAGGGATTAGGGTTAGGGTTAGCGTTAGGGTTAGGTTTAGGTTTTGGGTTAGGGTTAGTATTGGGGTTAGGGTTAGGGTTAGGGTTAGGTTTAGGTTTAGGGTTAGGTTTTGGGTTAGGGTTTGTATTTGGGTTATGGTGAGGGTTAGTGTTAGGGTTTGGTTTAGCTTTAGATTTTGGTTTTGGGTTAGTTTTAGGGTAAGGTTTAGGTTTAGGTTTAGGTTTAGGTTTATGTTTAGGTTTTGGGTTAGGGTTAGCGTTAGGGTTAGGGTGAGGGTTAGGGTTAGTGTTTGGTTTAGGTTTAGGTTTAGGATTCATATTAGGTTTACGGTTAGTGTTAATGTTAGGGTTTAGGGTAATGTTTAGGTTTAGGGTTAGAAGTTAGTGTTAGTGTTATTGTTAGTTTTAGACTTAGGGTTATATTTAGGGTTAGGTTTAGGTTAGTGTTAGTTTAGGTTTAAGGTTAGGGTTAGGGTTAGCTTTTAGGGTTAGGGTTAAGTGTAGTGTTAGGTTCGGGTTTAGAGTTAGGGTTATGGTTAGGGTTACTATTAGGGTTAGGGTTATGGTTAGGTTAAGTTTAGGTTTATGGTTATTATTAGGGTTAGAGGTTAGTGTTAGGTAAGTGTTAGATTTAGGTTTAGTGTTACGGTTAGGCTTAGGGTTATGGCTGGTGTTAGGGTATGGGTTCGAGTTAGGGTTAGGGATTAGGGTTAGTGTTAGGGTTATGGTTTGGGTTCAGGTTAGGTTTAGGGTTACTGTTAGACAAGGTTTTGCTTGGGGTCAGCATTTGGGTTAGGGTTATGGTAAGGATTAGGTTTAGGTTGAGCGTTTATGGTTAGGGATTAGGGTTAGGGTTAGGTTTAGGGTTATGGTTAGGTTTATGAATAGGGTTAGGGTTAGGGTTAGGTTTAGGGTAGGTTTAGGGTTAGGGTTAGGATTAGGTTAGTGTTAGGGATATGGTTAGGTTTAGGTTTAGGGTTAGGGTTAGGGTTAGGCTTATGGTTAGGCTTTGTTTTAGGTTTAGTGATAGGGTTAGGCTTAAGTTTAAGGTTAGGGTTATATTTAGTGTTAGGGTTAGGGTTATGTTTAGGGTTCAGTTTAGATTTTTGGATAAGGGTTCTGGTTACTGTTAGGGTTTCGGTTAGGAATAGGGTTAGGGATAGGGTTAGGTTTAGGGTTAGGGTTAGGGTTATGGTTAGGGTTAGGGTTAGCATTATGGTTAGGCTTAGTTTTAGGTTTAGCAATAGGGTTTGGCTTAAGTTTAGGGTTAGGTTTCTGTTAGTATTACGGTTAGGGTACGGTTTAGGGTTAAGTTTAGATTCTGGGTTAGGGTTAGGGTTAGTGTTAGGGTTAGTGTTTGGGTTAGGATTAGATTTAGATTTTGGTTTTAGGCTTAGGGATATGTTTAAGATTAGGCTAATTTCTGGTTTAGGGTTTGGGTTAGGGTTAGGATTAGGTATTACAATCAGGTTTTAGGATTACAGTTAGCGTTAGGGTTAGGGTTAGCGTTAGTGTTAGTGTTAGGGTTAAGGTTAGGTTTAGGTTTAGTGTTATGGTTCGACTTAGAGTTAGAGGTTAGGGCTAAGTTTAGGGTTAGATTTAGGTTTAGGGTTCGACTTAGAGTTAGGGTTAGGTTAGCATTAGGGTTAGGTTTAGAAGTTAGGGTTAGGGTTAGTGTTAGTGTAGTGTTAAGGTTAGGCTTAGTGTTAAGTTAGCGTTAGGTTTAGGGTCAGGGTTAGTGGATAGGTGTTATGGATAGTGTTAGGGTTACGGTAAAGTTTAGGGTTATGGTTAGTTTTATGGTTTGTGTTAGTGTTAGGGTTAGGTTAAGGTTTTATGGTTATGGTTAGGGTTAGGGTTATTTTTAGGTTTAGCACTAGGGTTATGTTTAGGGTTAGTGTTAGGGTTAGGGTCATGGTTAGGTTTAGGTTTAGGGTTATGGTTAGGGTTAGAGGTTAGCATTAGGGTTAGGGTTAGCTTTAGGTTTATGTTTAGCATTAGGATTAGGGTTAGGTTTTGGCTTAGGGTCAGTGTTAGGGTTAGGGTTAGATTTACAGATTAGGGTTAGTGTTAGGGTTAGGGTTCGGGTTCGGTTTAGGTTTAGGGTTAGGGTTAGACAAGTTTAGGCTTGGGGTCAGTTATGGTAAGGATTAGGGTTAGGGTGAGGGTTTGGGAATAGGGGTTATGTTTTGGGTTAAGGTTAGGGTTGGGTTAGGGGTAGGGTTAGGGTTAAGGTTAGGGTTACAGTTAGTTTTAGTCTTAAGGTTAGTGTTGGGGTTAGGGTTAAGTTTTAGTTTTAGGGTTAGAGTTAGGGTTAGTTTCAGGTTTAGGGTTAGGGTTATGGTTAGGGTTAGTGTTAGGGATAGGGTTATGGTTAGTTTTTGGTATAGGGTTATGGTTAGGGTTAATGTTTGAGGTTAGGGTTAGGGTTAGGGTTAGGGTTACAGTTAGGGTTAGGGTTACGTTTAGTTTTACTGTTAGGGATAGGGTTAGAGTTTAGCTTAATGTAACAGTTAGAATTAGGTTTAGGTTTAGGGTTAGTGTTAGGGTTAGTGTTAGGTTTAGGGTTAGGGTAAGCGTTAGGGTTAGGGTTAGGTTTAGGGTTATGTTTTTGGTTAGGGTTAGGGTTAAAAGCTAGTGTTATTCTTAGTGTGAGTGTTAGGGTTATGGTTAATGTAAGGGTTAGTTTAGGTTTAGGTTTAGGGTTAGGGTTAGGTTTAGGCTCAGTATTAGGATTAGGGTTAGGGATAGCTTGAGGGTTAGCGTTAAGTTTTTTGTTAGTGTTAGGTTTAGATATAGGGTCAGCACTTTTAGGGTTAGGGATAGAGTTAGTTTTAGGGATATGTGTTAGTGTAAAATTATGGTTAAGGATAGGTTTAGGGTTAGGTTTAGGGTTAGTTTTAGGTTTAGGGTTAGGGTTAGGGTTATGGTTAGGGTTAGGTGTTACAGTCGGGTTAGGGTTAGGGTTGTGGTTAGGTTTAGGGTTAGGGTTAGACAAGGTTAGGCTTGGGGTCAGTTATGGTAAGGATTAGGGTTAGGGTGAGGGTTTGTGGTTAAGGGTTAAGTTTAAGCTTAGGGTTAGGGTTAGGGCTTAGGTGTTTAGGATATTGGTAGGGTTATGTTTAGAGTTATGTGTAGGGTTAGTTTTAGGTTTTGGTTTATGGTTTCGGTTAGGGTTAGTGTTAGGTTTAGGTTTAGTGTTCGGGTTAGGGTTGGGGTTACGGTTTGGGTTTGGATTCGGTTAGGGTTAAGGTTAGGGTTAGGTGTTAGAGTTAGATTTTAGGGTTAGGGTTAGGGTTATGTTTAGGTTTAGTGTTAGGGTTAGAGTTTAGGGTTAGGTTTAGTGTTAGGGTTATGGTTAAGGTTAGGATTATGGTTAGAAATTAGATTTAGGGCTAATGTTAGCATTAGGGTTATGGTGAGGGTTAGTGTTAAGTTAGGGTTAGTTTTAGGGTTAGAGTTATTGGCTAGGTGATAGAATAGGGTTAGGGTTAGGTTTAAGTTTAGGGTTACAGTTAGTTTTAAGGTTAGAGTTAGTGTTAGGGTTAGTTAGGTTTTAAGTTTATGATTAGGGGTAGGGTTAGTCTCAGTTTTAGGGTTAGGGTTATGTTAGGGTTCATGTTAGGGTTAGGGTTATAGTTTAGGTTTAGGTTTAGAGTTATGTTTAGGGTTAGGGTTAGAGGTTAGGGTTAGGGTTTGGGTTAGATTTAGGTTTAGGTTAGGGTTATGCTTAGGGTGAGGTTTAGTGTTAGGGTTAGTGTTAGGGTTAGGCTTAGGGATTAGTGGTAGTTTTAGTGTTAGGTTTCGGTTTCGGGCTAGGTTTAGGGTTAGTGTTAGACAAGGTTAGGCTTGGGGTCTGGGTGAGATTTAGGGTTATGGTAAGGATTAGGTTCAGGTTGAGGGTTTTGGGTTAGGTGTTAAGGTTATGTTAAGGGTTAGGTTTAGGATTTGGGCTAGGGTTAGGGATAGGGTTAGTGTTAGGGTTAGGGTTAGGTTTGGTGTAGGGTTAGGGTTAGGCTTAGTTTTACGGTTAGGGATAGGGTTAGGGTTTGGCTTAATGTAATGGTTAGGGTTAAGGTTATTTTTAGTGTTATGTTTAGGTTTACAGTTTAGGGTTAGGATTAGAGTTGAGGTTATGTTTAGGGTTAGGGTTAGGAATAGAAGCTAGTGTTAGGGTTAGTGTGATTGTTACACTTATGTTTAGGGTTTGGGTTAGGTTAGGGTTAGGGTTAGGGTTAGGGTTAGGCTCTGTATAAGTATTAGGGTTACGGATAGCTTTAGGGTTAGGGTTAAGTTTGTTGTTAGTTTTAGGTTTAGGAATAGGATCAGCATTAGGTTTAGGGTTAGGGATAGCATTAGTGTTAGGGTTAGGGAATAGTGTTAGGGTTAGGCTTAGGGTTAAGTGTTAGGGTTAGGGTTAGGGTTAGCTTTAGGATTAGGGCTAGGGTTAGGTTAGAAAGTTAGTGTTAGAGTTAGCATTAGGGTTAGAGTTAGGGTTAGGGTTTGTGTTAGGTTTAGGGTTAGGGTTTTGGGTTTAGGGTTTGGGTTAGGGATAGGGTTAGGGATTAGGGATAGGGTTAGGGTTAGGGTTTAGGTTTAGGGTATGGTTAGGATTAGGCATTAGGGGTTAGGGTTAGGGTAATGGTTACGGTTAGGTTTAGTGTTAGGGTTAGGGTTAGGGTTAGAGTTTAGCTTTAGGGTTAGAGTTAGGGTTAGGGTTAGGGTTAGGTTTAGTGTTAGGTTAGGGTAAGGGTTAGGATAAAGGTTAGATGCTCGAGTTACCATTAGGGTTATTGTTAGTTTCATGGTTAGTGTTATGGTTAGTGTTAGGGTATGGGTTAGATTTAGAGGTTTAGGGTTAGGGTTAGGATTAGGCTTAGTATTATGACAGGGTTAGTGTTAGAGTTTAGGGTTAGGGTTAGCGTTAGGGTTAGGGGTTAAGTTTTATGGTTAGAGTTAGGATTATTGTTAGCATTACGGTTAGGGTTAGGGTTAAAGTTAAGTTTACAGTTAGGGTTTCGCTTAGTGTTTGGGTTAGGGTTAGGGTTTGAATTAGGGTTAGGGTAGCGATTAGGGTCTGGTTTAGGCTTAGGATTAGGGTGAGTGTTAGGGTTAGTGGTTAGGCTTAGTGTTAGTGTTAGGCTTATTGTTAGGGTTAGGGATTAGGTTTAGGGTTAGTGTTAGATTTAGTTTGAGTGTTAGGGTTAGGGTTAGGCTTAGTTTTGGGTTGGGGATAGGGTTAGGTTTAGGCTTAAGTTTAGGCTTAGTGTTAGTGTTAGGGTTAGGGTTAAGGTTATCTTAGGGTTAGGGCTAGCGTTATGGTTAGTGTTAGGGTTTGGTTTTAGGGTTAGGGTTAGGGGTTAGGGTTAGGGTAAGGGTTAGGGACTAGGGTTAGTGTTAGGGTTAGGATTCGGGCTCGGGTTGGGTTTTGGGTTAGGGTTAGACAAGGTTCGACTTGGGGTCAGGGTTAGGGTTAGGGTTATGGTAAGGATTAGGGTTAGGTTGAGGTTTTGGTGTTAGGGGTTAGGTTATGGTTAAGATATGGGTTAGGGTTACGTTTAGAGTTATGGATAGGGTTAGGGTTAGGGTTAGGTTTAGGGTTAGGGTTAGGGTTAGTGTTAGGTTTAGGGTTAAGTTTATTGTTAGGTTTAGGTTTAGGTATAGGGTTAGTTTTAGGCTTAAGTTTAGGGTTAGTGTTAGGGTTAGTGTTAGTATTGGGGTTAGGTTTAGGGTTAGGTTTAGGTTTTGCTTAGGGTTAGGGTTAGTGTTATGGTTAGGGTGAGGGTTAGGGTTAGTGTTTGGGTTAGGGTTCGGATTAGGTTTAGGGTTAGTGTTAGGGTTAGGGGTTAGAGTTAGTTTAGTGTTAGGGTTAGGGTTAGGGATAGAGTTTAGGGTTAGGCTTAGTGTTAGGGTTTTGGTTTTGGTTACGGTTAGAAGTTAGGATTAGAATTAGTGTTAGGGTTAGGGTTACTGTTAGGGTTAGGGTTAGGGTTAGCTTAGTGTTAGGGTTAGGGTCTGTGTTAGCCGTTGTTTTTAGTTTAAAGTTAGGGCTAATGTGACGGTTAGTGTTAGTGTTAAGTTAGGGTTAGGTTTAGGGTTAGGGATATGTGATAGGTGTTAGGGATAGGGTTAGAGTTAGGGTTAAGTTTATGGTTACTATTAGTTTTAGGGTTACTGTTAGGGTTAGAGGTTAGTGTTAGGGTTAGGGTTAGGTTTAGGTTTAGAGTTAGGTTTAAGGTTAGGTTTAGGGTTCATGTTAAGGTTAGGGTTACAGTTAGGGTTAGATTTAATTTAGGGTTTAGGGTTAGTTTTAGGGTTCGTGTTCGGGTTAGGTTTAGGGTTAGGTTTAGATAATCTTAGGCTTGGGGTCAGTTATGATAAGGATTTAGGTTAGGGTGAGGGTTTGGTGTTAGGGTTTATGTTTAGGGTTAGGGTTAGGTTTTGGGTTTGGGTTTTTAGTTGTTGTGGATATGGTTAGGGTTATGTTTAGGGATATGGTTATAGGGATATTGTTAGGGTTAGGTTTAGGGTTAGGGTTAGGTTTAGTGTTATGTTTAGTGTTAGGGTTCGGGTTAAGGTTGGGTTAGGTTTAGGTGTTAGAGTTAGATGTTAGTGTTAGGGTTAGTGTTAGGGTTAGGATTAGGTTTAGGGTTAGGTTTAGACATTAGGGTTAGGGTTAGGGTTAGCATTATGGTTATAGTTAGGGTTACGTTTAGAAGTTAGGTTTAGGGTTAGTGTTAGTGTTAGGGTTACAGTTAGAGTTAGTATTAATTTAGGGGTATGTTTAGGGTTATATTTAGGGGCTAGTTGTGAAGGATAGGGTTATGGTTAGGGTTAGGATTAAGTTAGGGTTACGGTTAGTTTTAGGTTTAGGGTTAGTGTTAGGTTTAGGGTTAGGTTTCAGGGTTAGGATTAGGGGTAGGGTTAGGTTCAGGTTTAGGTTTAGGTTTATGTTAGGGATAGTGTAAGGATTAGGGTTATGATTAAGTTTAGGTTTGGGGTTATGTTTAGGGTTAGGTTTAGAGGTTAGGATTAGGGTTATGGTTAGATTTAGGTTAGGCTTTGGGTTACGTTTAGTTTTAGGGTTACGATTAGGTTTAGGGTTATGGTTTGGGTTTGTTTTATCGTTAGGCTTAGGGATAGGGTTAGGGCTAGGGTTAGGTGTTAGGTGTTAGGGATAGAATTAGCGTTAGGGTTAGTGTTAGGATTAGTGTTAGGGTTAGGTTTAGGGTTAGGGATAGTGTTAGGTTTAGGCTTAGGGTTAGGGTTAGGGTAGGGTTCGGGTTAGGCTTAGGGTTAGGGTTTAGGTTTAGGGTTATTGTTAGGGTTAGGTTTCGGTTCAGGGTCAGTGTTAGGCTTAGAGTTTAAGGTTAGGTTTAGGCTTACGGTTAGTGTTAGGGTTAGGTTTAGGGTTAGATATTAGTGTTAGGTTTAGGTTTAGGGTTAGAGTTAGTGTTAGGGTTAGATTTATGATTAGAATTTAGGGTTAGGGTTAGGGTTAAGTATTACGGTCAGGGTTAGGGTTAGTTTTAGGGTTAGGGTTAGTGTTAGGTTTAGGGATAAAGGTTAGATTTTGGGTTAGGGTTATGGTGATGGTTAGGGTTAGGTTTTGGGTTAGGGTTAGGGTTAGGTTTAGATTTTAGGGTTTGGGTTAGTGTTAGTGTTAGTGTTAAGGTTAGGGTTAGGTTTAGCGTTTGAATTTAGGGTTAGAATTACGTTTAGGGTTAGGATTAGGCTTAGGCTTATGGTAGGGTTAGGATTACGGTTAGGTATTATGGTGAGGGTTAAAGTTAGTTTTAGGGTTATGGTTAAGGTTAGAGTTTAGGGTTAGAATTAGGTTTAGAGTTAGGGTTACGGTTAGTGTTAGGATTAGGATTAGAAGTTAGGGTTAGGTGTTAGGTGTTAGGGAGAGGGTTATGGTTAGGCTTCGGGTAATGGATAGTGTTAGTGTTATGATTAGGTTAAGGGTTAGGGTTAGGATTAGGTTAAGGGTTAGGGTTAGATTTATGGTTAGTTTCACGCTTAGGTTTAGGGTTAGAGTTAGGGGTTAGGTTAGGTTTAGGGTTAGGGTTACTGTTAGTTTTAGGTTTACGGTTAGGTTTAGGATTACAAATAGTGTTAGGTTTATGCTTAGGGTTAGGGTTAGGGTTAGGTTTAGGATTAGTGTTAGGGTTAGGGTTACAGGTTAGTGTTAATTTTAGTGTTAGAGTATGGGGTTAGCGGTAGGGTTACGGTTAGGCTTAGAGATTATGGTTAGGGTTAGTTTTAGGGTTAGAGTTAAATCTTAAGTTTAGGGTTATGGTTAGTGTTAGGGTTAGGGTTAGGTTTAGAGGTTAGTGTTAGGGTTAGGTTAGGGTTAGGCTTAGGGTTAGGTTTAGGTTTAGGGTTAGGATTAGGGTTAGGGTTAGGGTTAGAGTTAGAGGTATAGTTAGGGTTAACGTTAGATATTAGTGTTAGTGTTAGTGTTAGGGTTAGTGTTACAGTTAGAGTTTAGAGTTAGGGTTAATGTTGGAGTTAGGGTTATGGTTAGGGTTATTGTTATGGTTAGGTTAGGCTTAAAACTTAGGTTTAGGTTTAGGGTTACGGTTAGTGTTATGGTTGGTGTTATTGTTCGGGTTAGGGTTAGGTGTTAAATGTTAGGAAGATGGTTAGGGTTAGGCTTTGTGTTATGTTTAGGTTTAGGGTTATGATTAGGTTTAGGCTTAAGGTTACCGTTAGGTTTATGGTTAGGTTGAGTTTTAGGTTTAGAGCTATGGTTAGTGTTAGGTTCAGGGGTACTGTTTAGGGTAAGGGTTAGGTTTAGGGTTAGGTTTACGGTTACTTTTAGGGTTAGGGTTAGGTTAAGAGTTGGGGTTAGGTCAAGGTTTAGCGTTAGTGTTAGGATTAGAAGTTAGTATTTTGGCTAGTGTTAGGGTTAGAGGCTAGTGTAAATTTTAGAGTTAGGGTTAGGTTTAGTGTTGGGGTTAGGAGTTACTTGTTAGGGAGATGGTTATGGTTAGGCTTTGAGTTACGTTTAGTGCTAGGGTTAGGATTAGGTTTAGGGTTAGATTTAGGGTTATGGTTTTGTTTTGTTTTACTGTTAGAGTTAGGGTTAGGGTTAGGGCTAGGGTTAGGTGTTAGGTGTTAGGGATAGAGTTAGCATTAGGGTTAGGGTTAGGATTAGTTTTAGGGTTAGGTTTAGGGTTAGAGTTTATGGTTAGTGCTAGGGTGAGGTTAGGGTTAGTGTTAGTGTTTGGTTTAGGTTTAGAGTTTAGGGTTAGAGTTAGGTTTACGTTTAGGGATAGTGTTAGGTTTAGGCTTAGTATTAGGGTTATGGATAGGGTTCGGCTTAGTCTTAAGGTTAGGGTTTAGGGTTATTGTTAGGGTTAGGGTTAAGTTGTGGTTTAGGTTTAGGGTTAGTGTTATGGTTTCGGTTAGCACTAGTGTTGGGTTTTGTGTCAGGGCAAGCGTTAGGGTTAGAGTTTAGGGTTAGGTTTAGTGTTAGGGTTAGTGTTAGTGTTAGGTTTAGGGTCAGATATTTTGGTTAGGGTTTGGTTTAGGGTTAGAGTTAGGGTTAGGGTTAGTTTTATGATTAGAATTTAGGGTTAGGATTAGGGTTAGGGTTAGGGATTAATGTTAGATTTTGGGTTAGTGTTATTGTTAGGTTTAGGGTTAGGTTTTGGTTTAGGGTTAAGGTTAGAGTTTAGGGTTAGTTTTAGGGTTAGTGTGAGTGTTACGGTTTGGATTATGTTTTGCCTTAGAATTTAGGGTTAAAATTACCTTTAGGGTTAGGATTAGGCTTAGGCTTATGGTAGGGTTAGGGTTAGGGTGAGGTATTACGGTCAGGGTTAAATTTAGTTTTAGGGTTACGGTTAGGGTTAGAGTTTAGGGTTAGTGCTAGGGTGACTTTAGGGTTAGTGTTAAGGTTAGGTTTAGATTTAGAGTTTAGGTTTAGGGTTAGGGTTAGTGTTAGGATAAGAAGTTAGGAATATGTGTTAGGTGTTAGGGAGAGGGTTATGGTTAGGCTTCGGGTTACGGTTAGTATTAGTGTTACGATTAGGTTAAGGGTTAGTAAGTGTTACAGTTTGGATTATGTTTAGCCTTAGAATTTAGGGTTAAAATTATCTTTAGGGTTAGGATTAGACTTATGCTTATGGTACGGTTAGGGTTAGGGTGAGGTATTATGGTCAGGGTTAGGGTAGGGTTAGTGTAAGGGTTAGAGTTAGGGTTAGGGTTTGTGTTAGGTTTAGGGTTAGGGTTTTGGGTTTAGGGTTTGGGTTAGGGATAGGGTTAGGGATTAGGGATAGGGTTAGGGTTAGGGTTTAGGTTTAGGGTATGGTTCGGATTAGGCATTAGGGGTTAGGGTTAGGGTAATGGTTACGGTTAGGTTTAGTGTTAGGGTTAGGGTTAGGGTTAGAGTTTAGCTTTAGGGTTAGAGTTAGGGTTAGGGTTAGGGTTAGGTTTAGTGTTAGGTTAGGGTAAGGGTTAGGATAAAGGTTAGATGCTCGAGTTACCATTAGGGTTATTGTTAGTTTCATGGTTAGTGTTATGGTTAGTGTTAGGGTATGGGTTAGATTTAGAGGTTTAGGGTTAGGGTTAGGATTAGGCTTAGTATTATGACAGGGTTAGTGTTAGAGTTTAGGGTTAGGGTTAGCGTTAGGGTTAGGGGTTAAGTTTTATGGTTAGAGTTAGGATTATTGTTAGCATTACGGTTAGGGTTAGGTTTAAAGTTAAGTTTACAGTTAGGGTTTCGCTTAGTGTTCGGGTTAGGGTTAGGGTTTGAATTAGGGTTAGGGTAGCGATTAGGGTCTGGTTTAGGCTTAGGATTAGGGTGAGTGTTAGGGTTAGTGGTTAGGGTTAGTGTTAGTGTTAGGCTTATTGTTAGGGTTAGGGATTAGGTTTAGGGTTAGTGTTAGATTTAGTTTGAGTGTTAGGGTTAGGGTTAGGCTTAGTTTTGGGTTGGGGATAGGGTTAGGTTTAGGCTTAAGTATAGGCTTAGTGTTAGTGTTAGGGTTAGGGTTAAGGTTATCTTAGGGTTAGGGCTAGCGTTATGGTTAGTGTTAGGGTTTGGTTTTAGGGTTAGGGTTAGGGGTTAGGGTTAGGGTAAGGGTTAGGGATTAGGGTTAGTGTTAGGGTTAGGATTCGGGCTCGGGTTGGGTTTTGGGTTAGGGTTAGACAAGGTTCGACTTGGGGTCAGGGTTAGGGTTAGGGTTATGGTAAGGATTAGGGATAGGTTGAGGTTTTGGTGTTAGGGGTTAGGTTACGGTTAAGATATCGGTTAGGGTTACGTTTAGAGTTATGGATAGGGTTAGGGTTAGGGTTAGGTTTAGGGTTAGGGTTAGGGTTAGTGTTAGGTTTAGGGTTTAGGCTATTGTTAGGCTTAGGTTTAGGTTTAGGTATAGGGTTAGTATTAGGCTTAAGTTTAGAGTTAGTGTTAGGGTTAGTGTTAGTATTGGGGTTAGGTTTAGGGTTAGGTTTAGGTTTTGGGTTAGGGTTAGGGTTAGTGTTATGGTTAGGGTGAGGGTTAGGGTTAGTATTAGTGTTACCATTAGGTTAAGGGTTAGTGTGAGTGTTACGGTTTGGATTATGTTTAGCCTTAGAATTTAGGGTTAAAATTATCTTTAGGCTTAGTATTAGGCTTAGGCTTATGGTAGGGTTAGGGTTAGGGTGAGGTATTATGGTCAGGGTTAAATTTAGTTTTAGGGTTAGGGTTAGGGTTAGAGTTTAGGATTAGTGCTAGGGTGACTTTAGATTTAGTGTTAAGGTTAGGTTAGGGTTAGAGTTTAGGTTTAGGGTTAGGTTTAGGGTTAAGGTTAGTGTTAGGATAAGAAGTTAGGAATATGTGTTAGGTGTTAGGGAGAGGGTTATGGTTAAGCTTACGGTTAGTGTTAGTGTTATGATTAGGTTAAGGGTTAGTGTTAGTGTTAGGGTTAGGGTTAGGGTTAGGTTTACGGTTAGTTTCAAGCTTAGGTTTAGGTTTAGGGTTAGAGTTAAGTTGTTAGGAATAGGGTTAGGGTTCGGGTTAGGTTTATTGTTAGGTTTAGGTTTACGGTTACGTTTAGGGTTATGGATACTGTTAGGGTTATGCCTAAGGTTAGGGTTAGGGTTAGGGTTATGGTTAGGTTTAGACTTAGGGTTAGGATTAGTGCTAGGATTATTGTTAGAGGTTAGTGTTAATTTTAGTGTTAGGGTTAGGTTGAGGTTTAGGGTTAGGGTTAGGCTTATGGTTAGAAGTTAGGTTTAGTGTTAGGTTTAGGGTTAGGGTTCCGAATAGGTTAGTGTTAGGGTTAGGATTAGGGTTAGAGGTTATGTTTAGATTTAGGGATAGGGTTAGAGTTAGGGTTATGGTTAGGGTTAATGTTAAATGTTAGTGCTAGTGTTATGGTTAGTATTAGGGTTAGAGTTTAGGGTTAGTGGTAGGTTGACTTTAGGGTTAGTGATAAGGTTAGGTTTAGGGTTAGAGTTTAGGGTTAGGATTAGGTTTAGGGTTAGGGTTAGTGTTAGCATAAGAAGTTACTTTTAGTGGTAGGGTTAGGGTTTTGGTTATGGTTAGGGTTAGGGTTATTGTTAGGGTTAGGGATAGGAATTAGGTGTTATGGAGAGGTTAGGGTTAGGCTCCAGGTTACGGATAGTGTTAGGATTATGATTAGGTTTAGGGTTAGTTTTAGGGTTAGGGTTATGGTTAGGGTTATGGTTAGGGTTACAGTTAGTTGTAGGGTTAGGTTTAGGGTTAGGTTTAGGGGTTAAGTGTTAGGGATAGGATTCTGTTTAGGCTTAGTGTTAGGGTAAGTGTTATGCTTAGTGTTAGGTTTACAGTTATTTTTATGGTTAGTGTTAGGGTTAGGGTTAGGGATTAAGTGTTAGGGATAGGATTAGTGTTATGATTAGGGTTATGGTTATGGTTATGGTTAGGGTTAGGGTTAGGTTTAGGGTTAAGGTTAGTTTTAGTGTTAGGTTAGGCTTTAGGATTAGGGTTATGGTTAGTGTTAGGATTAGTGTTAGGGTTATATTTAGAGGTTAGCGTTAAATTTAGTGTTAGAGTTTGATGTTAGGGTTATGGTGAGGTTTAGGATTAGATTTTATGGTTATGGTTAGGGTTATGGTTAGCATTAAATCTTAGGTTTTGGGTTAGGGTTAAGCTTAGGATTAGTTTTAGTGTTAGGGTTAGTGTTAGTGTTAGAGTTAGAGGTATGGGATAGGGTTAGGGTTATGGTTAGGGTTATGGTTATGGTTATGGTTATGGTTATGCTAGGATTAGGGTTATGCTTAGGGTTAGGTATTACAGTCAGGTTTAGGGTTACTTTAAGAGTTAGGGTTAGGTTTAGGTTTAGGGTTAGGGTTAGGATTAGAATTTAGGGTAAGGGGTAGGGTTAAGTTTATGGTTACAGTTAGGGTTAGGGTTAGGGTTAGGGGTTAGGTGTTAGGCAGAGGGTTAATATTAGACTTCGGGTTTTGGTTAGCATTAGGGTTCCACTTAGGTTTAGGTTTAGGCTTAGGTTTAGTGTTAGGTTTTGGTTTACAGTTATTGTTAGGATTAGATGTTAGGGTTAGGGTTAGTGTTAGGGTTAAGCTTAGGGTTAGGATTAGTGTTATGGTTAAATTTAGGGTCAGGGTTATTGTTAGGGTTAGGGTTAGTTTTAGAAGTTAGGGTTACGTGTAGGGTCAGGTTTATGGTTACAGTTAGAGTTAGTGTTAGTTTTAGTGTTAGGGTTAGGCGTTAGGTGTTAGGCAGAGGGTTAAGATTAGACTTTGGGTTATGCTTAGCATTAGGGTTACGCTTAGCTTTAGGGTTAGGCTCAGGTTTAGTGTTAGGGTTTGGTTTACTGTTAGGATTAGGGTTAGATGTTAGGGTTAGGGTTAGGGTTAAGGTTAGTGTTACGGTTAGTGTTGCGGTTAGAGTTTATGGTTAAGGTTAGCGTTGGAGTTAGGCTTAAGGTTAGGGTTAGGGTTATGGTTAGAGGATAGCATTAGGTTTATGGTTAGAGTTTGGTGTTAGGGTTAGGGTTAGTGATTAGGGTTAGAGTTTATGCTTAAGGTTAGGGCTAGGGTTAGCGTTAAAACTTAGGTCCGGGTTAGGGTTACGGGTAGGGTTATGGTTAGGTTTAGGTTTTAGGATAGGGTTACTGTTAGGGTTAGAAGTTGTTTTAGTGTTTGGCTTAATGTTAGTGTTAGAGTTAGAGTTAGGTTTAGGGTTAGATGTTAGGGTTAGGTTTAGTGTTAGCGTTAGAGTTTGTGTTACAGTTAGACCTTAGTGTTAAGTTTAGTGTTATGTTTAGAGGTTAGTGTTAGGTTTATGGTTACAGTTTGAGTTTAGGGTTAGGATTAGGGTTAGGCTTATATGTTATGCTTATGTTTAGGGTTATGGTTAGGGAAAAAAACTTAGGTTTTGTGTTAAGGTTAGGGTTAGGGTTAGGGTTAGGGTTAGTGTTAGGGTTAGGGTTAGTGGTTAGGTGTTAGGGAAAGGGTTAGGGTTAGGCTTCAGGTTAGGGTTAGGGTTAGGTTACAATTAGGTTTAGGTTTAGTGTTAGGGTTAGGTTTAGGGTTAGTTTCAGTGTTAGGTTTAGGGTAAGGGTTAGGGATTAGGTGTTAGTGATAGTGTTAGTGTTAGGATTAGTGTTAGGGTTAGGGTTAAGTTCATACTTAGTGTTAGTGTTAGGGATGGTATTAAGGTTAGGGTTAGGGTTAGGTTTAGTGTTAGGGTTAGGTTTAGGGTTAGGCTTAGAGGTTATATTTAGCGTTAGGTTTAAGGTTAGGGTAAAGCTTAGATTTAGGGTAAGGTTTAGGGTTAATGTTAGGAAAAGGTGTTAGTGTTAGTGGTAGTGTTAGGGTTATGGTTACGGTTATGGTTAGGGTTATTGTTAGGGTTAGGGATAGGGGTTAGTTTTTAGGGAGAGGGTTAGGGTTAGGCTGTGCATTACGGTTAGTGTTAGGGTTACAATTAAGTTTAGGGTTAGGGTTACGTTTAGGGTTAGGTTTAGGGTTAGGGTTAAGTTTACAGTTAATTGTAGGGTTAGTGTTAGGGATAGGGTTAGGGGTTACATGTTAGGGATAGGATTCTGGTTATGCTTAGGTTTAGGGTAAGTGTTATGGTTAGGGTTAAGTTTACAGTTGGTTTTATGGTTAGGGTTAGGGTTATGATTAGGTTTAGGCTTAAGGTTACAGTTGGGTTTATGGTTAGTTTTAGGTTTAGGGTTAGGGTTATGGTTAGTGTTTAGATTAGGGGTACGGTTTAGGGTATGGGTTAGGTTCAGTGTTAGGTTTATGGTTAGTTTTAGGGTTAGGGTTAGGGTTAGGTTAAGGTTTAGGTTGAGGTTGAGGTTCAGATTTAGGGTTAGTGTTAGGGTTAGAAGTTAGGTTTAATGTTAGTGTTACTGTTAGGCTTTGGGTTAGGGTTAGTGGTTTGTGTTAGATTTAGGATTAAGGTTAGGTTTAAGTTTTGGGCTATTGTTAGATTCAGGGTTAGAGGTATGGGTTAGACTTATGTTAGGGTTAGGATTAGGGTTAGGTATTACAGGCAGGGTTAAAATTAGTTTTAGCATTATGGTTAGGGATAGGGATTAAGGGTTAGGGTTAGGGTTAGTGTTAGAGTTTAGGGTTAGTGTTAGTGTTAGTGTTAGTGTTAGTGTTAGTGTTAGGTTTAGGTTAGGGTTAGAGTTTAGGGTTAGGGTTAGCGTTAGGTTTAAGGTTAGAGTTTAGGTTTAGGATTAGGCTTAGCCTTAGGGTTAGGGTTAGAGTTAGGATTTGAATTTTGGGTTAGGGCTAGGTTTAAGTTTAGGGTTAGGGGTTAGGTGTTAGGGAGAGGGTCATGGTTAGGCTTCAGGTTACGGTTAGATTTAGGGTTACAATTACGTTTAGGGTAAGGTTTAGGGCTATGGTTAGGGTTTGTTTTACGGTTAGGGTTAGGGTTAGTGGTTAGGTTTTAGGGATAAAGTTAGCGTTAGGGTTAGGGTTAGGTTTAGTGTTAGGGTTAGTTTTAGGGTTATGTTTAGGGTTAGGGATAGTGTTAGTTATTGGGTTAGGGATAGGTTTCGTGTTATGGTTATGGTTTAGGGTTAGGGTTAGGGTTAAGGTTATTGTTAGGTTTAGGTTTAGGGTTTTTGTTAGGGTTAGGGTTAGGGTTAGTGTTAGGGTTAGGTTTTGGTTTTAGTTAGGGTTAGGATTAGACTTTAGAGTTAGGGTTAGGGTTAGGGTTAGGGTTAGGTTTAGGGTTAGATGTTAGGGTTAAGTTTTAGGGTTAAGGATAGGCTTATGATTAGAATTTAGGGTTAGGGTTAGGGTTACGGTTAGGGTTATTGTTAGGGTTAGGGTTATGACCAGGTTTAAGGCTAGCGTTACGGGTTAGGTGTTAGCGAGATGATTAGGGTTAGGCTTTGGGATATGGTTAGCTTTAGCGTTATTTGTAGGTTTAGGCTTAAATTTACGGTTAGGATTAGGGATAGGTTTAGGTTTAGGGTTATGGTTATGGTTAGTGTGAGGTTTAGGGGTACGGTTTAGGGTAAAGTTTAGGTTCAGTGTTAGGTTTATGGTCAGTTTTAGGTTTAGGGATAGGGTTAGGTTTAGGGTTAGGGTTGGGTTAGGGTTAGGTTATGGGTTAGGGTTAGGTTGAGGTTTAGGTTTAGGTTTAGGGTTAGGGTTAGAAGTTAGGTTTAGTGTTAGGTTTATGGTTAGGGTTAGGGTTAGAGGTAACTGTTAGGGTAGGGTTGGGGATAGGTTCAGGGTGTGAGTTAGCATTAGGTTTATGGTTAGAGGGTTAGGGTTAGGGTTAGGGTTAGGGTTAGGTTTATTGTTAGGTTTAGGTTTACGGTTATGTTTAGGGTTATGGATACTCTTAGGGTTATGCCTAAGGTTAGGGTTAGGGTTAGGGTTATGGTTAGGTTTAGACTTAGGGTTAGGATTAGTGCTAGGATTATTGTTAGAGGTTAGTGTTAATTTTAGTGTTAGGGTTAGGTTGAGGTTTAGGGTTAGGGTTAGGCTTATGGTTAGAAGTTAGGTTTAGTGTTAGGTTTAGGGTTAGGGTTCCGAATAGGTTAGTGTTAGGGTTAGGATTAGGGTTAGATGTTATGTTTAGATTTAGGGATAGGGTTAGAGTTAGGGTTATGGTTAGGGTTAATGTTAAATGTTAGTGCTAGTGTTATGGTTAGTATTAGGGTTAGAGTTTAGGGTTAGTGGTAGGTTGACTTTAGGGTTAGTGATAAGGTTAGGTTTAGGGTTAGAGTTTAGGGTTAGGATTAGGTTTAGGGTTAGGGTTAGTGTTAGGATAAGAAGTTACTTTTAGTGGTAGGGTTAGGGTTATGGTTATGGTTAGGGTTAGGGTTATTGTTAGGGTTAGGGATAGGAATTAGGTGTTATGGAGAGGTTAGGGTTAGGCTCCAGGTTATGGATAGTGTTAGGATTATGATTAGGTTTAGGGTTAGTTTTAGGGTTAGGGTTATGGTTAGGGTTATGGTTAGGGTTACAGTTAGTTGTAGGGTTAGGTTTAGGGTTAGGTTTAGGGGTTAAGTGTTAGGGATAGGATTCTGTTTAGGCTTAGTGTTAGGGTAAGTGTTATGCTTAGTGTTAGGTTTACAGTTATTTTTATGGTTAGTGTTAGGGTTAGGGTTAGGGATTAAGTGTTAGGGATAGGATTAGTGTTATGATTAGGGTTATGGTTATGGTTACGGTTAGGGTTAGGGTTAGGTTTAGGGTTAAGGTTAGTTTTAGTGTTAGGTTAGGCTTTAGGATTAGGGTTATGGTTAGTGTTAGGATTAGTGTTAGGGTTATATTTAGAGGTTAGCGTTAAATTTAGTGTTAGAGTTTGATGTTAGGGTTATGGTGAGGTTTAGGCTTAGATTTTATGGTTATGGTTAGGGTTATGGTTAGCATTAAATCTTAGGTTTTGGGTTAGGGTTAAGCTTAGGATTAGTTTTAGTGTTAGGGTTAGTGTTAGTGTTAGAGTTAGAGGTATGGGATAGGGTTATGGTTATGGTTAGGGTTATGGTTATGGTTATGGTTATGGTTATGCTAGGATTAGGGTTATACTTAGGGTTAGGTATTACAGTCAGGTTTAGGGTTACTTTAAGGGTTAGGGTTAGGTTTAGGTTTAGGGTTAGGGTTAGGATTAGAATTTAGGGTAAGGGGTAGGGTTAAGTTTATGGTTACAGTTAGGGTTAGGGTTAGGGTTAGGGTTAGGGGTTAGGTGTTAGGCAGAGGGTTAATATTAGACTTCGGGTTTTGGTTAGCATTAGGGTTCCACTTAGGTTTAGGTTTAGGCTTAGGTTTAGTGTTAGGTTTTGGTTTACAGTTATTGTTAGGATTAGATGTTAGGGTTAGGGTTAGTGTTAGGGTTAAGCTTAGGGTTAGGATTAGTGTTATGGTTAAATTTAGGGTCAGGGTTATTGTTAGGGTTAGGGTTAGTTTTAGAAGTTAGGGTTACGTGTAGGGTCAGGTTTATGGTTACAGTTAGAGTTAGTGTTAGTTTTAGTGTTAGGGTTAGGCGTTAGGTGTTAGGCAGAGGGTTAAGATTAGACTTTGGGTTATGCTTAGCATTAGGGTTACGCTTAGCTTTAGGGTTAGGCTCAGGTTTAGTGTTAGGGTTTGGTTTACTGTTAGGATTAGGGTTAGATGTTAGGGTTAGGGTTAGGGTTAGGGTTAAGGTTAGTGTTACGGTTAGTGTTGCGGTTAGAGTTTATGGTTAAGGTTAGCGTTGGAGTTAGGCTTAAGGTTAGGGTTAGGGTTATGGTTAGAGGATAGCATTAGGTTTATGGTTGGAGTTTGGTGTTAGGGTTAGGGTTAGTGATTAGGGTTAGAGTTTATGCTTAAGGTTAGGGCTAGGGTTAGCGTTAAAACTTAGGTCCGGGTTAGGGTTACGGGTAGGGTTATGGTTAGGTTTAGGTTTTAGGATAGGGTTACTGTTAGGGTTAGAAGTTGTTTTAGTGTTTGGCTTAATGTTAGTGTTAGAGTTAGAGTTAGGTTTAGGGTTAGATGTTAGGGTTAGGTTTAGTGTTAGCGTTAGAGTTTGTGTTACAGTTAGACCTTAGTGTTAAGTTTAGTGTTATGTTTAGAGGTTAGCGTTAGGTTTATGGTTACAGTTTGGGTTTAGGGTTAGGATTAGGGTTAGGCTTATATGTTATGCTTATGTTTAGGGTTATGGTTAGGGAAAAAAACTTAGGTTTTGTGTTAAGGTTAGGGTTAGGGTTAGGGTTAGGGTTAGTGTTAGGGTTAGAGTTAGTGGTTAGGTGTTAGGGAAAGGGTTAGGGTTAGGCTTCAGGTTAGGGTTAGGGTTAGGTTACAATTAGGTTTAGGTTTAGTGTTAGGGTTAGGTTTAGGGTTAGTTTCAGTGTTAGGTTTAGGGTAAGGGTTAGGGATTAGGTGTTAGTGATAGTGTTAGTGTTAGGATTAGTGTTAGGGTTAGGGTTAAGTTCATACTTAGTGTTAGTGTTAGGGATGGTATTAAGGTTAGGGTTAGGGTTAGGTTTAGTGTTAGGGTTAGGTTTAGGGTTAGGCTTAGAGGTTATATTTAGCGTTAGGTTTAAGGTTAGGGTTAAAGCTTAGATTTAGGGTAAGGTTTAGGGTTAATGTTAGGAAAAGGTGTTAGTGTTAGTGGTAGTGTTAGGGTTATGGTTACGGTTATGGTTAGGGTTATTGTTAGGGTTAGGGATAGGGGTTAGTTTTTAGGGAGAGGGTTAGGGTTAGGCTGTGCGTTACGGTTAGTGTTAGGGTTACAATTAAGTTTAGGGTTAGGGTTACGTTTAGGGTTAGGTTTAGGGTTAGGGTTAAGTTTACAGTTAATTGTAGGGTTAGTGTTAGGGATAGGGTTAGGGGTTACATGTTAGGGATAGGATTCTGGTTATGCTTAGGTTTAGGGTAAGTGTTATGGTTAGGGTTAAGTTTACAGTTGGTTTTATGGTTAGGGTTAGGGTTATGATTAGGTTTAGGCTTAAGGTTACAGTTGGGTTTATGGTTAGTTTTAGGTTTAGGGTTAGGGTTATGGTTAGTGTTTAGATTAGGGGTACGGTTTAGGGTATGGGTTAGGTTCAGTGTTAGGTTTATGGTTAGTTTTAGGGTTAGGGTTAGGGTTAGGTTAAGGTTTAGGTTGAGGTTGAGGTTCAGATTTAGGGTTAGTGTTAGGGTTAGAAGTTAGGTTTAATGTTAGTGTTACTGTTAGGCTTTGGGTTAGGGTTAGTGGTTTGTGTTAGATTTAGGATTAAGGTTAGGTTTAAGTTTTGGGCTATTGTTAGATTCAGGGTTAGAGGTATGGGTTAGACTTATGTTAGGGTTAGGATTAGGGTTAGGTATTACAGGCAGGGTTAAAATTAGTTTTAGCATTATGGTTAGGGATAGGGATTAAGGGGTTAGGGTTAGGGTTAGTGTTAGAGTTTAGGGTTAGTGTTAGTGTTAGTGTTAGTGTTAGTGTTAGTGTTAGGTTTAGGTTAGGGTTAGAGTTTAGGGTTAGGGTTAGCGTTAGGTTTAAGGTTAGAGTTTAGTTTTAGGATTAGGCTTAGCCTTAGGGTTAGGGTTAGAGTTAGGATTTGAATTTTGGGTTAGGGCTAGGTTTAAGTTTAGGGTTAGGGGTTAGGTGTTAGGGAGAGGGTCATGGTTAGGCTTCAGGTTACGGTTAGATTTAGGGTTACAATTACGTTTAGGGTAAGGTTTAGGGCTATGGTTAGGGTTTGTTTTACGGTTAGGGTTAGGGTTAGTGGTTAGGTTTTAGGGATAAAGTTAGCATTAGGGTTAGGGTTAGGTTTAGTGTTAGGGTTAGTTTTAGGGTTATGTTTAGGGTTAGGGATAGTGTTAGTTATTGGGTTAGGGATAGGTTTCGTGTTATGGTTATGGTTTAGGGTTAGGGTTAGGGTTAAGGTTATTGTTAGGTTTAGGTTTAGGGTTTTTGTTAGGGTTAGGGTTAGGGTTAGTGTTAGGGTTAGGTTTTGGTTTTAGTTAGGGTTAGGATTAGACTTTAGAGTTAGGGTTAGGGTTAGGGTTAGGGTTAGGGTTAGGGTTAGGTTTAGGGTTAGATGTTAGGGTTAAGTTTTAGGGTTAAGGATAGGCTTATGATTAGAATTTAGGGTTAGGGTTAGGGTTACGGTTAGGGTTATTGTTAGGGTTAGGGTTATGACCAGGTTTAAGGCTAGCGTTACGGGTTAGGTGTTAGCGAGATGATTAGGGTTAGGCTTTGGGATACGGTTAGCTTTAGCGTTATTTGTAGGTTTAGGCTTAAATTTACGGTTAGGGTTAGGGATAGGTTTAGGTTTAGGGTTATGGT